>NC_135759.1:18958945-19058945 GCF_052425735.1 Oculina patagonica | reverse complement strand
GGGCTTGTTTCCTACATGTTCATCTTCTTTTTCTTCTTCTTAGTGTTACAAAATACCATAGGAAGGAAGAGTTGCTAAAGAACTTGTACATTAACCTTAGTTCCCAGGTGCAAGGCACATGCCTTCGATTTGCTGGCAGTGGAGCAGAAGAGAATCGTAACAACAGCTACCCCCACAAGGCATCCTTTGCACAACCCTCAGGCATCAGTCTTGCACTGGAAAAACCGTTCAGGTGTTTGTTTGTGGCTGACAGTGAAAGCAGCAGTGTGCGGGCAGTAGATGTGGCCAGTGGTGGTACAAAGGCTCTTGTAGGAGCAGACAGGGACCCAACAGTAAGTGGCAAAGCGAATATGAGTTGTCACTGTTGCACAGTATTGGTCTTTTGCAGGTCATGGGGTTTTGTAGGGCATTTGTTAGAAAGTGTCTCTCCTAATCATCCTCTTTCGCAATACATGCTCTTGTTAAACTGCATGTCAGATGAAGGCGCATGTTACAGTTCAACTTAGAGATAAGCGAAGTCAACCTTCTTAAACACAGGTTTCAATACATGTGCTCAATGTTTGTTTGTTTGTTGCTTGTTTATTTACAGGTATAAGCTCATTATCTTCAAAGTTTCAGTTTGTACATGAACAAAACACATTTTGATCAAATTGAGAAATACTTCATTGTAAATACCGCCAACAAGGGACCTCTTCAATCGATTTCCAATCTTGATCAGCTACTTAAACTGAGGCGTTGACAGCACAACGAGTCTTTAATTGCTCTATTGGCCTTTTTAATTTTTTTAATGTCATCTATTTGGCTTCCTACTAATTTGCCATGCTTTAACATCTTCTTGAACGATTCTGTGTTGGAAATATTCAAACCTTAAAAACGCGTGGTACTTCTGTGCTGTCTGGTCATAAGTAAGGATGCCAGAAGTTGAACAGATTGATCTCGATTTCGTCATTTTTTCGACTTTTTTTGCTTGTTTACAAGCAAAAAGAAGGAGAATAGCGTTTACTGGGCTAAAATCTGAACCGGAAGGGATTGCATTCTTGTTAACTCTCAAGGGACTGTTTTATTTTCTCAAGGGAATACTTTCCGCTGTGGGTGATCTAAGCGCGTGACTTGTAAAGTGTCACTCTATAGTTGTGCTTCAGCACTTCCGTTCTTCTAGAAAAAACGTGACTTGTCAAATTTACAAACATTATATAAGAATCAAAAACGTGAGTAGCCCAAATCTTACGTCACATAACCAATTAAGAATGTAAGGGGTTCAGCGCTCGAAGGCAGCGAAGTTTAAAACGATTAAGAACGCAATTTTTACTAGTACAAGTCTTTAGGCGCTAATATTGATTTAACCTAAAATCACATAGCGAAAACACTGAAAGACCGCTTGGACATGTCCAAGCTATTTAAAACTACCACTACGTCAGACGCATGTCACGCGATCTCTCGCTTGTAGCTATAAATAATCATTCACCTATTTTCAGTTTGAATACTCCGCGCTCTGTTTGTGTGAAATATTTATTGTTGTGTTACTCAAGCGTTTGGCTCGGAGCGAGTACAAGTCGTACAATTTACCCGGAACGTGTTAAATATTGCAAAACAACGACTTATTTTCTGGATATCCCAATTTTTGTTTTAAGTTTACGGTATTTTGAGAATCGAAACGTTATCGAAACGTAAGTTGCAAGCTCTTTAATTTAACCTAAAATCACATAGCGAAAACAAAGACCGCTTGGACAAGCTATTTAAAACTACCACTACGTCAGACCCATGTCACGCGATCTATCGCTTGTAGCTATAAATAATCATTCACCTATTTTCAGTTTGAATACTCTGCGCTCTGTTTGTGTGAAATATTTATTGTTGTGTTACTCAAGCGTTTGGCTCGGAGCGAGTACAAGTCGTACAATTTACCCGGAACGTGTTAAATATTGCAGAACAACGACTTATTTTCTGGATATCCCAATTTTTGTTTTAAGTTTACGGTATTTTGAGAATCGAAACGTTATCGAAACGTAAGTTGCAAGCTCAGCAAGAATGTGTCAAAGCACGGGATACACGTCATCGCGCCAGGGGAATTACCAAAAGCTTGTCGGAAGACGCTAAACGGAGAAACACAATGGGATAGCCTTTATAGTCTACCCTTTTTTTTTGGCGTGATTTGGCTTTCTTTTAAATGAACTGGTTTGGGTTATTTTATTGAACATTCGGAACAAAATAAATATTTGCATGCGTAAGCAGGCATTTTTCCGGCTAGGCATGTGGTTTTAAAAAGCAAAAGATGACGTGGAAAGGAAATTCATGTCACGTTCACTCCGTGACTAACGCAAACACGACTTGTGTGTTTCTCAAGTGACTGCTTTTCTAAAGATTTTACTGTGCGGCGCCGTGCCTTTAATTTAGCACTGAAAGAGGTCAGGAGGTCAAACATTACCCGCGCCGCACGAACACACTAAAACGTTGCTAATAGTTAACCAAAGGGAACTCATTCCGTGACAATTGATTATTTCTGCTGAGTTGCACAATTTAGAATTGCAACATCATCTAGCAAAGCGCACTATTACTAAAAATAGATTTCGCCACATTATACCCCCCCCCCCCCCCCCCCTGCGTGAGTCGGACAACAATTTTAGTTTTGGCAAAGGCTTTGTATGGAGGGGAAGTAAGTGAAAAACAGATTGAAGGTATCCAAAAAATGGCCCAAAATTGAATTTATTAGTCGAAGATCCGGTAATGACACCTTGATTTCCACGGCGGATAGCGAATTACTATCGAATTATATAATTGCGAAGGATAGCACTTGTATGTTTGCTTCATTTAGGCACCGGAAAGATCGTCGGTTGCAAGAAGTTCAGAATTCTTCCCGAATTTGACGGCACTGATCGCCGGCCATCCGATCTGTTTCGACACATGAAAGATAGAGGGCGAAAATATTATGCTATTCAAACGCCTTTCTAATGGATTGACGGCGGGTTTGATTTAAATAAAGCTATTATTTATCCCCATTACTATTACAGACTGAAGCTACAGCTGCCGAGCTCGAACAGTGTATATTAAATAGTATCTGCCGTAACCTGCGATCAGGCGCCCTCCGCCGCGAAAAAAAAGAAAGCCTGATCGCAGGTTATATCTGCCGCGACAATTGTGTAACGAAATTGACCTCTTTAAATATTCGGGTCAGGCAAGGGGACCGATGCGACGAGCGTTTCTTTGTGTAATTTTGTGGTGGCATAAATCTGAGGTTAGCTCTGTTGTGTTGCAAAATGTGCCACTAAGAACAGTGTAAACGTTTTGCATTTCTCATAAAAATAAATGTTTTCTTTCAGCAAATCCCGGCAGCAAATCGGGCCTTTATAATCCATTCAATAACTGAGAGTAAAACATTTTACACATTTATTGAATAATCGCTCTGTTTGACAAACCTTTTGTTTCAAACCACGATTTGAGCTTTCTACGTTGCACAGGTAAGGCTTTCCGAAGTCCGAGCCAATCTGGCCATGGTTTTGTGAAACAATCGCTAAATATGCCTCCAAAGTGCCCGCCAACCATACATTGCTCTTACAGAGCGGTTTGTTTGTCCGAATTTTTGACTCACACCGGGGGTCAAATTCTGTGACGTCATTAGTGCGCTTCGCTAATTGCAACATCATTAAATGTGTTAAGTGATATTTATAAGCGTTTTTGTAGCCTGTTGTGAAATTACTTCCGGTGGAAGCAGTAAACGTTAAACGTGTCTTCCGTTCAGAAGTTAATGCATCGCCATTAGAAAAATAAACAGCAACTGTTTTGCTGGAAATGTAGTCGTTAGAAATGGGATGTGTAGCCGTAAGGTAAAGAATAACGAGGAGAAGCGGCTTTTGGTAATATCCAAACGAAAATTTACTTTTCAATGTCGAGTTAAGATTGCGTGACGAGACAAAAGGTAACTCTGTCGTGCGTAACCTAACCTGCGATCAGGCGTTATTTTTCTGCATTAAGCCGAGTAGAAATCTTTCTAACTCGAAAGGAAACAACTATTTCGATTAAACATGTTGAAGGCAAACGTCAAAGTTTACCTTTTTTAACCAAACCAAAGTATATGAGTCGCAAAGCACCCAGCCGTCGCGACTGACAAATACAGCATTTACTCCGCGAAAATAAAAAAATGCTTGAACTGAAAGACGTTTGAATTCTTCCATGATATGTTCGAACAACAATGCCCAGGATAAACCTTCTACTCATACTAACTTCATGCAAAAAAAGTCGATATCTCGAAGAGATCTTTGATTTGCATAAAATGTCTTGTAGCAATAAAATTGGCCTTTGCATTCACTTACCAAGTATGCATTTCTGAGTGCCCCAAATCAATATTTTAAATGCAATTGTTTCTGTGCCTGTCGTTTTCAGAATCTGTTTGCATTTGGTGATCAGGATGGTAAAGGTATCGATGTTAAGCTGCAGCATCCTTTAGGAGTGGCCTGGAATCCACATACACAGAAGCTGTATGTAGCAGATTCTTATAACCACAAGGTACTTGACTGTTATATTTGCATTACATTATTTTTATATCGATTTTTTTTTTTTAACAGGTAGAGCGGTTTTTCTATGAATTTTGTAAACCAATACCAAAGTATATGTAATCACACTGGGAAATCAAAACAAACGCACATATCGCACTGAACCAGTAAGAAGTCGAAGCAGAACCACGTGACCGGTGCAAGCGCGGGAAAACGTGCGAGGCCCTGTCAGTCACGATTGGCTGTGCCCCTGATTGGTTAACAGCATGTTTCCAGGTCCAGTGATTAGCAGAACGCATCGAAGGACGTTCCTCAACCACGTATGCGGACTACTTTCTACAGTCTACCGATCTCCAATCTTAAATGTACACCTCTTCGTTTAATTCCTTTTCCAAAACAGTTCCATAAAATTAAAACTCCCGCACTCTCTCTTCCCCCAGATTCGCACTCCTTTATAAAGTGAGATCAAAACTTTAAAAAAACTTTCCACCTAGACTTTTATAAACTGATCATTCCTGCAGATCAAAGTTATCGACCCATCAAAGAAGACCTGCGAAACATTTTTGGGCACCGGTAAACCAGGACTATCCTCTGAAGAAGGCAACGTACAGTTTGACGAGCCAGGTGGACTGTGTGTCAGCCCAGACGGACAGTTCTTGTACGTGGCAGACACTAACAATCACGCCATTCGAGTCATTGACATAAACACGAAAACAGTTTCACAGGTAAGAAGTCAGTGAACTGATGCCACTTTCCCCGTAACATAAAAGTTGCTCGGTGATGTTTACTGATCTGAGACTCTTCAAAATGAGAGGAGCTTATTTTGAGCCTTAAGCTTGTGTTAATGAAACCGGCAATCGGTATAACCGTTGCCGTGTTCGGAAAAAATTTCGTAAAATCTCTCAAACAGTTTCCGATCCTAGTGTCCAATCAAATTTTAGCGCAAAACTCGTGAATGCACGGAAAGCTATGACGTCAGCGTGGCTCCGTAAGGATACAGTGTACGTTATGTTGCAACTTCGCTGACAAAATCTACGGACTCAGTGAATTTTCGAAGATGGGATTCCGATCATTGAAGTTTACGTCGACATGCTACCCGTAAAACTTTAACATGTCGCATCAATCAAAGAGAATTTATATTTAAAACCAACTTTTTATTTTATAGCTAAATATCGTGGAACATTCTCAAATTTCGAAGGACCGAGCGGACGGCCAATCAAACCAAAAGCGCGCTGTGGCGAAACGGTTAACCTCGAAAAGAACGCCAGTCACGTGTAAAGAACCAGTCCACGTGACCAGTGGGTCGTGTCTGGAAGTGAAACTGGGCATTAGTCTCCCCGCGGGATGTTATTTGACAAAGGGTGTGACCAGTGATTGGCAGGTCGTGGTCTTTGAGCGACAAGAAGGTAAGAAAAAAACGTCCTGTTATGCTGTAGGATAATCTTAAAAAAAGTAAGCACAGGGAAGTCTAGCATTTGAATATGTTTTTCTTTTCACTCGTAGATCAATAAATAGCATGTATATGATCTCCATTTGTACCAAGGCACTTCACTCTTATGACGCCCACCCAGGTGTTAAAATCGGAACCAGTGAATTGTTGGGGTAGGCTGACGAAATGCTGGGAGGGGGTCACCTGTAATACATGTAGACTACCACTGCATCGAGAAGAAGAAAGTGCAGAAGGAGCAGCAGCAGCACTGAGCAGCACCCGTGGCCGCTTTATGCTACAGATGCTGACATGGATGAAGCACTAGGCCCAGCTGTGAACAGAAAAGGGATCGTTAATTAAAGGTAATGCTTTTCGTAAAAAAGCTTCTTAATGTTCTTCTTGTGGGTCTTAATTTCAGACAAAGAAGTTGTCAAGGAACAGTTCAAGCTGGAGCCTCCATCTGGTGTTTTGTCTGAAGATTCCCTTCTTGCTGTCTGTAACATCCGGCTGCCAGATGAAAACTGGGGACCACAAATTGTCGCACGGGTGAGTATCAGTATTGGATAAGTCTACCCAAGGTTGTACAGTACACACGAATTCTGTGATACTGTCCGTCGAAGATGCCTAACGGTCCGTACGGCGAATTGGTGTTGACGGACCGTAATTGCATTTTTGTCTTTAACATCATGCCTAATACGTAAGAAGGTTTAGGGGTACGTCGGACCATAAAGATCATCTAGTACAAATTAGAATGGTCTCTCTAGTGCCGGACCACAGACTGTTTCATTTCTTTTCAGCATTAAAGTGAGCTGTAATGTCGCAATGTTTGAATTCAATTTCTTCTTCCCTTCGCTTAGATTGAAGCAGTGATTTATTTCTGTGAACCAAGCGGGACATGCAGAATGGAGGGGCTTGTCTACGAAGTACCGTTGGTAAAAACCGACGGAGACGGCGAGAGTTCGCTACAAATAAACCATGACTGCAAACTTTAACTAAACCACGGTATTGTCATTAATGAGCAGTGGAGCTCTGGCAAAGAGAGGAGCTATCAACCTCGGCTATAAAGGGTGGGTGGGGGCCACGACTTAGCGTTTTAGATTTCTCAATCAAATAGACTTACCAAAGTACCATTTTCCTTTGTATAACACAATAGCCAGTGAAAAGGACTGTCTAGTACCATTTCGGCAGAATTTACATGTTTAATGGCTTCGCATAGTAGGAGTACTAGCTACCCAAAGTAGCTGTATTCGTGTCACAATTAGTACAAGTTTCGTCATAGTAGGTTTTCTAATTTAGTTACAATGCATGAAAAAATACATGGTATTTGACTATATTTGTGGATATAAAAATTAAAAAAGTATTACAGTCTACTCCCGCCTTGCGGACACCTCGCTATTACGGACAGGAGTTGAAGTCCCGGCGAATAAGAAACACTGAAAATAACTCCCGCTATTCTATTACGGACTTTCTCCATTGCGGACACCAAATTGTGGTGCCGAAGGTGCCCGTTATAGTGGGAGTTGACTGTTGTGATCAGTTTGTAAATTCTCATGACCTGGATGTTTAAACTTTATCGATATTTGAAGGAGAATTTTGTCGTTGATCACTATAAGGTGGACATTCAATGGATAATATGGTCCTAACTACTATACTAGGAGTATAGATGCTATTTTGACATAGATAGGTGGTATAATTTTCCTATTAAAAAAGTAGGTTTAAGCGGCTGGAGTTTTCTATACTACAGTCTGGTATTAAATAAGGAAATAAGAAAACACAGATAAATTAATATTTTTGCAACAAAAATTAGGCCATCCTAATAAAATGTTTCGTTTCCCATCGCCCGACCGACCCATTTTTTCCGGCGAAATGTAAAAAAAAAAAATCCATATTCACTAGTCAAAGAGGCAAGTACTTTAATTTACAAGCACACGATCTTGTTTTATTGACAACATTTGGTATGATGTGATGTTCTTGTCGTTAATTAACATCGATACTAAGTTTTTCAAAGGCTGTTTCGCGCCAAGAGCATTAACGATTGTTCCAACATTCTCAGCGAGATCGACTGAAACAAAATCTTTCGGTTCTGCATCTTCTGGCTTCTTTAATGAACATAGACCCCTTAAAGTGTTCTTTTTTTTTTTTGCTCGACCGACCGACCCACCATTACAAGAGACGGGGCGATGGGAAACGAAACATTTTATTGGCTGGCCTTAGGGACTGGTCAATAAGTACCAGGGGGGGTGGGCCGGAGCAATTGGAAAAGTGGTGGCTCGAAAATTAGTGACCCACCCCGTCCTTCTGGCTCAAAACTGACTGACCCACCCCTGATAGGGGGTTGAAAATTACATGACCCACCCCCTTTGCTAAAAAAATCAAGGGACCAATCATTTCTTTATCATCTGTTAGGTGTTGAAGGTTTTTGATTTGACTTCAGCTTTGAAAGTGAAATTCCCTACATAGACATTTTCCCTGATGGGCACTGCTGTTCCATGTACGTCTTTTTCCATTTCTTAACACACCAAAGAAGGACGAATTTATCACTTCTTTTAATAGTCTTTTTTAAGTTTTCCACATATTTGTGTGTAATCAGTATGTAATATTAATTCATAATCAATTTTTGAAGAGTTCATATTTTTATACAGAAATTAATAACAGAAACTACAACCACTGTCCATCATTCATATTTGTAAAGTGTTTCAGTAAAGAGTTTACTGGTATTAAAAGGCCTAAAGCCCAGAATCTATGCAGGTTGAAGAGAGACTGGCAAAAGCGATGTTATGATCACAAGCCATCTAGGGGGGTCATGGGGCATGCTCCCCCTGGGAAATTATTTATATTTGGGCCTTTTGAAATCGCTAGAAATTCATTTAAATCTGTTCACATGGAGAAATTCATCAATTTTATATACTGATGAATACAACTTTTCTTGGAACTATAACAGTTTAAAGTTAGTGAATAAATAAGATGACCCACCCCCTACGTGTAGTTTAAAATTACGTAACCCACCCCTTTTCGAGGGCTCAAAAAGAGTCTATCTGTGGGGTTATTACCTCATATTTCGTGCCCATATTGGACGAACAAAATGTTTTCAGATTTAAAACTGATTAAATTGCAGATTTATAATTATTCCTCGAATATTTGTCTTTTGAATGTTGGTGCCAAAAATAAATTTCACTCAAAGACCAATACACAATATCGATTTTATATACAAAATTTAGAAACCGAAATTCCACGATTTTGCTTTCTTTTAGTTTGGAGCAAACTTGTCGAACGCAGTTTTGAATTATTTTCTGTCGTGATTATGGAGCGTGGAATTTAACGAAACGTAAAAAAATGGAAACTATTTAATATCTCAGCCTACGCCAAGCCGCTTATTGTGCATTTGTATTTGTTTAAATGTGGTAGCGTAACGCTCATTGATATGCAGAAAGATCGGTGAATGGGTGTGAGGCTCTCTGTGGAAGTGAACCGTGTCAACTGAAGCCACCCTGGCAATTGCTCGTGTAGGATTTCGGTTTCGCGATGGTAGTTTTGTCCTGTTGAACTACAAGGAAAAATGCTGAAAGTCACCGTCCAACGAGCTACCGACCTTCCCGACGTCGACTCTTTTGGAAAGAGCGATCCGTACGCGAAAGTTAGCTTTCAAGGTAAGTCAGTTGATTCCACTCGTTTGAGTTCAAGTATGTACAAGACTTAGGTCTTCGAGCGTTCTTTGTACAACAGTAAAGCACGCATAACTGCTATCCGTTTAAACGAAGAAACTTAGTTTAGACTCGCATAAGCGAACAGTGTTTGATGCAGCTTAAATAAGTTTTTAAACTTTGGATATAGTTTAAAGCGACAGGATAGCTTTATTTCAGTTTAAACCTTGCATAATTAGCTTCATTGCTATGCAGAATGTTCACGTAGCAATTTTTCGCGTTCCAATATTTTTAAATTTTGGAAACGTTTTAAAACTTTCACAACAGCTCATTTAGTTTCTAGTTTCTAAAAGGAAGGCACTTAAAGGTATATCGAGCTTCTAATAACAGTTTTTGATTTTTTTCTAGAAACGTTGAAAGCTGTTTACAGTTCATAATTGTTTTTACAAAATCAGCGAAGCATTTCAAAATCCGCACGAATTTACATGTAAACTTGGTAGAAACCTCAAACAGTTGCCTTCGCTTTCTTTATGTCGAAATGCTTCGAGATTTGTTATAATGTCTTTGAAAGCAATCTCGTATGACAATGAATCGTATTGAAAGACGCAGTTGCCTCTGACTGTATGAGAGCGGAAAGAATTTAAAATCGCAATATTCCAACGTTTAAAGTCACATTGGCCCGAGGCAATGAAGTAAGAGTTTTTTAAAATGCACAATCGCAAATTAATTAGATTTATGTTGATATACCACAAACTTCGTTTGCGATACACGATTCCTACCCAGAGGTCCTGCTAAATTTACCATTTAAACGCGGAATAGTCACAAAACGCGGAGTATTGAGAAAAATTGAATATATTGATAATGCTATGAACAGACGGGAAGGGTGTTTATGGTCTCGGTCCACATCTCAAGCGTAAATTTATTCCACCCTTTAAAAAGTCGGCATTGGTTAAAGTTCTATTTATTTTCTATTACACATAGTTTGGGTAAATTAGCCCTTCAACAATGTTGAAGGACGTTGCAAGCTTTCTACCGGGAGCTTTGGATATTTCAAATAATTTTTTAAAAGCTACCGAAACAAATATTCAAGTTATGTTCTATATTTGTTTTCGTTTAGACTTTGGCCAAATGATTGACAATACAGGGCTTTTATTTTCTCTTAAATAAACTCTTGAAAATGCCGATCGTCTACATTGAGATACTTGGAAAATAACTAAATAACGATGCATTTTGTAACGCCATTTCCGTTTCCGGCAGTATATTCTTTCCTGTTGTTAACTGTTCTTTTCAAGCGAGGAATAATTTTTGTCCGAGTTTAAATTATATACATTTTGCCCAAGGCTCCTCTTCCATGGCGACGTATTTTCGTGCTTGAAAGAATGTGCGAATTCTCGCACTAATCTTTGATTTATTTTCGTTAAAATAAATACCGATATTTCACGGTGATTGTATAAATTAAACAAGTCACGTGACCACTTCATTCGGAAAAATCAAGAACAAGGTCATAACGTATAAGCTTCACCAATTTGATTTCATTAGGCAGCGATGTTTAGTTTTCATTGTCTAAACATGGTTTTGTATGTTTTTCTGGAGTGTTTCGTCTTGACAGTTCTAAGCCAGAATAAAATATGATGAAAAAAATACGCGGTCATTTTTAATTTCTACAATGATATTGCTCGTTGTAATAAGAAAGTAAAATTTAGGCCGTTGGCTTAAGGAATAAGAATGTAAGAGATAGACTTTCTCAAAGTCCTTCTACGCGCGGTAGAAGAAAGTCTAAAGAACTAATTCTAGAAAGAATTCACGTTTGTTTTTAATCCTACCCACAGGAGATGAAAAGAAAACAGAAGTTCAAAAGGACAATTTGGATCCTGTCTGGAATCAGGTATCAACACGCACACATAGTTGAAAAATAGAACTATTAATGTTTTGTCGATAAAACCATAAAAGCGAAAAGCTCATAACACTTTTAATATACGTCCTTTTTACTCAATTTGCTTGTTTTCTCATTTCTCTGTGTCTAATAAAAGCCTTCGCCTTTTTAAACTGAAAATAGTACAAAATGTGCTTTAAAATTATCAAATGTACTATCTTGTTTTGAAAGTCTACGAGTCGTCTTTCGAAGTGTAGCTAGGAAGTAGCACAGTAAAATCTTGTTTTTGTTGATAAAAGGTTGTTTTTCTTTGAAGAGGTGTAATCCTTTAATTTTTGGAACTTCCTAAGAATAATAGAAGGTATAAGTAGTCTGGAAAAATAAAGACGCATGCGTTATCATTTGATTGCAGGAGCTTCAATGGGACCTTTCAGGCAAACCGTTGTCCCCGGATGACAAACTGTCAATCGAGGTCAAGGACTATGAGAAAGTTATGACGAGAAAGTAAATATCGTTTCCTTTGCTTTTTTTATTCAATTCCATTAGTTCCTTTTTTTGTTGTTTGATTATTTCGAGCGAAGGAATAGTTCCAACGCTGTGGGATGCCATTTATGATATTAAAACCAAAAAGTTTCGGAACTCAGCAGGTTTTAATATTTCAGCTTTTAGTGTTTATGTAAGTTACGGATGAAAAACTGAAACAACGATCAGAATGAACCGCCGAGTGAACAGCCAAACATGTGCATAAGCACAAGAATGGTCTGAACAAACAGACTGAGCAGACGAAGGTCGAAAGTGCGACAATGTATCAAAATTAAAAAGGGCTAAATCAACACATCTCATATCTTACTCGTAACATTTTCTAAACGGAGTCATAAACACGCAATAAATCTTTATTTTTTATTGGCTAACAGCAGCGCTTTTCTCCTTAACTTTGATGCAGCTGATGAGCTTGAGATGACGCCAACACAATCTTTTGCATCCTAGCTTGTATAGCTTTGGTAATCATCGGAATTTCTCGAGAAAACTTCGTACTTGCTTACGTAACTTCCTTGTTTAGCTTTTAAATTGAACGTTGATTAGATCTGTACGAAAATGCTTCGAATGATTGCATGTACCGCACTAATTCCCTATTCTCTCTCTGTTTTTTCTTCTTTTCAGGCTCCTGGGTAAGGTTGAAGTACCCCTAGGAGAATTGATTTCAAATAAAGAGATTGAAAGACCATATGACCTTGTAGATGGCAAAAACAATCCTACCCTGGTAAGCAAAGAAATAAACATTAAAAATGAGCAGCTTTGAACAACGCAAAACAATTTTGCGTTCGTCTGCTTTTGACTGATATATGGAAACATAGATCCTAAAATTGACTTTATTATATACTCACCTCCTTATCGTGTGTTTCTTTTGTTTGTTTGTTTGTTTGTTTGTTTTCTTGTTTGTTTGCTTGCTTGCTTGATTGCTTGTTTGTTTCTTTGTTTGCGGTTTAAAGAAAATCACTCTGTTTACAAAAGAAACGTCAACCAAGTTCACAGAGTAAACGAGTCGTTCGCGTTTGTCCATATTGGTTACACTGTCTGTAATCACTGCTGTCACTAAAGTTATATTTTGCTTAGCCCCTGAAAATAACTTCTGTCTACAATCTCGTCGCAGGGGAAACTTATGCTGAGGCTTGAGTACTCGCCACCTCCTGGAACTGGTGGTGACACTGGAGGAGGCGGAGGTGAAGAGGCTGGAGAAGAAGAAGGGGGCGAAGAAGGCGATGAAGAGGACGAGGAAGGAGAGGAAGGGGAAGAGGGAGCAGAGCCTGGGAAGCCGGGACAGCCTAAAAGAAGGAAGAGAAGGTGAGACAATATTTCAGAAATTCCGACCCCTTTGCAGTGTGCAGGACGCATGTCACATATGAGCCTAGCAAATGACCTACAATCATTGACAAAAGTCGTTGGCCCACCCACACCCATTCCCCCGTTTCAGCGTTGATAGCACAATTTGCCCAAACTCCTCGTGTAGTGCGTTTCCGTTTGTCAGCAAAAGTAGGCAGCAATTGAAGGCATTATTTTATGCATGCTGCGCAACATTGCAAATGGAGAGAGGGGAAATTACTTAACTTTTTTTATGTTTCAAGTAAAAAAACGGCAACTGCGCCAAGGTTTTGTCAATGATTTTAGCTGGCCCCGAGTCTCCCTCTTGCCTACCTGTGGTGGTTACCTGTGGCTGATGTACGGACTAAAGGTCACGGGTTCGACTGTCGTCGGGGACTCAGATTTCTTTCTTCGTCCCATGATCGTAACAAATGATTAATAGCTTCCTCGATGTTTCCTTTATAACCAGTAAAGAACGTTTGTCAATTTTACCTCGCAAGCTCGAACGCTCGTATTAATCTCGTTCCTAGATCTCTCTCTTTATGCGTTTTTCAATAGAAGATATATGGGGGTAAGGCATACAGTGCATTTTTTGTAAAGGGTGATAAGTACTTTTGAACGCGAGATTGCGGTCGTATTTATGCTAAACGTTTTATTCTTACATAGGAAACGATCCCGACGAGGAGGCAGAAAATGGTCAACTAAAGTGCAAGACTTTCAGGTACAGTTTTGATCTCTCCGCTTGAAATTGTTGATAATGATAGTACGCATATGCATATTCTGTCATTACCTTGGAATGAAGGTTTGTCATTGGCTCTCCGCTGTGCACAAAAGTGTTTTCACTTCTGAAATATATACGGTTTAGAATACAAATAAATAATAACATTTTTTCAACTCAATTTCACAGATCCGTATTCGAATCATTGAAGGTCGCCAGTTGCCAGGCGGCAATATCCATCCGGTGGTTCGAGTGACAGTCGCTGGTCAGCGGAGAGAAACAACAGTTAAACGGTCAACAAACAAACCGGTTTACAATCAGGTTTGAAAACATGCCTTTTTCAATCTGACCCTATATGTTGCTGATTTTTGTTAGACTGTTCACAGCCCTCTCGGCTATTTTCTCGTAGTTTTCTTCGATCATAGGCTTGATTTCCATCTCTTTTGTGGGAGTCCTGTTTTTGTTTGTTTGTTTGTTTGTTTTTTGCGTCGTAAAATAGAAGGGCTGGGAAAAGTCTAGACTTTTGTTCGAGAGTTGTTTTAGCTACGTTATTTAGACTGCTTCATTGAAATGTGTAGAAATCAAGCAATGCTTGTTTCGTCATGATTGGTTCTGGCTCATTCCAGGGTTGCGGCAAATTGCAGTGAAATTTGAATGGCAATCATTTTAAAACGCCTTGAATTGCCTTTTTTGCTACAAGTGACGGTTTTAAATATAAAGCTATGGATGTCGTTTATTTCAGACGTTTTTCTTCAACTTCCACCTTTCTGAAGCTGAGTTGTTTGATGATCTGGTTTGTCTCGAGGTAAGTGGCCAAACACATCATATCATTTCATTTCAATCATGTATTACAATTACTTGAAAGGGGATTGAAACCACTTTCTTCAAAAACAGAGAGTAGTCACTAAGTCAATCAACTGATTGGCAGCCGCCCATACATAAGCCTGGTTCACACAAGCGACATAACAACATAACGAAAAAATCAGTTTTCCTTTATTGTTAGACTTTTTATGTTTATGTCAAATCTTATATTTCTGCTATGTTATTATGTTGTGTTGTTCACACTGGTGACTTAAAACATCAACGTGACGTCTGCGTTTGCGTGACCTTGTTGTTATGTTGTTATAATACCACGTTCTAACTTCCATTTTACACTTTCAATTACAAATATTTTTTACAGGTCTTCAACTCACGAAAGCTGCGCTCTGATTCACTTCTTGGCTACTTTGAGGTGAGTTGAAATATTTAATTCGCTAAAGAGATCAACATCAAATTTGTCCTTTGAATGTCAATACAATTGATATTTAACATGTGTTTTATATCCACAGTGCGACATCGGAAGCATATCCGAAATGAAAGGTAAAGGTTGACTTATTTTTTCTGTGGTTATTCGTTTAAATATGGTTATTTTGATTCACAACCACTCATACTTGCGAATTCGTAAGCTATTCATTCATTCAGTCAGTCAATAAAATTCATTCATTCATTAGCGTCATTCAGTCAATCATCCGTTCATTCATTCGTTGATTCGTTGATTCATTCATTCATTCATTCATTCATTCATTCATTCTTGTTCGTTCATTCATTTATTCGTTTTTCCTTTGTTCGTTTATTTGTTCGTTCGTAGATTTTCGTTCGCTACTTGTCCAATCATTCGTTCTTTTTTTGTCTGTTTTGTTGTATATTCCCCACGAATACGCCTCTTTTGTAACATTCTTTTGTCAAGACGATTGCAATTTTCCAAATAAAAAAAAATGTTTAAGTAGAGCATGGTTGTCTAATAATATCTTAATTTTTCAGGTCATTCTTTTGTTCGTAAGTGGGTTTTACTGTCGGGTCCAGCGGACAAGGACGAGGACGAGGTTTGATACATCTAATCTTGTTTTGACAACGTCTTGAGTAAAAATACTGAGTATGCTTTTTAGCAGCTTCGTTTACAAAACTACGACATTCAGTATCTTACTGACAAATGTAATTAGTTTGCATAGTTTTCTTTCTTAACTCCAATTCGATCTGAAACAGTGGATGAAGAGCCACTCTGTGGATATGCAGTGCCTATTAAGTTCTTGTTAAAGTTGGGTTGGAGATTGCATTTGAAGGAGGGGAGTGTTGGCTGCTGGTCATCGACGATTTTAAACATATGATTAGCTATATGAAAACAATTTACCAGCGAGACTAAAATGATGTTTTTTTTGGCATATCAGGAGGAAGGAGAAAAATCCAAGAAAGTCCGTGGTGGAGAAACACCAGCAGTAAGTACAGTGACCATGATATTTTAAATAAACTTTCTCTTCCAAACACAGCAAATGAAACAATTAAAAAAAGTCAAACAAATCATAGGAACACTGCAGTGGTTTAATGGATTGTCGTAACTTCCCACTATATAGGGAGCGTTAGCAATGACGACGGCAACACCAAGGACAATGCCTAGAGAAAAATGAATTTATATTTTAGTTGAGAATCTTGCAATTATCGAGATATATTCAGTGAATCTATCGGTTTAAGAACTAGCTCCAGCTGAATATGTAAAGAGAGCGTTCAACCCAAATAGAAAAACGAAAAATTAGCCGACGTTGTTCAAAATAAAATACGCAGAATTTGGTCATTTCACGTTGTTGTTTTAAAGAAAACGGCTAGGTAATCAACCAAGATTTAAAACGCACATGCAGAGCTATTGTGCTGCTCATTAAACCTTTTGTTTAGCGACGTTCTCGTTGCCGTTGCCGTCGTAATTTGCTTAATTAACCCCTTTATACCGTAATGGACTGTCTTCTAATTTGTTTAGAATCCTGTTACGCAACTTTTTTTGGTTTATTTTTAGGGTTACTTGAAAGTCACTGCCATGGTTCTTGGCCCCGGAGATTCGCCACCTGTAAGTTTAATGAATTGTATTTGATGTTGTTGACACTGAGTGAAGTGACAGTAAGAGTCGGGTAGGTTTTGGGTAAAAAAAATATTTATTCTCAAGTTTTTAACTTAATTTATTTGTAGGCTGCTGCAAAAGCAGAACCTAAAGATCAAGAGGATGACATCGAGTCGTAAGTATCGAATCTAAATTCCCGCCGGCCCCTTGATAAGAATAACATCAAGTGAGAAATGTTCAAATGTCAATCATCGTTACAAGCGCAACCGATTATCCCATGAGTGACGTCATCGGTCACAGTTGTCTCATCAATCGGATGATGAATCTGGTCTTCATTTGGCGCAGCCAACTACTGAGAGAGATTTTGTTTTGAAATACTTCCACGAGTCCCTTTGTAACTTTTAAAGGTTGCTTCTATTTATTTTTCATACAAGATTCGATTGCATATTAGTTACATGTAAGAAGTGCTTCGCTTAAGTGACCGTTCTTTTATTTATAATCCCCCTCTTCCGCACAGCAGTTCTTAAGTGTACTTCCCCCAGAACGTTATTCAACCGTTAGCGGCCGATCTGAACATCACAACGCAATTCGCATTTTCAGTACAAACGATAGTACAAAATGGAATTGTCACTGTATATTACCGCGTTAAACTAATGTTTTCGTGACATTTTTATTGTTTTTTATTGTTTCAGTAACCTCCTAATGCCGCTTGGTGTAACTCGACAATCAGCCGTCTTCACTCTCAAAGTTTATCACGCAGAGGACCTTCCACAAAGTGAGAAAGTTTTTCATTAACGTTTAATTATCCAGAGACGTAGTGTTAAGTCCAACTCTATGTTTAGAGTGGTCTTGACCCTGTAATCAGACAACATATTTCACATTGACTTTCAAACTGAATTGAGCAGACACTGCAGAAAAAACTCGCATTCGCTTTAAACTTTGCAAATTACTGGGGTGTTTTTATTGTTGTTCTAGCTAAACTCGTTTATAAGCCTAGCTGCACATTTACTCTAATGCCTACTCTGCAGTAGTTTTACTGACAAATTTTTTTTACTTCCATTTTCTTTTGTTTAGTGGACACTGGAATTGGACGAAGCTTCAAGAAATTCTTTAGCTTCTTTGGAAGTAGCGACGACAAAGAGGTGTGCGCAACCATTGGTTTACTTTTTCCTCCTGTAAACTTAAAAACAAGATAAATTTAGTCCAAAGGGGTTTTTTGTCTTCCTTTCGCTTTTTACTATCCCCGATAAGTATGCCCTCTCACACTTGCTCACAGGGTCGACTAAAATTCTTGAGATAAAATACGAAGCTTGTATTTTCAAGTTTCGTAGCGTTTGTTATCTCCAAGGGTAAATAGAGAAACCGCTCACTTCTACTTTCTTGTGCTAAGTGTCCATCGCGTTTCTGTGTGAAAAGCACAGGTAGCTATACAAGTTATCACGCGTAAAACATCAAGTTCGTGTTAATTAAATTCAGGCTAGGTAAACTTATACCACACCGAAATTCGCGTTATTTTAATGCGTGCAAACAATAACTTTTTAAAGATTCGCATTAATTTAATAACGCGTAGATTTGGTTTGCGTTGTTAAAATGCGTCGTTATTGTTCTATAATAAGGTAATACTAACTAGCTTAATATTTTGCTCAAGTTTCGTTCTTTTGCTCGGTGCTTCTCAGTCTGTCTCTCTCTTGTTGTCAATTTTTCTGTAGGTAGGTCGGTAGGACGGAAGTTACTATGTTAATTCAATAAAATAACGCGCCTTTCTCTGTTACAGGACGATAAAGAAAAAGGAAAGAAAGGCCTTGTAGATCCGTACATGGAATTTAGCTTTTGTGGAAAGAAGGTAGTGAAATTTGATATTTTCATCTGTTGTATATCTTCCCTGCCTTAAGGCAGAGTTGCAATGCAAATTAGACTCTCCGTTTTTTCCTTTGCACTGGGACAGGTTAATAAACACAACTAACTTTGAATAAAATGTGCTCATTGATTGTGTTTAAGCAACCGACATTGACCATACTTTATGTTCCAAAGTCTGTTATATTTTGCAATTTACTTACCCAAGCGGCGCTGCTGCATTGTTTTTGTGCATTTTTTCCTCAGGCATCAACGCCCATCATATACCACGACAGTAACCCGGAATTTAAACAGTTCCTCAAGATTCCTCTGATGGTAAAATAAGTATTTCAAGTATTTTATGATGTAGTGCAGATTGTAATTATATGCCTTTTTTCAGCAAACCCGCTTGTACTTCTACATTTGCATTAAGTTTTTTAGAAGTTGGATCCACCTGCAGGCGAAAGCACCACGTTTTTCTCACTAGAGTTAGTACTAATGTAACAGTTACTAAGAGCTCGATTAGAGCTCGATTTTTCTATCCTCTCGTGTCAACAACAGAATTCTTCTCCTTTCTGTACCACTTTAAAAGTAATTTTCCTTATTTAATAACACAGCTCCCATCGATGTGCGAGAGAATCAAGCTACAGATGTTTGACTGGTAAGTCTTTTAAGACCTTAAGCATAATGAAATTCTGGTTGTTTGGAATTTATGAAAACAACAAAGCACTGGCTACTGGCCTCGTGTCTCAGTGGCTTCACAAAAGACATGGGTACAAATCCCTTGTTGAAACTGGAAAGGCTTTCAGTTTGTAAATGCTTAGGTTGTTGTAAATGTTTGTTGTTGTGTTAGAAAATCGCGATGTACTTTTAAAATAAAATTATTTTCGCTTTGTTTTGAAACCAGGTTTTAGTGAAATAACTTCCATCAGAAGATGAACCGACTTTGTATTTCATTTTCAGGGACCGAGGTTCGTCAGATGACTGTATTGGTACAGCATTCATCAATTTGTCTTCCATCGCTGGGCAAGGAGAATCAAGTGAAGGTAATTATGAGGTCATTGTGTTGGAATATTACAGTCAACTCTCGCCTTGCGGACACCCCGCTATTGCGGACACACGCCATTACGGACAAAATCCAAATCCCCTACGAATAAGGTTTGACTGAAAATGACTCCCGCTATTACGGACTCTCGCTATTACGGACACTAAACGACGCCCCGAGCGTGTCCGCTATAACATGAGTTGACTGTACCTTGTTATCCTCTTCAAGGTATACCAGAAACTCTTTAGACTACGTGCGTAATCTATGTTGTAAGGTGTATATGCAGCTTTTTAACAGTGCTGATAAAAATGTCGACTTGTTTTATTTTATTTGTAGGATTTCTGCCCCAGTTCGGTCCATGTTTTGTTAATTTCTACGGTTCTACCAGGGAGTTTACAAATCTTCCGGACGAGCACGATGATTTAAATAAAGGAATTGTAAGTATAATACTTGTCAGAACATTCAGATGTATTTAAAAAAATCGTTAGAGCAGCTGAATTAGTTACATGTTTTTTTTATTTTCTTAGGGTGAAGGCGTGGCATATCGCGGACGTGTTCTTGTCGAGCTGGCCACCACTCTGAACGAAGACATCAAGGCACCAACGGGCGTATTGCAGAATGAAGACATCATCAGTGCACAGGTCAGTTAGAGCTATTTATTAATTGTCCTTTACTTTGAACATCTAAGCCCCGCCCAACTGCAAGTTTCATTTCCTTGTGCCCATCTTAATCTCTGCGGAATAATCTTATTTCCATCTTTCTTGGCGTTTTTGTCACGAAGACAAAGTTTAAGTCGGGAAGTATATAACATAGCACGCAGTAATATCAGACGAAACCGGACGGAAAACAATCTTCAGTTGACAAGATCATCATATGGCCGGGACTTGCGTCATACCTTGCTAACTTATTCGGATGATGTCCGTTGTTCACATGTTAACAGTTCTATTTATTAAAAAACGTACGTACCCTCGCGCTTAATGTATGCTTATGAACAACTTTTCCATTTCCAGCCCTTCCTCAGACGTGAAAAGTACAAACTATTTGTCTGTTTCTATGAAGCACTTATGGTCTCAGAAACTGACGGGCCTGTGGAATTTGAAGTCAGCATTGGTGAGTGTTACGAGGCTCAGGAATCGATGCATCAATTTGCTTCTGGGACTTGTTTAATTTCTGGGCCTGAACTCCAAAATAAATAAATACATATATACAGTTGTTACCAGCGAATGTCGCATATGACAGTGAGGAGGCTAGTTTTCACTCCAGATGCATAGAAAATGATTGATTGTAACTCAAGAGGCATATTCTTGACCTTTCCGGTCATAGTATGGTGAAAAAAATACCATTTGGACTGAGAGAGGATGAAGGTCTTGCTTTTAATGGGCATCATTATTTTGTGTGCCTCTCTCCACCCAGGTGTATAAATGGGTACCGGGGACATAATGCTGGGGGGGGGGGGGGACCCTGCAATGGACTAGCATCCCATTCAGGGGAGAGTAGAAATATTCCTAGCCGCTTAATGCTACGGAAACCGGGATAAGCTCCGGCAGTGTGGACCGCTTGGCTCCTGGCCTATCCTCCCTTTATTATTTTGTGTAATGCCTTTGTTTTCGCGGAACTTTACCGTTTAGAAGCTTACTTAGTGTTAAGACATATCTACGTTTATAAAACGTACATGAGTACTTTTTCATCCACACATCAAACAGGAAACAATGGGAACAAGTTTGACGAGTCAGTAGCCCCGTGTAACACTCCTCCCTCCAATGCTGTGTATGACGGCTGCTTCTACTACTATCTCCCCTGGGGTCAGGACAAGCCCTGTGTGTGCGTGGAATGCTCCTGGGAAGACATCGCCTTCAGACTTGAGCCCGTCAACATCCTTAACAGAATGGTTGAGCGGTTGGTAAGTGTTAAGACCGTCAAAATAGTGATATCTGCCGTATGTACCTTGTCATTGTCTTATTATTATGTGACACTTTATTGCAAGTGGACCCTATTTCCCTTCACCCGCCAACTCTAAGTGAACTTGCTCGTAGGCTAATCGTGCCATGGACATGAAACCCGGCCGGGTTTTTTTGGGGCTCGATCCCGCCATTAACCTTTTAACGTTGTGCCGCCTTTTTCCTCCCCCCCCCCCCCCAACACCTACCTTCCTGACAACGAAAACATTATAGACGGTCTCGAACCCATTACGAGAGTTTCCTTAACGGAAACAAGATAATAAAAAATATATCTTTCGTTACACAAAAATACCATCTGTGAAGTTAGTAAGCTATGGCCAAAGGTGCTTCTCTTTTGTAGCACCTAGCCTATGGAACTCTCTCCCGAACTATATAAGAGAGAGCGGCTCGCTATCAGATTTTAAGACTTGTATAAAGACATACCTTTTTAACAAATTTTATAATTAGACTTTTAGTTAGTCAGTTAACCAGTAAATTAGGTAGTTTAGTCAGACAGTTAGTTAGTCACTTTGTTAATTAGTTAAGTTAGTTAGTTAATGAGTTAGTTTTTCATTTAAAGGTTTTAATGATTCTTAGTTTTTATTTCCATTTTTACAGCTTAGCCATTTTATTTGTTAGTTTTTCCTTTTATCACTGATGAAAAAAATTTTTTTAAGTAAATTTTACTTTTAAATAACATTTTTTATTGTAAAGCGCCATGAGCCATGGATATGGCGCTATATAAATCTTTATTATTTTTATTATTATTATTATTATTATTATTATTATTATTATTATTATTATTATTATTATTATTATTATTATTATTATTATTATTATTATTATTATTATTATTATTACATTCGTGCAACAAGGCAGATGGCCAGTTGTTGGCTTGCACAGGCATGAGGTGTCCCCGATTTGGAGATTATAGTCTCTATAGAAATGATTTCAAAACCTGTAAAAAAATGTTCGTGTGTTCTGCAAGCAATTGTGGAGTTGAAATCTGTTCAAGTAATTGTTGGTATTTGTGTTTTAATTTAGCGAGAATCTCTATCACGGCTCAAGCAAGCGGCTGAACTGTCTGAAGTCGGTGATGACCCAAAATTGAAAGACATGCTGTCTTCTCTGTTGGACAATCTTGTCAGGGACTGCAGGTATCATTATCCGTGTGTTTCAACATATACAGTAAAAGAGGCCAATTTCGATATATCAACTTCAAATTTAGCTCCCAGGCTAAGGAGAAATAAATGAACGAAGTATTAACAACCCTCCAAGTTAAGACCATTTTAGTCGCCATGGCGACTAAAATTTTGGAGCTGCCGCCAAAATTTGAGAAGAAGGATTGAAAGCATCAGCTTAATTTGGTGACTAAAATTTTTCACTGGCGACCAAAACTTGAGTAGTTGGGGGCCAAATGGCCACTAAGGAAAAAAAATAAACTTGGAGGGTTGATAAATATGTATTCATTCCTTAACCATGATGTGATTTCATTTGTTTTAGTCCCCTTAACCTTAGAGCGAAATTAGAATATTTAAACATCGAGATTGGCCTATTTAGAAGAGGACTTGAGTTTGATAGTTGACAAGAACGTTAATGGTACTGTGACCTTTCAGACGTTGCCTTGTAACTATACCGCACTTGCATGCATTGTAAACTTTCAAAAGTTTAATTTTTGTGTGTACCTAAAACGTAGCTGCAATGTACTGAAGAAATTAACTGTACTCTTGTTTCTAGAAATGAGTTGTCCCGTTTTCAAGAAGAAATTCCCAAGCTTTCTGGCAAAAGAAATCAGTTGGACAACAAACTCAATCAAATGAGATTGGACGAATTTGTAAGTATACAGTAACTAACAAGTTGTAAGTGGAGTTTTTAGGTTTCTTGTTGCATGCATATTACACTTTTGTATATACCACACAAGTGAATAGTGCTTTTCGCGCGCGCTGATTGGTTAACTTAGAGGTGATTAGCAAAGTACTATTCACCTCCACTTCGGTGAATAATTGTTAACTATTACAGTTTTGCGAGTTCATTATTTAAAGTCCATTTTTATTTTATTTTTGTAGAATTTCTTGCTAGAAGATATCGGCGCACTGCAGTGGAAGCTACAGCCGCCATTAGAGGGTGAACCAGAGAAGGATGAAGTGGAAATTACCGAAATGTTGACTGAGATTGAAAGTTACGCACAGCGACTTGAAGACTTGGCAATTGAGGTAATTACTTGACACATCTTTCTTCGTTTCTGTGTTAGGCTCGATTTCCGCCGTCTTCTCGGGTACGGTCTTTGTTCCTCCCCGGGGGGATGACCCCAGGTTCATTTTCCCGAAAAAGCGGCTGGAAATCGAGCCTATTTCTGTGTATGTGTTCATCTTAAACGTAGAAGATGAGGGAGAACCAAAGTAATGCATGGTGCATGTATCAAGTTAAATAAACCACCTTGGTGAGCTTGGGAAGCTAACGTTTTGAGTGTTTTGACGTTAGTCCTTTCAAGAAGCAAAGGGACTAACACTCGAAACATAAGTCTCCCTAGTTTTTCACGTGATTCATTTAATTTTGAGGTCACATTTACCAAAGCAGTTTCTGATTCTTATTGCAAAATCCCAAAAATCCTGAATCCTGATCTCCAAACTTAGGACACGTGGTATCGATTCTTCTAAGAAACGTCACTACTAAAAAAAGTAAGGGAAGAATTGGAAAGAAAAAGGTAATAGTGAAGAAATTATTCAACATGACACGAGCGTGGGACAAAGAAAAAATCTGAGTCCCCGACGGGAATCGAACCCATGGCCTCCCAGATACCGGTTGGGCGCTCTAACCAACTGAGCTACGAGAGACTCGTTGTGAAAAAGGTAATAGATCTCTTAAAACACGTGAAGACGTAAAGACAAAAATATTATGGATTATAAAGGTCAGAAAAATAGCCAACATTTTCGCGTTTCAAGTTGTTTGAAAAGCGCGTGTTGCCAGGTGTGGCAACATGTTGTGGGAAGTAGACATGTGTGTAATTCTATTTTCTTTTGTTTATCATAGCCTCAAGTCAGCATGCCAGACGTGATCATCTGGATGATAAGCGGAGATAAGCGAGTGGCTTATTACAGAATGCCATCGCACTTACTGCTGTTCTCAGAGACCGAAGTAGCTTGTGGAAAGTACTGTGGAAAAACCATCGAGCTTCAGTTGAAGGTTATCTTTAGTGGAAGAAACTTTTATATATTTTTATATATATTACTCCACCCACTACTTACATGAGTTAAAAAAACACTCACAATGCGTCTTATTTCAGGAGATGTTACTGAAAAAGAACGGGGAAATAGGGAAAATCCTTGTATAGAGCACCCAAAGTTTTTCCGAACCTCACCGACCAATCAAAAAGCTTCACGAATACTTCCAATATACCGAATGATGTCGCATTTTCTCTATTTTCTCAGTGGCATAAACAAGAACTGGCTAATCAATGGGTAACATTACAAAACGGCTCGTGAATGGCATAATAAATCTAAGACGGGCGAATATTAGATCCAGTTTGTAGAGATACAAGTCAGACTCACTGTGTGCTGTGGTAACCAATGACACGGGGACGGTCACCGGGAGAAGAGGGGGGGGGATACTCATAAACGTTTTGTACGGGGAGAATCCGCCCCGAGGTCCAACATCTTACACTTTTATTGCCACTTTTATTTGCCTTTCCGTATACTTTTATTAAAAAAGGTACCCCTTACATATACCGAAAAGACATGACATATGCCTTAAACAGGAAGTCTTGATGTCATTTTTATGTAGCGTTTAATAAATTTAAATGTTACAGTCATAAGATGCGTCTGTTCGAAATATTTAATTGAAGGCACTGTTAAATACCTAAATGACCTATATCCCTACCTTTTCATACACCTATACTTTTGAAATCCCTACCCTTTTATATACCTGTAGCATGAAAAAGGTACCCCTTTCCGGCGGAGCCTCCCCGTATAGGCCATTATAGGGAGTTCCCCCTGGTGGTGCTCATTACAATCTCTAAGACACGTTCATCGTTTGCCGCCTTTCATTAGCATTTTTGTACTTTCTTTTTTTGTCTTATAGTATCCTGGTAAGAAGGGACAGGACGTCAAGGAACACCCAGAACTTCCCGCCAAGTTGCGCGTAGAGATGTGGTTAGGACTGGAGAAACAACAGCAGTACTGGACTGCGCGACCAAAGACTGAGGGAGACTTCTGTGTCTTTGCTGAGACGGTACGTTGGCGGGAGTCAGAACTGTTTTGAATAGTTATAGGGCGATCTTTGCTGACGTCAGTATTTACATTTTGCTTCATTAGCATACGACTTTGCGTAGAGATGGCATCCTGCTATATACAAATTGACTCCAGAAGTTTACAGAGCATGTAAAACTTAACAATGGGCGAAATTTCCAGCTCTTTACGTGTTATATTAAATGAGATATTAGATTTAAAAACTGTAAAAATTTTGGGTGGCAAAAGCGTTAATGAGCCCATACATTCTATGTAAAATTTAGAGTTTTCAAACCCGCGTCAAAGAAAAAGTTTTAAATACATCTGGCTCAAATTTATAGCGAACGTTAATCGTGCCATGCTCTTTCAATATTCAGAATTTATATTTTTGTAGCTTGATCAGAGAGTGAGGCGCTTATGCTTATGAGGCAAATATTGTTAACAGATTCCCCTATACTATATAGGGCTAGATATGTCGCTCCATGCCTTATTATAGGATTTGGTATCCTTTCGATTGTAAGCCCACGATCGACTGTTGAGCTTTATATAGTTTCAGTTTGTCTTCCGTCTTTATATCAACTGAATAACGGCTTGTTTTAGCGAGAATGGGTCCTTTGCACCTAACGGTCACATGAAACAATATCTGCCATGCTCAAGCTGGAGGGCAAGCTACGCGCTGGGAAATCCAAAACGAAACGTTACTATGGAAACGACATTAACAAGTCAATCTTGACTTTCTCTTTGTTTTGGATGTCCCCGATTGCATAGCTTGCTCTCCAGCAAGGAGGATTTTGTGCCATGCTATAGCTGCATTTTCGTTTCTACTTGAGATTATTTTAGTTGGGTCACACCCTTACCTTAAGGACAAAATGCTGAAGTTCTCTTTTCATACGTTTAAAATGCTATAAAAATCATTGAAACTCCGTTTTATGCGATTTGCAGAAATGAAGACAATTATTACTGCATTATACTGATTTACGATGTGATTAATTATTTGTATCATTTTTCTTTCAATTCAGTATGAAAATGAAGTGAAGATCATCAGCAAGTGGACCCATAATAAGCTGTCGACTCGTCCCCACTTCTCTGATGCTTCTGGTGACGTAAGTAGAAAGTGGCTTACATCAGACTTGCATCTGACTGCGAGTACGAGTACGATTAAATCAGTCGACGAGAGAAAAAACAAAAGTTACAACAATTATTAATTATGGGTTTGCGTAACCCATTTTGTATTTCCTTTCTAACAGCTGGAACTACCTCAGGACAAGTTTCTTCCACCCGACGGCTGGAAGTTTGATGGCGGTTGGCAAAAGAAACCAGAATTAAGGTATACAGTCAAGACAACTCTCTCTTAACAGACACCTTTACGGGACGGACGCCTCTATAACGCACACCTCTGTATTGAGGCAGACACTTGGTGTTGGTCCTGTCCCTGCCATTTTTCAGTCATTTTACTGTAATTAACCCCCTATTAGACGGACAGTTTCTGCCGGTCCCGAAGGGTCCGCCGTTTTAGAGAGAGTTGACTGTATTTGAAAAGAGCATGCTAGACTGTTAACTGCCTCTCTACTTTTCAACGCAAAATACATCTCCCCTTTCTTTTCCCGGCTTTCAACGATGGAAGAAAAATACGAGAAACTAGAGCTCTGTGAACAGTCCGATTTGGTAACCTTATAAACCCATAAGCTTTCACGTCGAATACTTGATTAAAATCTCCATTTCTTCCCTGTATTATATATTTATATTTATAATTTGTTAGGCTTTTGTTACAACATATACAGGCCGCATCAATCCTTCGTTCATTTCATAATAATTAACACGATCTAATCTTGTGAGATAAAGATTTGGATGTAATATATCAAACACGAGCGGCAGTGTTTTATCGGGATATCCAAACAAAAAAAAAAAAATAAAAAGCGCAGGGAATATTTTTAAAAAAAAGAGGTGTTTGGATAGCAGAAGAAATAATCTCTCGAGTGTTTGAAATATCTTCTCAATCGAAACAAAAACTAAGGAGTAAACGGAGAAAAATAATGGTGAAAATCTATGCTAGTTAAGATTGGATATCCAAACCTCCTTCACGGTTATGATTTTTTTTATTTTAACTTGATGAATTATTAATGAGTCTGAAAAGTGTCATGAAAAAGTCACCAGTCAATTACTCCAAAGAATCAGAAGATTGCTGCGTTCTTCACCTCTTAGAA
Organism: Oculina patagonica; assembly: GCF_052425735.1. Taxonomy (NCBI): domain Eukaryota; kingdom Metazoa; phylum Cnidaria; class Anthozoa; order Scleractinia; family Oculinidae; genus Oculina; species Oculina patagonica. The sequence continues at coordinate 19,030,832 of NC_135759.1, read as the reverse complement.
AATAAGACAAGTGTTCTGTTCGTTTTTCGTTTAGTTTGTTCCACGACCCAGATGAGGGCCACAAAGAATTCTTGGTTGAAGTGTTCGAGAATCAAAGCAGAAGCTTTCCCGGTGGAGATTATAAACCAGCGGAACATAACTGGACTGACTCGGTGAGATTGAACTTTTCTTTATTCTAGGTTACATTAAAATAATGTTACTTTTTCATGATCCAATTTTTTCTAACCCACTTTGTTATAGAACGGAGAAGATGTACCAGCACCAGCCACCCAAAAGCCTCCTCCCGGCTGGGCCTGGAAGACAAAGGAGTGGGAAGTAGACAAAAACAGAGCATGTGACGCTGAAGGTCAGTATTGCAAGCTGAAACGTGACGTCATAGTGTACTAATAAGAGAGTTCTGACTCCGCCCAATAATCTAAGACTTTCCAAAGAAGATAATAACAAGAAGAGAGTGGTGGAAAGGCTATTTATTGTAACTCGTACCCTAAGTTATTTCTGTTAAATCTACTTTGGCAAAATATCGGTTAGGTTAAATGGGTTGTCCTCTTTTTCTTTCCAATAATCGCGTGCCCCAAAGTACTAAATTCGAGACTTGTTTGTCTTAATTTGTCTTGCCGTTATTGCTGTAAATGTATAGGTCGGGTTTTTAAAGTTAAAAGGTTTTTTTTGCTTTTAAAGATCCTAACTTCTATAAATACATATCTTTTAATCCCGGTTCTGACAATAATATTTTGTAGTTCAACGCATCGATCCTTAAGCTGACGATTTTCTCAATTCTCAACACATTTCGCATTTATATCGTAAGAAAAAAGTAGATGCGAACTTGTTTTATTTTACTGGTAGGTTGGGAGTACGGGGTAAACCCGACTTACGGCGTGTATGGGCCAGTAATGAAGGCTTATCACATGTGCAGAAGGAGGAGACTCGTGCGGAAAAGGGAACTTGTGGATCCAAACGCAACTAAAAAACAGGTAAAATAAATTATGATTTGTTCTTCACACTAAAAAAAGGAAAGTTAACCTTTTAATCTTGTTAATTCCCCATCTTATATTTCCAGGATCACTTACAGAAGCTTTTAGCGGAGGGCTGGGGTTACGCGCCGTTGTTCAACATGAAGTTTCACGCTAAAGAGAAGAAATTGGATTTCGTGAGAAGAAGGCGCTTTTTGTTGAAGATGGTCCCAAGCTCCGGGAAGATTGATGGGTTTTCCTGTACTCTTCCACCAGTACTGAGAATCCAGCTCAAGAGCAAGGTAATGACCACCAAACCTCAATGTCAACATAAAAATTCTCCACACGAACAGGTCTCTTTGCATACCGTATTTTCTCGATTTACCGCCCGGCGTTTATTTCAAACTTGGCCTGGTGGACCTGGCGTTTATTTGAGTCCATAATTTATTTCAACAACGGTTAACACAACGGATTTTATACATTATTTTGACAGACTAACAAATTTCCATTACAACTACAGCTTTTTATACCTCAAATAAATGCTTGAGGGTTTTTTTTTTACAACTCATTTTGGAAACCCGGCGTTTATTTGAGACCGGGCGTTTATTCGTGAAAATACGGTATGTGATAATGCTAACTGGGGGAATTGTTGGAATATGAAGTCAAATATTTCGTCCTTAAAATGATTTTCTTGTGACTGTTTTTGGTTGTTATTTTGATAGGAAACGTGACGCTTATGCTAACGGAAGTAGCTTACTCGACACTGTCCCCTGTGCCCGAGACCCTATGTCTCAAACCCCATACCAGTACCCCATGTCCCTCACCCCACGCCCTGCGCTTCGCAGTCCAGTTAGAATCAAATCAAATCTCCTACTTTGACAACTGGTTTACATGAACAGCAGTCTTGAGTTCAACAACGTTGCTATGCTAACGTAAATAGTGGCCTCCCAACCGTTTAGTCTCCCACAAATCAGTTGAGGTTGTCTTAAAGTTTACGTTGTGAAGCCACCTTAAAAATCCCCTTTTAGTAAATTGTCTTTTTACTTAAGGTTTGTTGTTTTTTTTGTTTTCAAGAGCTATTAGTAAGACAGTCAGTCAGTCAGTCACTACAGTAAGTCAGTCAGTCAGTCGTATGAAGTAAAACCTTTTTTAGACACGATGATATTTAAAGCGTGAAGCTTGCGGGGTCGTGTGAACAAAAATACAGGTTAAAATAAACGAAATAAAATATAAAAGTAAGATAAATATAGAACTTAGACACTTCCTGTTCGGTTTTTAAAGGTTAATTTCGTTAATAACTTATTTACATGTACCTTGTTAATGTATCTCACAGGACGCGGAAAGCGCGCTATCCTTATCTCCAAGGATGTTTGTGTCGTTCAAGAGTAAGTAACCTTTGCCCTTCCTCCTTTTTCGTTGCTTTATTTTACCTCGCCGTGGCTATTACTATTACTAGCATAATATAATGCATCAATTTTCCATTTTCGTAACAGAGCCTCACAAGTATCAGTTATGGGTATATGTCTACCAAGCACGTGACCTCGTTGCCAAAGATGAAAGTGGAATGAACGGTAAGCACCCTCATTAAATTAACTGTATCGTTGTGCTTGTGATGTTTTGCTTTGTGTTATGTTGTTTGTTTGTTTTTTTTTTAAGTCATTTATGTTAAGTATTAAACTACACTCAACGTATATAACAATACGGATAAAACTGTACAACAACAGACAGAGAAAATTCAATTCAGCCCTTCAGGAAAGAAACCCCCCCCCCCCCTTTTCTTGAATTATAAAAAGGGAGAAGGGATAAAAATTTTTTCCAAAAAAAAAAAGCCCCGGCCGGGGCCCGAACCCGGCCGCCGACAGGAGTCCGGCGCACTAACCATCAGGCCACCGCGCCTCCTATCTTCAGAAAAAGGCACACCCTAAAAAAATCAAGTGTATAACTGTTCTGCGCTCTTACACCTGTGCAAGTCCTTTAATTTTTAGCTGTTTATGGAGTTCGGTGTGCGATAATATTTTTTTGTTAAGAAGGTATGCGAACACGTTCACTATAAATGGAACAATTGCTTCTACGAAGGATCTAAAGTTCAGAACTTTAAATTCAGACATAAAAAAAAAAAAAATTAAATTCAGACGCGGGGCCTTTTAACAAAACTGGAGTTTACATGGAGATAAGTCAGTCCACGTCTTTGTCACATAGAGACGTTCAATCTGCCAGCCTCTCAAACCGTTGTATTTGCTTCTATTCAACTTTGTGTGTAACAATTCTTGCAGTATGACCGTCCTTGTTTTTGCTTCTTTTCCTTTCAGATCCCTACGCCAGGGTTTCTTTCGCAAACCAGAGTCAAGTGACGCACACTATTACCCAGACTCCCTGCCCCACCTGGGATCAAACTCTGCTATATTTAAACGTGGAGATCTGTGAAGATCCAGAGAACGTAAAACGAAATCCTCCGAGCGTGGTGGTGGAATTGTTTGATTATGATAAGGGCATGGTACGTCTGTGTTGATAAACCAAACAATATTGTATTGTAATTAAATAAAATTTAAAACTCGTCTCAAGAGAATTCTCCGAGGCTATAAATGTTCTAGAAAACGAGGTTTTTGGGGCAGTTTTACTGTCCTTCTTCAGGTAATTGCAAAATGGCAGACTGTTGCTGTTCTTGTGTGCCCACGGTCTTATTTTTCGGTTAACCGTACGTTCGTAGCCAACGGTGTTACTCGGCACGATTCGTTTATGTTTTTTGGAGCCTTTGGCCTTATGGACCAATTATGTTCTTCTACTATATTCCGATCTTCCTCTTAATCAAAGAGGCGATTTAGGAAGGTTTTTTAATATTCGAGTTGTTCAAAAGAACTTAGTATCCGGTTTCCTCTGTGTTTTTTTCCCGTTTAGACAACTTTTTAATTTCATTTAATTATCTAATCATGAGAGGTTGGAGACGTTCCGGACAAACTACTTAATATTGTGCTACAAAGAAAGAAAAACTGAGAAGAAATAAACTAAAGTTGGAAAAATTTTACATTTAAGTAATGCAGAGAATGAAAGGTTAATGTAAATATCAACACTTATGCCAATTGACGTTTGTTTGCATATAAAACACCTTTCACAAACACTTGTGAAGAGTGACGTGGTTGAGGGAAATTTTGGAACCCGCAAAACAATTACCTAGGTAACTTAGTTCTTATCAGAACATTTACCGATTATATATTTCTATTCAAACTTCAAATTTAAAGGGAAAAGATGATTTCCTTGGTCGCTGCGTGCTGTTTCCCAAAATTCGACTCAAGGGAATTGAAGCCCCAGAGCCTAAACTACTGTGGCACAAGGTGAAGCGCGGAGACCAAGATGGCGGCGAGATCCTGGCCGAGTGCGAGTTGTTTTTGGTAAGGAATTTTAAGCTTACTTTTACTAACTGGTTCATGATTTGTTTGTTTAGTTGTTCAAAGATTTTGAAAAAAGAGCTCAAAAATAGACTGGGATCGCTATCAAACTAATATTGAGCTTTTGTCGAGCTTCGTGCGCCTGTTTGGATTTGTTGGTCATCCATTTCACAAAAATGGTGTGTATTTTAAACCATGCCCTTTTTCGTACGAAAAAAAAAAACATTTTTTGAATGATAACCATGGATAAAAGTTTTAAAGAAATTATCGTGATTTTGTCAATTCTGTTTGACATAATTACGCTTAGGTTTAATAAATTTTACAATAAACAGAAATTTTGTTTTTCAAATTAATCTTATACATTATAAGAACGAAACAAAATGTTGAAAAAAGTATTATTTTTCTAGGACGAGGGAGCAAAGCTGCCCCACCCTCCCTCGATGCGTGGGGACGTGTACCCTGTGCGTAGTAAAGTGAGACCTGTGGTACAGAGGACAGCGGTCGAGGTAAGACGTTATGTTTATAGAGTTAGACTAATAGCTTGAAGTAGAGCGCCAACCAGTTGTAATTCTGCCTTTTGTGCTATTTGCATGGGTTGCAATTACTCCTATGCAAGGTTTACCTCAGTCGTTGAAACACCATTCGAAGCTCTTTAAGTTTTGCAATGTGATAACAGCTTTTTACGCCTGAAGGTCAAACCATTTTATTTTACTTTACTTTAGGTTCTATGTTGGGGAGTAAGGAACATGAAGAAATACCAGTTGGCTAAAGTGACATCTCCTTCAATCGAGTTTGAATGCATGGGGACTGTCATTCCATCGCCTGTTATCGAGGACACTAAGAAGACGCCAAATTTCGCAGAACCAGTCTTGGAAAGGAGGATACTGGTAAGGCTCATTTTATCAACGACAATATTTGACATTAAACGATTGCAGTTTTTTTGCTTGTTGTTTTCGTTTTTTGTTTGTTTGTTTTTGTGTCGGTCTGCCGCGATAAGTTGTTGGTTTACCGAGTCTGTCCCTCTGCCTGTGTTTGTTCGTCTGTTGTATGTCTGTCTGTCCAGGCACGGATCAGGAAAAATGGTGACCGTTTTCCGATGACATGGGCGGCGGTTAAGGGTCCGGAGGTATGCTCCCCGGGAGAAATTTTTAGATAGTATCATTTCCGTATATTTAGAGTCACTCGGACCAGGCGTTGACCAATTTCCGTGAAACGGTGGAAACCGGTCTGGATCCGCGTCTGCTGTCTGTCTGTCTGTCTGTCTGTCTGTCTGTCTGTCTGTCTGTCTGTCTGTCTGTCTGTCTGTCTGTCTGTGTCTCATCACTACTGCTTCTCAGCCAGTTGATATACATATCCCAACTTGACAAGTACTTCCCAAAAATAGATTATTATCCTTTAAAACCCAGATTTCTGTCCATGAAACTCGTGAAGTCTGCCAACACCAACTGCTCGCCATCTTTTTAACTTAACATTGAATAACATTCAATCTTTCCTTGTTATAAGAACTTACCAGTGGAAGACATGTACTCGCCACCAATCAACATCCGGGTCAAAGACAACCGTGCATTTGGTCGTAAGCCCTTGGTTGGCATCCACTCAGTCAAAGCTCTTGGACCCTTTAAGTGCAAGCTGCCTTCACCTTCACAGAAAACACCTGACGACGAAACTGAAGTGGATGGTAAGTTAGGTACTTCATTCTTGTCTTCCTATCTGCAGCCAACTATTAAGTTATTGTCGTCGTTGCTGCTAGTGCAACTGCTACTGAGTTTAATTTCCTTTACCTTTCTTAATGTTTCATCTTGCAGAAGTACTTGTGGATTTGACCGATGCCCCACCCCCTCAGAAAAAGATTTGGCCGCCGCCAGAGGACGTTGTAGATGCCCCACCACCGAAGAATGCAAAAGAAAAGGCAAAGGCGGAGAAAGAAAAGCAAAAGAAACTTTTGGATGTAAGGAACAAAACTCAAAACGGCCACGTGACAACATTACAAGATACACTTTACAGTCAACTCTCTCTACGATGGACAGGGACGGGACCAAATGCAAGTATCCGTCTTGCAGAGGTGTCCGTTTTATAGAGCTGTCCGTTAAGGGAAAGTTGACTGTTTACCAAGATATTAACTGATCATCTACAGTTATTACAACTATAATTATTGCCGGATATTAATGATGATTTGTTACTTTTACAGGAGGCAAACAGGTTTGACTGGTGGTCCAAGTACTTTGCCTCGTTGACTGGGGCTGGTGGTGCAGCGAAAGTCTCTAAAGGAGACAAGGTCTGACAATGTTTGTTTGTGTGGTTTTTGTCGTTTGTTTCGGTTGGGTGTTTGTTTCGTTGTTTGTTTTCTTTTTCTTTTTCGCGGTAATTAGTACAGTTACACTTACACAAGAAGCTTTAGAGAATTGCTTTATTAACAAGAAGTAGTATTTTGCACACATAAATTGCATAAATTGCATAAAAGCCATGTCGCAATACGTCAGGTAGTGTATTGTGTTGAAAGCTATCTTCAAACTGGGATAAACCTAAGAAACGACTTTTTTGGTAGAAGAAAAAAAACGAAAAGGTTATTGACAGCAAAGCAGAAGGTCAGAGAATGGTACGGCTGGCTGAAATTAAGAAACAGGAGCTTAAAAAATGTAAGGTAATTTGTTTAAGGTTTCCCTTTCGTGACAAAGCATCTTTCATGGGATTTGATGTGATGGTAAGGTATGATGTCATATTAATTGAAAGATGGTTTTAATAGTCACGAGCTAATTTTGTACCCTGTCAATTTCCCAGCTCGTCGGTTTGTTCACTAATAACAAAGAAGGGGACAAGGCTGACTTTAATGAACACACCATGAAATACTTGTCAAAGGGCTACGACACACTCAAGGTAAATGAAGTTTTATTATTTCTTTTCTGACTGTTGACTTTATGGTCATGAGCATTCTCATCCCCAGAGCCCTTCCCTCGCCGGGGCACGAGGAACAAGTGGCTCTGGGTACACATGATCTGATTGGCCATATTTTTAACAAAGAGAATTTAAATCTAATAAATCAAATCAACCGTTTAAAAATCTCCTTGTTGTAGGATATTTTAAAAAAAGATGATTTGATTGGTTAGATTTAAATTCTCTTTGTTAAAAATATGGCCAATCAAATCATGTGTCCCCAGAGCCACTCGTACTTGTTCCTCGTGCCCCGTGCCAGGCTCTGCCGGTTAAGAGGAACAAGTGGCTCTGGGGACGAGAATGTAATCATGAGCATTTGTCTGCTTGTTCGTCTTCGCACCATCAACTAAAACCCACTCGTAATTCACAAGCAGACTTCGAAATAGTAATAATAGTACAACTTCAACTGAAGTCCAAGATAACCACGATAATCAATAATAAAAGCACCATTTTGCAACACTGTGTTCTTTCGACAGAAATTATAAAGCTGTAGCTTTCACCTAAGAGTTGATTTTTAACTAGTTTTGCTCTTAAGAAAACAACTGTGTTATTACTCATTTCTATCTATCCGCAATACAACATCATTTTCGCATGAAACTGATCTATTGTGATGTGCTGTAGGTTTATCACAAGGAACTGGAGAAGGTTCCAGAGTTCAAAGGCTTCAATGACTTCATTGCAACGTTTCCGCTTCGTCGTGGAAAGACCAAGTCGTCGAAAGACGACGAAGAAGATGACGGCATAGTCGGTGAATTTAAGGTACGAAGAAACCAACGCCTCAACCTGAGTACTAGAGACATTAGTTGGGCATTTCCTACCCCATTCATAAGTCGCAAATGCCGACGAGAGCAAACGCTCTGGTACCCAGAACACCGATGACTATCTCTTTACGCAATAAACACCACAAGCTCAATTTACCCCGCTCTAAAACCAAGGTACGCAATCAAGGAGTCAATGGAGGTGAACAACTGTAAGGGGGCCAATAGAGATAAACAATTACGGAGCTATTAGACGTACGTTAGAGTACTAAATAATTGTGCACAGTTAAGAGACCTATAGTGGTTCACATAAGAAAACAACGGGCAAAAAAAAGATACCAAATTAAAAGGGTCAATAGATGTACACATTAAGGAAGAAAACAGCTGCACAAAAATAACGTCCTAGATATAACAGAGTTCAGAGGCGTTAGAATTAAAATTCTTCCTTTAGATTCAAATTTATTTTTAAAATTCCGTTGTGATAACAAAAGCACTGTGTTTTAAACATTTTTTAATGGATTTTTTTCTCCTTAGGGAGCGTTCCGCATTTACCCCATTCCTGACGAGACTACCGAGCTTCCTGAAACCATGTTCGCAAATCTTCCCAGCAGTGAACCAATCGAATGCACAGTGCGAGTCTACGTAATCCTGGTGAGTTAAGTCTGTGATATGCGCCACAGAGACACTTTTCTTCAAATATGTACAAGAAATGTTCATCGAAATTCTTTGTGAACGGTTAAGTAACAAAGCCTATCTAAATGTAAGGAAAGAACGTTAACGAATGGGAAACCTACTTAATTGACTAAGAAACGTTTTGATCTTTTCTTTCCTATTAGGCAAGCGAGCTCCAGCCGCAAGATCCTAGTGGATTGGTAAGTTCTATTCTTGAAAGTAGTCTTTGTTGCTGTTGTTGTTGTTGTTTGTAACAAGCATTTCAATGTCGAGCAAAAATTAAGTAATGTTTTTAAAATAGACGAGCAGTGGTGCTTTATCAAGTTTAAAACACGAGGTGCAACCGAGTGTTTTAGAAAAGCACCAACTGTGAACTTATTGAACGGTTTCAAATTAAAAAACCTCTAATGTAGATCTTTTCATTCTTGCACTGATAATTGGACATAAAATTTAGCCGTGTCTTTATCAGATATAAAGTCACTCATTAAACATTAATTTCCTTTGTATTTTCTAAATGAATCATAACTGAGTTTTTGAACACCACCTTTATCAAAGTTGAAACCCGGTGTGTAGTGAGCTTTCGCTATATCGAATCAAAGGAGCTTATATGGAATTTCTTGTTTCTTTCAGGCTGATCCTTACCTCATTGTGTCGCTTGGAAAGAAGAAATATGACGACCAAGACAATTTTCAACCCAACACACTCAATCCAGTGTTTGGAAAGTGAGTTAGATGTTTTAGAAACGAACCTACTGCAGTTTGAAGCCAGATACTGAATTAAATCATTGTTTAAGTTTGAATCAAATCGTGGTTTGAATGTTGAACTATTTATTTCAAAAATGGAACATTGAAACGAGCAATGGTATCAAATTTCTATAATAAACTTCAGTCTTACTTCCATGCTGAGAGGCAGTGAAATTTGACCGGTTTCTAGAGTAATCAGAGAAAGCAACAAACATTTTTTCAGTGTTAAAATGACTTGAAATTGGAGGGGAATCCTTTTAGTGTGATAAACAATCTGTGTTTACAGCTCAAGTGTTCTTTTTATTTTCACGTAGGATGTTCGAGTTTAAAGCGTCCATCCCTCAAGTAAAGGATCTAAAAATCACAGTGATGGATTACGACTACCTGAGCAGGGACGATCTGATTGGCGAGACCGTGGTGGACCTGGAACAGAGGCTGTTGTCTCGCTTTCATGCAAAATGTGGTTTGCAGAAGACATACTTCACGTAAGTACAGACCTACTAACCTAACTTAGAGTACTTCAGATTTCAATTATTCAATTACAACAAATGCGAAACGTGCATTGAAGAAATCGGAACACGAAAAGAAAACATGAACCAATTCAAGAGCCAAGTACGGAAAAAAAACTCGTAAGTCACTGAAATTGCGATTGCTTTGGACTTGCTCTTCAGTGATTAGTCGACAAAACGGTATGTTTACTCAAGTTAGATAACGAAAGGAGAATGTTGCACTGCCAAGGCTTTGGACTTATTATAAATATCATAACTACTTTTCGACATGCAATGAAAACTACAAAATAATATTACAAATGACCAAATGCTGTATTAAACTCTCTTTTGGTTCTTTACAGATCTGGACCTAATGTATGGCGTCATTCGGAGAAGCCGTTCAGGATTCTTGAGAGGTATTGTGAGATGACCATGAAGCCTTTCAACTACTTCGCGGGCAAGAAGGAAAATCCTGACAGGATTATCATAGCTGACAGAGAATACACTTTGAGCCAATTTGGTTAGTAAAGCATTTTAACTCTGTGTAATTAAAAAGAAAAGAAAGGATTGAAAGAAGATTGAATGCTTGGGTTCACGGGTTCTCACTACTTTGTTTAGTTATGAAGTCTATAAAACGACTCGATGTTCGTTAAAGACTTACTTTTTAAACACAAATGTTTAAGGTTTCGAAGCTTCACCCATCCATCAACTCAAAGCAAATTTCTAGAAAACATGACCGTGACGGTGAAACTGTTTTTAGTGCAGAATGCACTATTGTGATGGTTTGGTGGGTTGGCGTCTGCTAAACCCCTAAACCACTAAACCGCTAACGCGGTGTAAACTTTTAATCACCAATTAATTAATTAATATCAATTAATTAATTATTCCTGAGGAGGGGTGGGGGTGGGGAGCACCTGACCGTACCCCTAGGTAAAACCTGGAGCACATCTACGTTACTTTCATATGAAGATCTCAAACGTATATATTTGTTTCAGAAAACCCTTTGCTCTCCTTGTGGTACTACTCAACGTAATTTACACCAAACGCATGCGCATATTAGTCTACGTTGTTTTCTGGAACTATCATGAACATCGCTTGTATTGCGTGTTTGCGGTAGGCTTCCTGCAGACTTCTTGGCGCCAAGTAAAAACTGCAAATTAATTAAATTAGATTTTGAGACTTTCACAGCGCTTTCGTAATTAGGAATGCAAAAACTTGCACCGGGATAACCAGGAAACAAATATCCTAGCTGTACTGCGTTTTAAAAACCTGTCGAAAAATATGTTTTTTGATTAGATTTGTTTCTTTAGTTTTTGAGAATCGTCTTTCGTGCAGTCTAAACCGTAACTTAATTAAATTAAACAAATGTCATCGATGCCGCCGTAAAACAAACAAAAAATCAAAAGTTTCATGTTATCGCATTTTCAAGGAAGACAAAGTATTTTGTTACAAACGAACAAAAGTGTCGTGTTACGTTTGCAAAGATTAGCGCAAGGAACACCTGGGAAAGAATACAAGTAGCCTGTGAACAGTTTTTCCGAAAGTAAAATAAAGCAAATAAACACGAACATATATAAAACATCATACTTTCAATTGTTCCATATTGCATTCTGCACTTACCAAATCATCGAGATTTTTTCCAGTTGTAGTTTTACGTGAAGTAAAGACCGCATAATGTCTCGGGATAAATTGCAACGATCACTGTATGCATTTCAAACGACTGTTTAAATGGGTCTTAAAGCCACACTATGACACTAAAGTGTTTTGAAATCATGTAGCTGTCAATTTGTTATGGATATCACTCACTCACTCATCCTCATCGAGCCCATGAGGACTCTTGAGGCCGGCCAGAAAACTGCGCCACCCATCCCGGTCCGCCGCCGATGCAACAGCAGCCCCCCACGAACGCCAACCCAGCCGGTTTCTTTCTGTCTCCACGGTTATGGATATACTCTATAGTAATAGTTAAACAACTAATACATTTGTGACCCTCATAAATGGTTGGTTGAGATTCCATTAGAAGACTCCAAAAAACTTTTTCAGGACCTACACGAGTAATCTTGATGTATATTGTGTGAATTTTTTTAGTTCTTGTTTTACATTATTACCCTTTTTGTGATGTGGTGTACTTATGTTTCCATAATTTCCATCGTTCACAGAGGAAGGAACTCCCCCAGAGCGTGAGGTTGGACCTGCTCATGAACGTCTGGCTCTTCACATTCTGCACACGTTCAATTTGGTTCCCGAACACGTGGAAACCAGATCCTTGTACAGTCCGGTTCAACCTGATATCGAACAGGTAAAACATGTTTCTATAGACCTCGTTCTTGGACAAGTTATGCATAAGAAGAAACATATAAGTAACCAAAAAAATTCATGTATATTTATCCGTAAATAATAACAGGATGGTTAATTAATTGCAACATCAGTTGTTGACCAACACCAATACTAGTGCCATGCCTCCAAAACCAGTTTTTATATTAACAAAGATGGCGTCCTGTCCGCCATCTTGGATAAGGACTACAAATACGCTTAGTGCCTTATCGTGCTTGCGTTCGCGTTGACAGCTGAGCACCTCTTGTGTTTACGTTTATTGTGTTTGTTATTTTAGAAGATAGAGAGTTTTAAAGCTTTTATTAATTGTTTAATTGCCGTTTATCGTATTTGATTCTTTTATTCTTGGGTAGTGTTTTTAATTTGTTGTCGTTCCTCAACTCTCAACCTCTAAATTTTTTAGGGTAAACTTCAAATGTGGGTCGACATCTTTCCAAAGGAAGACGGTGCTCCAAAAACACCTGTTGTGATTGAAGAAAGGAAACCCGTTAAGTAAGTAAAAGGCTTGACTTGTGAAAGCTGTTTAAGGAGTGCACGTTTTCAATATGTTGAAATTCCCTTTTAAGATAATCTACAGAACAGCCTTGGCTTAAAGGAGCTATGTCATAGTATTTTCGGTCATTTTTCTGATTACTTTCAAATTGAAGGAAACCATCGGAGAAATAGGAAACCGAAAATAATCGAGGATGGTTTCGACTAACGAAGATTAAGACGGATTACGAATGACAATCGTGAAAAAACAATGCCATTTTTTTCAAGTAACGTTGTCCGTGACGTAGCAAAATATCAAACGTAGCATATGCATCACTCAGAAACTGTCAAATGTGGCATCATCAAGTACTCCATGTAGTAGTTACCGATATCTCTCAGGGCTCGAGACTAACGGTAGCCAACTAGCCAAAGGCTAGTAAAAATGAAGTTTTGGCTAGTAGATTTTAAACTTTCACTAGCCAAAATGGCTAGTGAAAATATCAGGCATTGGCAAGAAACCGCGTTTATTAAAATCGTCTCTCAGAGAATATAACTAGTAAGTAAACTGTTGACATTATAGAATGCGAAGCTTTAAACAATCTAGTTGACAAAAACGCATGTACATGTACAATTTTTATAGTGAAGAACAAAGCCCAATTGTGTAAGAAAAAAAAAACATGAAGATTTAAGGAACATTAATTTTTACGGCTCAAGGTTTAAACATTGTCGCACATTGTTTTCACCCTCCCCCCCCCCCCCCCCCCTTAAAAGAAGAACTATGCTTAAAAATTGCGGCTAGTAGAAAATAAGTTTTGGCTAGTGAAATTAAAGCTGTCACTAGCCACTTGGCTAGTTAGCAAAAAAGTTAGTCTCGAGCCCTGAATTCTCTGGACTTCAAGCAGTGAAAACCTCAGGATGATCCATCCAGGATCCGCACTTTTCAGTTTTGTTAACTTTTGTTTTTATTCTATAAAGGAATGAGTTGCGTGTCATCGTCTGGAATACTACAGACGTTTTGCTCGAGGAGGAGTCGATCACAGGCGAGAAGATGAGTGACATTTATGTCAAGGCGTAAGTGGTTACTTTACCCCTTTCGTACAACCATATCCACAACTGACATTTGTTAATTTACTCAGTACCTAGAGCGGATTGCGATTGAGAATCAAAAACAAAATAAGTGGTTCGGTTTTGTGAAGGGTGCTCTAGCCGGTTAGAAGAAGTGTTTTTACTCAAGGGAGGCAAATCCAAACCAATCATTGCATGGCTTACGGTCGGTTTCCTGCGTTGGCACCGGTTGCATGTTTTCAGTCTTGGCGAATTACGTATTTTTTATGACAAGAGAGATGTGACGTTTTTGGGTCTGTTTATTTGAAAACTGTTCCTGGTTGTCCTTTCTTAAAGCCTTGTGTTACAAGAGAAATAATCTTTTTTTGGTGTTTAACTCTCTTTTAGATGGCTCGATGTTCAAAACGAGAAACAGAAGACTGATGTTCATTACAGGTAAAGTTCTTTAAAACAGAAGTAGCATTTATAATCTAATTTTTGACAGATAGTTTGCTTATAACCCTCTCTCTAAGGTTTGATTTTTCTTTCACGATGCACACAAGCATTTCGGTATTTTAGCTGCCTTCAGTCACTTAAGGGACTATGTCACGCAATTTAAGGAATTTCGGCACTGACCAACTGTTCATCAAATTAACTGAAATATCACAATAACGGCTTAAAACAGTAGAAGTACTAAAAAAACATAGGAAAGCTAAAAGAGGGCATGGATGGGCAAAATTCGAGAAGATTAAAACGGATTGCGTTCGGGTAAACTTGAAAAACGTCGGCCCGACTTGTTTTAATTTGTATGAAAGTGTATTTACAATGCTCGAAAATCATCCTTGTTTGTAATGTGGCCGTGATTTTCCTAATATAAGACTTTTGCTCTGCCAATTTAAAGTTGACAGCTCTTAATTAACGAAAATAGATAGAATTACCTAAAATACGGTGACCAACCCCCTTTAATATGACTGAGGCCACAAAATAATCTGGCTGTGACCTGCTACGGTCCTTCATGAAAATTTCAACTCAATTTTCTTTATGGTTAACAGATCTTTGGATGGCGATGGCAACTTCAACTGGCGAATGGTGTTCCCCTTTGATTATCTGCCAATTGAGAAGAAGTTGGTCGTGAAAAGAAAGGTACCACAACTCGTAAACTGAATTTCCAAAATCATTCGTTGCTTAAATTGCTTAAATATCGCTTCGATTATTTACAGTACGTTATCCTGTACGTAAAAGAGGTTGTTTAAATTGAATTTTTTTTGGCTAGGAACACTTTTGGAGCCTTGACGAGACAGAGGAGAAATGTACAGCAAAACTAAAAGTGCAGATTTGGGAGAACGATACCTTCTCTAGTGATGACTTCATAGGTATGCAAACATAGGCCCGCGTAGCGTGCAGAGCGTTTTGTGACTCGTAGTGTGATATGCTACAAACAAGCACAAAAATCGGCTAAATCATTTCCGTTCTTTTTTACTATCAAAAAATTATAGCACTTTAAACAATGACTGTAAGTCTTTTAACTCACCTACCGGTTCGCCTTAATTGTTTTGTTGTTTGAGTGAAAAAGGTCTGCAAACATGATTATTTACTGTTACAGTGCAGACGGATGAGCATGTCCTTAATTGAAAAAAATTCACTTTTAATAAATATTGTAATAATATACAAGCAACGATTTCTCCGTGCTGATTGGCTGAGAACACGTCAATTTATCCCAAACCAGTACAAAAAGAGTAATTTAATCGGCAGTGCAAAACGGTGTAATTGAAAATGATTGAAAGTAATCACATGATTTCTTTCGTGCAATTTGGAATAAATAAGCACTTGTAAATTTTTCAAAGACTACAAATTTTGTTAGCGTTTGAAAAATGTACTCGTGCTTATTTATTTCAAATTGCACTCGAAATCATGTGATTACTGGTACATATTTAATGTGACATTTATTGTGATAAAGTGCTTTAGTGTTGTGCAAGATGGTAGCTTTTTTTGTATGACTTACCATAAAAAAAAGCAACAGTACAATAATCCAACATCGGCCGCAAATTTATTCAGTAACTGTTAAAGCAGTGAAAAGGGATTTTAAAAGCAGACAACAAAAAGACAATTGTGCCAACTTGAAGTTTAACTCACAATACGCTTGTTTATAACTATATTTACCCAGGTCAGATGGAGTTGAATCTGAATGAGTTGTCGAAGCCTTGTGCAAACTCTGACCACTGTGGTAATGCCAAGAAAGATCCCGCTCTTAATGGCAAGACTCTCGATCTGTTTGCGCAGAAGAGTACGAGGGGTTGGTGGGCCTGTTACAAACCAGATGCAGAAGACCCATCAAAACCAACCGTAAGTTTATCAACGGACAGCACAGCAAACATTTATATAACGTCCTCTATCTAGTGAAGAAATATTAGTTAGGACCTTTCCTGTCTTGTCTAAAAATAATACCCGGGCATTTTCATCCTTGTCATCTTTCTTCAAAGGGGCTAAGGGTAGGAGGACGCTTTCTACTGGATAAATCACCTTCCACTCGGTAAAAGTAAAATAAACCAACAACGTCATCGATTAGATTGATGGTTGTTTGGATGATAGCGGGTCGTGCATCCTTTAAACAACCGGAGCCTGAACTGTCTAGTCGTGTAAAGGCTAGTAAGTGCTTATTTAGGCACACAGAAGGCACTCTGCAATCCCTTACCTTTGGCTGTTGCCTTACCTTATTGCCAAACTACAAGTTCAAAAAACTTTGTCCCATTCGGTGAGTGCACTCATAAACCGGGAGTGATAAAAGCAGGTGACCAGATCGTTCAAATTCTGCATTTTCGAAGTGTCTGCGCACTAAACATTTTATACGTTCTATGTGACGCGCTTGATCTACTTTCTGCAAATCTCAGATTGGATTGTTAGCCCCAACAAACGCTGCTACCAACCACCATCACCCTTAAAAGCGCGTTTAATATATGGACTTTGTCTGGCAGATGCCTATGATATACTGAACATATCACTTGTAACACTAATAGCCTAACTAGTATTCATTCGTACATTTTGTGACGGTAGGGAAAAGTTGAGATGACTGTCGAGCTGCTTGCGGGATGGGAGGCAGCAGCTAAACCCGCGGGAGAAGGACGAGAGGACCCCAATCAGCATCCCGTTCTAGAAGAGCCTAAGTAAGTATATGTTACGCAGTTGTTGGCATTTCAGGAGGGGCGCACGTTAGAACATTCCATTGGAGGTGTTACCGCCGTATACGGACCAAGCAAAGCTTATCTTCCCACAAATTGTATATTTTAAGATAATGATATTGCCGGAGAAAAACTAGCTGGATCCGAGATGTTTGTTAATCGAAGCTTTTTGGCCACAACTTGAGCCCAAATACTTTATCGCCTAATAGTATCGGGAAACACTTTAAACGTGTTACTTTTCTCAAGTAGTTTTCCTTTTGTACTTCATCTTTCTCTTGTTTGACTTCATTTAACTTTATTTGTCCCCAGTCGCCCTGCTACATCGTTCCTGTGGTTCACCTCTCCGTTCAAGACAATGCGTTACATCATTTGGCGACGATACAAATGGATCCTACTCATTCTTCTCATCATAATCATCATCGCCCTCCTGGTTGGCATCTTCTTCTACAGTATGCCGGTGAGTAAGCTACACAGTCTGTCTCTTGTTTGTTACTTCTGAGATGGAGTCAAACGGGGATTGGGGGGAGGGGGCAAAAAAACCTCTAAAAGATTCGTTCGCCATCTTGGGTGGGTTGTGTATGTTTGTACATTCGTTAAATTGCTCACTTGGGATTGGCGATCTGTATATTTGGCTATCTTTGCTTGTTTGTTTGTTTCCTCGTTTGTCCGTTTGTTTTGTGTTCGTTTGGTTGGTTTGTTGGTTTGCTTGTTTGTTTGTGTTTTGTTTGTTTTTTCGATTATTGCAGTCGATTCATTTATTTCTCTGTTTCAGGCCTCTTTATTCGTTGTTTTTTTTATGAAATAACTCTTGAAACAATATTCGTTTCAAAGAAAGTTATAATTAATAATTTTCAACCAAGCACAGTGTGTGTGATTTCTTGAATAACACACTTTGGTAACATAACTTATGTACAGGGGATACTAACCTTGACATTTAATTATTGTAGGGTTACTCTGTCAAGAAGTTGTTTGGCGTATAAAAACAGTACAACTACCACAATGGACAAGCACAACAGATGTCCTTCTGTTCCCTCTACTTGCAGTTTCAATTTCAAGAAAATAAAATTTGCTAGGTTTAAAAATAACTTTTTCGATATTATAAAATAAGTACCGAAGAAATTCAACGCGCTTCTAGGATTAGCTGAGAGAGAATACTTATTCCTATTTCTTGTATTTTGTGAAGAAAACATTATCTTTTCTTGGCTCTAGTTAGGACAAATCGCTATATTTTTCTATGTAAGAAGTTGAAGTGTTTAGTTAACCTACCAATTTTTAGCTGATGATACTTCCGCTTTGCTTACAAACCTGTAGTGTAATCCTCTTGCCTTGTTAATGTTAGGTTAGTCAAGTTGTAGTCAATTACGTCGTCCTTTGAATCAATTAAGACTGTATATATACAGTCTCAAAAAAGGTGTAATGAGGCCAAATAATTTGGTCAAACAGTAAATGAAAGATAAGGTAAAATTTATCTACAATTTGCAAATAGTTTATCGTCCATACGATACTATTTAGCATGTTATGTTTAAGGGGAAATAGAATTAAATCAGTGGTTACTCGGTATTCAATTTTGTGTGCAGTTACCTGTCCTACCATGTTACTTCCTTAAAATGTTATCTGTTCAGACTCCTTGGTGACGTGAAATCCCTTGATTCCCCCTTTCTGGCATTCCTGACCATGCGCATGCCCTCTCTTCTTACCACCCGTACCCAAATACAAATCCTGACCTCTTCAGTACTGACCTGCTAGCGTGCCGAGGCTTTAACATTTTGACGTGAGTTCGTATTAAAACGCAGACAAAAGCCATGTCTTTCAGAATTTTCCTTGCACTTAATTAAAGGAGTAACGCCTTTTGGTTTTTGTTTGTTCCAACTTTCCCAAAAACAAATATTAAAAAAGAGAAGTGGTCGGGGACGAGAAACACTTTTTTGGCCTTAGGTTTAAATCCACAAACTTAGAACCTAAGAGCTCGTTTACACTACAGCAAAAAATGGTCCGGACCCGTTAAAATTTTGTCCCGACCTGATAATTTTGTAAAGAAACAGTCACGTTTTCGCGGGGCCATATATTTAATAATAGGCGCGTTTACACGACAGAGAAAATTGGTCCCCGTTTTCATTTGACTGTTTCTCTACAAAAGTGATTAGGTCGGACCAATTTTCTGACGGGTCCGGACCCAATATTTTTTCTGTCGTGTAAACGCGCCTATTTATTGTCAGTGCAACCAGGTGACCTCTTTGATCTTACCGTCGATGCCTTCCCTTCTTCACGAAATTTGTCATTTTAGAAAAAAGAAAAGTAATTTATAAAATAAATACTTTTTACTTACAAGAAAAAGTGAAGCTAACACAAGCACTGATTTGCCTTGAGCCTCCATCCTACTAATCAATTGAAACGGACGCAATTAAAAATTACAGCTTTAAGCAAGGTGACCAAATAGAAACCAACTTAATTTTTACATTGAATGGACCTGTTTGAAGTGTAAAAATTAGGAAAAGCCAAGACTGGGTGATTTTGCCATAGCGATGTATCGGTGATGGAACCAACCCAAAGATTTAGACTTTTTTATATAGACTTTTAATCCGTTCTTTGTTCCACCAGCGAGTTCGTTTTACATACTCAGTCATTTTGTCAATTCCATTTCTCAATTCAGCCTGCAAACTTTACTTCCGCGAGTGTTCGCTTGCTCAGCTGTTTCAAATACAAGACACATCTACTGTAAATTATGCGGCTTGAACATTGGTATTAATTACTTACAGTGTATAATGCTAATTTAAACTCAGCTGTTTACATAGAACAAGAGTAACTGCTTTTATGCATAGTGCTTTTATAAAAGTTATGAGGCTTCGTTAAAACGAACTTCTTTGAACGATCATCGCAACCAGTAACCGTCAAAAATGAGTCAGTTGTCACAATCGAACAGGAAAATATAATTTAAATTGAGGTATGTCAGTCAATATTTAAATTACCTAAGTTGATACAAAAATAATGCGATATTCTGCCAATACTAATGCTCACGCAAATGGTTTAAAATGTGAGCTCTATCACGAACAGTTTTCTCTGCTAAAACTTGGCGTAAACAAGGATTTTTGTGTTGTTGTTGTTGTTGAACTCAGAAGGAGAAAAACCTGCTTGGTGTTTGAATTTGTAAACATGAAGAATTCATAGTTCTTTCTTGATTTAGACAACAAAATGTCTCTCAAGGTGATTGTTCACAGCGCCTCGAATCTACCCGATGCTGATCACTTCAGAGGACAAAGCGATCCCTTTGTGGTTCTAAGCTTCCGAGGTAAGTCGTGAAAGCATTTTGTTTTACTCAGTATTTATACGTTTAATTTCATATCAGAAATTTTTCCGAGGTCATATATAAAACTTGAAATGCGACTGATAAAACTGGTAATATATCAAAACCGCTAGCGTTGGCCAAGGTAAATTGATTAGCAGGAAACGACTAGTGCAGGAAATGAATACAAGAGTTTTTCAAACTTCACGATTTATTCGGATCCTAGTGTAGCTGAGTGTATCACTCTTTCAAATTGCCTTGTAAAGTTTCACCGTGCATCAAATCACGCTGCAAGAAAAATAAGCAAATTTACGTATGTACACATATATTTCTAAATAAAAAAACCTTTAAAAATGAAGCAATACCTACTAGTTTATCCTAACAAGTGATACATATCATGAAAACGGATTCAAAAAGCCAATGCAAGTAATATAATTGCAAACAAAAGACATTTTTTTAATGCTCTAATAGTCTTTCTACATTGAATTTTATTCTTTTGGAAATTAACATAAAAGTCGTATTTATTCTGGTTTCCTTAGGGAAGTTTAGGCAATGCAAAAATTTGCACGGGTTTTATAGCTTTGTGTATAAACAAGCTTAACCCTCGATTTATTTCTTCTATTAGTTCAACGCACGCCTTTTTTTATTCTCACTCTCACGCTATCGAAATTCAAAATTAAAAATGCATTTAGTGGTCCAACCTCCACTCAGAAAGAAAACGTTAAGCTGTTGTTTTAAAATTGTAACTATAAATTAAAATCGAAGGTCGTATCATGTGATGTAACATACGCAGCTAAATTGGAGTATTCAGAAGAACCGAGCATTTCTTGAAGCTCAGTTACATTGTTTTTGAAAGTTAGCGAGTATTTTACTGCCTTTTCCGAACATATTGACGCTTGAATAAGCGAGTGATATTTTTCAGCTACTCTTCCCAGCACAATTTGTAATCTCCCCCCCCCCTCCCCTATTCCCTTCCCTCCCCCTTCATCTTTCCAGATTTTTTACGTTTGGGGGCCTAACGAACTCGCGCCATCTGAAAAAAGGGATTGTTTTTTCCGTGTTTTGCGCTTTTGAAGATACCAAAAAAAATAAAAATACATTTTACTTACTGTGTTCTCGCGTAACCCAAATTCTGCGAATTATCAAATAAATGTGTAAGGAATGACAATAGAGACTTGGTGTGCAAACGTCAAAACAACAAGAAAAAATATAATTGTTTCAAGAAAAAAAGTAAGCAAGAGAAATAATATCTGATAAAGAAATAACACAAAAGACCCATTTTAGATGTATAGTCAATGGTAATCAAACCCTCGAAATTCAAACACGTACAAGCCGTTTGCTTGAATGTAGCATAATTTCACCCAATATTACCAAATTTAAAAGATCATTAATTCGCGCCTTTATAAGTATGAACGTTCTACGTGGATTAATGAATGGTTCGCGAAACTGTAAAGCTTTTCTGAGATTTAAAGAAAAGTTTAAATTTACGAGGGAATACAATACAGTGACGGCACGTGCAAAGTAAAATGCAAATCACTAAAATTAATGATGCCAAGGGAAGGACATGATCCTGGGGCGTTCTGTTGTTTTTCATGTGTGATTTAAAGCATATTGGACAAACAAGGAGCTAAATGTTGTTTCCTTGTAACAAACAGGTTCGGAGAAGAAGACGTCAGTTCAGAAAGACACGCTTAATCCCACGTGGCCTCCAAAAGATGTAAGTATTGCACTTATCTGAATTACAATCAACAGTTGGCTTCGAAGAAAATTATTTCATCGAATCTTTAATTTAGGTGTAACATTTTCTTGTATGGCAGTGATTCAAAAGTTATGCAACTGTCAAACTTGATAACTCGCATTATACTTGTATATTCGAATGTATATTTCACCACGTATTTGTTCGGTTACCACTGAATTGAGTTCGGCAATTTTGAACGCACAATGTCTGGTCGGAGTTATAGCGTAGTGTACCTATCGAGAATAACAATTACTTTAATAACACGGCACAGAAATGGCTAAGACAAGGCATGGTGGCTGCTTTAGTTAAGAGAAGGAGAAGGAGCTCTAGAAAACTCTGTAATACTAGCTGTTTCCACTAATCTACGCGATTCTGGCTACATGTTACGTATGCCATTAGTTAGGAGACTGGAACCCAGAAACAAAAACAAGAATAATCATATGGCATTTATATCGGAAATCACTTCGAAGCATTGCTTCAGACCATGTGGAGACAGCTGATGAGATATTACACCACGTTAGATTGCTTGCGGTTAGCTCTTATAATGGGGGTTGGGATTTCTATCCAAAAAAATCACGGTCCTAGCAGCTGGTCGCCGGTGGCATAGTGGGGATGAATCCCGCTTGGTAAACCTACGACCCGGGTTCGATTCTTCTTGGTGTCAACTTTTTTTTAACTTAAAAAAAAAGGTTAAGTGTGATGTTTGCTTCATGTATGAAAAAACAAGAAATCTCACATGGTCAGAAGCAATGCTTGGTAATGCTTTCCATTTATATCACTCTCCGGTCAGATGTAAATTTTATATTAAAAGGAAATTTACAGCACTCTGAGATCAGACTAGAAGTAGCTACTCGTATGTGCGTCTAAACAACAACACTGGTCTCATAGCTGACAACCTGAGAAAACGAAATCGTTGTTGTTTTTTAAAAACGGTTTTAGCTGATCGTCGTTTTTTGTTGACCACAGGCCACGTGCGAATGGAGTCTTGGAGCTCGTAAACTTCAACTGGACGAAAAGCTGTCAATCAAAATTAAAGACTACGAAAAGGCTTGGTTCAAAAAGTAAGTACTGTATTTTTTTTTTATACAGATCCGTACATGGGAACTGTTTTCCGAATTATTCTAGACGTTGTTTTTATTTTTGTATGTCTTGTGGAGAAAGGGCACATATTAAAATTAGGAAAATAGGAACATGCCGCCTGAAACTAACCCTAGCTGATCGGGGAAACCCCGAACACGCCCAAATGGCCCAGAACTATTTTAGCTTTGGGCTGGAGGGAGGCTTCAGTCTCTGTGTTTCGATTTCAGTACTTGCTTAGGGGTCTCTAGACATTTGTAGTGGTTGGTTTACTTTTGACAATGTGCGCGCTACACATAGAAAACGAAGACTCAGTCGCCAGCTAGAGGCTCCTTGCTTTCTCTCCTACTTTCCTTCATAAATTTTTCCCGTTTTTGCCCCCACTAACTGCCCCTGGGTGTCCGAGGATGATACCAAACTTGCAAGCTTATTTTTCAGTGGCATGTTTTCTCCATTTTATTAGCTAAAATTTGAGTGGATTTTTTAGAGTTGTAGTTAATATAGTCTCACATAAAACGTTTTTTAACTTGACAGACTTCTTGGACAAGTGGAAATTCCTCTTCGCGAGCTACGTGAAAACGGCAAAGAAATTAGAGAGCAATCTTATGAACTCGAGGATGGTGAACAGCGCCCAACCATGGTACGTCACTCCTTATTTTGCTCTATTTGTTGTTTCGGTGGTGGTGGAGGTGGTGGTGGTAGTAGTGGTTATTTTCTTTCTTTTCGTTTCCATTCAGGTTTCGTTTTGATATTGAGTAGTTTTCTTTGTTTTGTTCAGTTTTAGTTTTAGTTCTGTGTTGTCATACGCCTTTTCTCTTGAGTACAAATCAGGGTAAGAGGGGGCGGCGTGGCCAAGTGGTTAGGGCGCCAGGCGCTGTCGTATTTATCTGGGGTTTCTATCTACAAAACTTTCCTTCCTCTCTGACGACTCGATGGATTTGTGCTCAGTGGTCCCATATTCAACTCCTCTGAGCTTTGTAACTAGCAAACTGGTCAGCCTCCTGCCACTTGGGATTTTAAACAATGTTTTCTCCTGTTGAATACTTATTTCATATACTTTGCACGGCCCCACAACCACAACCATGTACAAAAGAGTTGCAAAAGTTGCTTGACTTTTATTTCTTTTACTTTAAAAAAGTCTGCGTTCAAGCCTAGTGGCCCATCAGGCCGGAGCTTATCCCGGTTTCAGTAGCATGAAGCGACTAAGAGTATTTCTATTAACCCATGGATGGGATGCCAGTCCATCGCAGGGTTCTTTTTACCCCCCAGAAGTAAATTCACTGGTACCCATTTATACACCTGAGTGGGGAGAGGTACTGAAAGTAAAGTTTTTTGCTCAAGAACACTGCGCCCCGAACAGGGCTCGAACGCAGGCCGCTCGATCCGGAGTCCAGCACGCTAACCATTAGGTCACCACGCCTCTCACATTTCTTTAACTTACAGGGTACAATTTGCCTGGACATAGCATACGTTCCTCCTGGAGGCGATAGAACTGATGGCAAGAACAAAGACGAAATAGATAACCAAGAGGAGGATGGCAATGAAGATCATGATAAAGATGACGATGATGACGAAAGGGACGAAAAACACACGGGGCAAGTGACAAAGAAAAGCTCAGGCAGACGCCTCGCTAGAAAGTGGTCTGACAAAACTAAGGACTTCCAGGTGATTGGATTTGGATTATTGTAGACGTTCAAACTGGAGGGGGTGCACTCCGTAAATTTTTGGGTGGGGGTGTGGCGCCGAGACCCTGAAAGCCTTACCATATACCAGACCATGTTCAGCTGATTTTGCAACCCTACACTAGACTAGAAACCAAAAATCCCTACCCTATCCCAGACTTGTTTTTTTAGAACTGTATCACTATTGACGTTTTTAATGGAAAACCATCTGTCAACAACGTTGCCCAGATGATTTTATTTTACGTTTAGGAAAGCCTCGTTCTCTTGTGAATTTTTTATTCCTATTCTGAACTTAATTCGTTATGCCACTGATCAGTTTCCCGGCAAATGATATCCTATTCTAGACCAAAACTCTCTCATTTCTATACCCTATCCCAGACTAAACCTGCTTGAAAACAGCGGCACACACCCATATAGCTCATATATGGGAATCCCCCCCCCCCCTCCCCCGGGACGATCAACTTGTGGCTGTTTATTTTTCAGATGTCTGGTCAAATATGTTTTAAGCATAAGATTAATGTGAAATACGAGTTCAATGTTTAAAGTTGTGTGTTTTTTTCTTTGATCAGTAAGTGTTAAGCCAGTCTTAAACTGTTGCTTTTTGTTGTCTCCACTTTTGAAAAGAGAGAAAAGCCAGAAAAAAAAAACACAAATACTAAACTTGGCCGGTTTAACTACTAGTTATTAACTATCAGTTGGTTAGAACGAGTATTAGGTAGATAAATATCTAAAATAGAGAGACAAACTAAGGATAGGAAAGCAAAAACCGATTTTAAACGTAGACAGTATGTGAAGTCTATCTCCAGACCGCTATGTAAATTTTATATCGCGATTTAAAATCATTTGGTGTCATTTTTTTTCTTTTTTTATGTTTTTTTTATAAAGCTAATTCACCTGACATTCCCAGGGTATTTCTTGGTGTGATGGAAACCATTGCTTGTTATTAATTGTGTTTTGGTGTGGGTGTTGTTTATTGACTTTAGATTCTTTGTTTATAAGATTCGAGTCCAGATCTTTGAAGGTCGGCATTTGCCAGGCTCCAATATTAACCCCTTGGTGCGAGTCACAGTAGCTGGTCAGCGGCAGCAAACAAGCAGCAAACACTCCACGAACAGGCCAATCTACACTGATGAGGTTCGAAACAGAATGAACAGAAAGTGTTGATATTTTTCTAAAGCTATTGATTGACACTGTCAAAGCTTTCATTGCAGTAATATCTCAGTTTCATTTTTATAACAAAATTCACACGTTACTATTTGTCACACGTTATTATTATCTACCAACCATTCCCCCCCTCCCCCCCTCCCCCCACCCAATCATCACCCCTACTGCTGATTTGATATTACTAAATAGCAAATGGTTTCCAATCTTCTAATAAGTTTTATACTTTCATCATGTGAAACACCGGCAGGTTACCGGTTACCCTAAATTTTCATTTTGTGCCCGTTGTTTCTTGGGTACCATATGACTTAACCCTAAGGTCGCTACTGGCTAGCATCTGGAAAAAGTTCTTCCTTCTTTATTTTCTTGGTTATTTCGTATCTCCTTCTATGCTCGCCTGATGTCTATTTACAACTTAAATTGCACGAAATGAGAAAAGTTAATATCTTCTTCTTCTTCTGACTCACTTTGCAGATGTTGGCCTTCAATTTTCGCTCATCCGAAGCGGAGTTGTTCGATGAACTCATTACTCTCGAGGTAAGAAACAAGATTATATCAGCCATTACAAAATTTCTCCACTTGTTTTTGAAGATATTGTCTGCCATTATATTCTATTTTAAAATATTGATTGTCTTTCTTTTGTACCAGGTTTTTAACGCTACAGGACCTTTTCGATCGAACGCACTGTTAGGCATTTTTAAGGTAAGAGTTAATCCTTCCGGTCTGACTTCTTAGGATGCGGCTTGGCATCTTCAGCTATCCTTTATAAAAAAATTTAACGAAATTCAAACACAGGGCATAGATTTAATTTTATTTCACTTATCCTCTTTTAAATTCGTTTTGAAGAGAATTTCTCCGTCAAGGGAGATTTAAATATTTAGTGCATGGCAATCAAGAAACTACAGCTCCATATTGATCAGATACTAAGAAATCGAGAACTTTATATAATAGGCTTTCTAAAAACGTTGCCTTCGAAAAAAGAAGCAGGCATCTAAAGGAAAGATGTGCTTTAAGTAAAGGGTTTCAAAAATTTCAAACCGGAGAAACAGGTCAGATCGAGAGATAGAGAACGGGCTACATTCTTATTTACGTACACGTGTATGATCAAAAATTCGAACACGCACCTAAACAGTCGTCAAATATATTACCAATACATTTAATTCGGGCTGTGGCTCTGAAATAGTTTATTAAACAGATTCAGTATCGTTGTCGTGGATTTTTTGCTGAAACATTTGTTCCCTAAATGATCCCAGTTTGCGCGCTAAGAAAACAATTTTGGAAAACAGTGCTCACTCGTTTGCGGAGGCCTTTATGCACCAAAAACGTAGTTTCACAAAACGTTACCCAATCCTTTTTTTTTCTTTTTAGTTTGACATTGGATACGTTTATGAACGAAAAGGTAACCGAATTTTTGTGGCCATCCACAACTCTATTTTCTGTTTTCTGACAAGTGCTGTCTCGTTTTAGGATTTAGATGTAAACTGTCTTGAATTTTTATGCTTCTTTTCAGGCCATTCATTTATTCGTAAGTGGATTATGTTGTCCAAACCAGTTGGAAAGAAAAGCGAAGTAAGTAACTCAGAAAGCTAGAGTTTTACCTTATTATTGTATCAACTTTACGGGGCTTATTCTTACGTAAAGCCCCTGTCCGTGCGTTTGATCTTGAAATATTCTCTTACCTCAGAGCAGGAGATATAACAAACACCGTATTAGCCTTGGTTTCTCGGGGTACTTGCACCTAAATCGATGAAAACTCGGTCCTTATTTCACAGTACGGATCTCGAGAGCGATTTATAAAAAATAAGTACAGACTTAAACACACGTAGATTACCATGACTCGCCGGTTCGAAGTTTACAAAGCGTTGCAAAACCAAAGTCCTTCTAGCTATAACTTGCGTTTTGTTGACAATTTCTTGAACAATTTTAAAGTGAATATACTGCTCAACCTTGCGGAATATCGTCTGATTTTAGCCAACTCTGTTTCAAACGCTCGTCATCAAACTATCAGGCGATATTAAACGTAATAGTTACTGAAAAGCCCTGTGGGGAGCTGACTATTAAAAAAGTTTATATTACAGTTTACATTTCGTAGAATAATTGTTGATTCTATACCATTCAGGACAGTGTCGATTCGGGCATCAAACAAGGACCAAGGGGAGGTCACTCGCCAGCGGTAAGTGTTGTTTTCATGATTTTGTGTTTAATTTCACTTAACTTAGAGGGGCTCTGTCACGGATTTTAACCGATTTTTTGAACAGCCAAAATTTATATTTGTGTTGTAGGAAACCTACAAAGAATAGTCCATTTTTATTACAAAGTTGCTATATTAGAGCACTGAAACTGTGAAAGAGCGACTTTGGCTGCAGATAGCTCGATGGAAATGGATTGCAACTTAAAAAATAAAGTTGTTTCAAGTTGTCTCCGTGCGTCTTCAAAAAAAATCGATATTTATAACCGTAGTTTGTTTTTTATCCGCAAATTAAGTTTATAACTTCTTTTAGATGTTCAAAGATAATGTTTCTCGTTTGGCAAAGTTCCCTACCACTAATTTCAGAACAGTTTAGACCAAAAATCTGCGAAATCCGCCGTGACGTACACTCCTTTAAACTTAAAAGACGTCTTTAATTTGGCTTAAACATTTTCGTTTGCAGGGTTATCTCAAGGTTACAGCAGTTGTAATGGGACCAGGTGACAAACTACCGGTTTGTAACATTCTCAAACTCATTAATAATTCATCTGGTTACAAAAAGATCGTATAATTTATAACGTATGACAAGCGCTTCGAAAAAGATCAAATATTTTAATATTTACAAAAGGTCGAATTTGGCTCCTCTGCTTCCTGTGGTTGAACTTAAGAAAATCAAAACCGTGAAGGGGGTTTGTATAACCGGAATTTACTCGAATTTCTTCCAAAATACTCCGCTCCGAGTCGTATTTTCAACTCTGTTCTCGGTGTTTTGATATCCCTGGGGTGAAGCACTGTCTCTTGTGTTTGATATATTACATCCAGAAAAGTAACTCGATACATGAATTTTTCTAAATTTTTAGATCAATACCGAATTTATAATGTTTTTTCTTGCTGTAATAATTTAAAACCTGGTTAGCCGGTTGACTTTGTCTTTGCCTTTAAAGTTTGACTTCTTCATGCGTTGCTTTCAACATTTTAAGAGAATCACATTCTGAGACAAAACATGAAAAATGGTTTTAATTGTCTTTTTACCTTAGGCTGAAATAAATATTCCAGGCGTAGACGAAAAAGATGAAGACATTGAGGCGTAAGTTTAGGAGTTCTGTACATGTAAAAACGTTTAATAATGACGAATAATTATGTCACATTGGGGATCTTGATTAGGTAGACAATTGTCGCTGTTGTTGGTGACATCTTCATAATCTTTGCAGAAATCGAATCCAATTCCAATTCCTTTTTTACAAGAGAAATTTAATACAGGCAAAGTACAGTCAACTACCTCTATAACGGACACCTTCGGGACCATCATTTGGTGTCCGTAATAGGTAAGTCCGTAGTAGCAGGTGTGAGACAAGGTTTCCGCAAGGCGAGAGTTCACTGTATAGATCCCCGTACCATTTTTGCCGCATCTTTTCTATCTTTCCATTGCTACAATTTGCAAAAATAATAGTTGAAATCTCTTTTCAGGAATTGTCTCATTCCAGTGGGTGTGCAGCGCCAATCATTTATGTTTGTTCTGAACGTTCACCAAGCAAAGGATCTACCACAAAGTAAGACTTTTGTTTTTGTTTTAGTCGTATCGAGTTTCTGTCTACTTAACGAGCCATCCTCTTTGCAACGCCGATATTAACCTTCGGACGCACAAAGCGGGGGGGGGATGCCACCTCAGTGCAAAATATTTTTGCTGCGCTCTAATAGAACGAAAACCCTGGGGAGGGGTACCATCCCCCCTTGTACCACGGTGGGGATATGAATTTGCTTGTACGTCCGAGGGTTAATCTGTTTAACGGTCTATCGAAGTAGTATTCTTGCTTATAAAGAACTATATAATGTGCCGGACCAAACAACGTTGTCTGTAACTGGCGTTGTTTCTGTTAGTTGTTATTGTTGCTGTTGTTAGTTTTTGATGCCGATGTTAATACTTCGTTGCGCATTACTGAAGTCAAAACACGTTTGATTTATTTAGTGGACGCTGGAGTTGTGATGAAGTTCAAGTCATTTTTTGCTAATCTGTCCTTGTGGTCCAAACCATCAGAAGAGGTAACGTTGTAACATTAAATGTTGTCTGAATATGGTTGGATTACTGTTTCTTTTACAAAATGTAGCCTGGTTTTAAATCGCCAACTTTACATTCGCCATCGCTACTTATCCTTACTACCGGATGGATTTCTTATCATTTTTTGAGTGCTATTCTGCAAAATGGGAGGCGCGGTGGCCTAGTGGTTAGCGCGCAGGACTCCGGACCGAGCGGTCTGGGTTGGAGCCGTGGTCGGATCACTGCGTTGTGTTCACTTGGGCAAGACACTATAATCTCATAACAGTGCCTCTCTACACCCAGGTGTATATGTGTATACGGGTACCGGCGAATTTACTGTTAGGGGTAACCCTGTGATGGAATAGCATCCCATCCATGGGGGGAAGGGGTAGAAATACTCCTAGTCGCTTGATGCTGCTGAAACGGGAATACGCTGCGGCCTGAAGGGCTCAAACGCAGACTTTACCTACCAGTATAAAATAGATCCATCATACTTTGCTCAGCTATTTGACTATTGGCAAACTCGGGGGCCTTCAGATTTTTTGTCAATTATTGTCAAAAATTATTTAATATAGTCGCCAACAAAACAGTTTAATCAAAAGTCTTTGTGGTATAGATCGGGCACTGGCTTATGTTAAAAAGTTCTCGATTGTTGTCGGACTGTGATAGTTCAATTTAATTGTTGAATGAACTGGATATGAACTACTTCTTTTAAAAACTTTTATCTTTAGGAGGAAGCTCGTTCTAAACCAGAACATGAAGAGGAACGGAATCTTGTGGATCCGTATTTAATTTTTAGCTTTAGTGGCAATCACGTGAGATATATTTGAACATTTCTTTTCCGTTACGCAAAAGACTCGATTATTATTGAAGGAGCGGTGTCGCGATATTAAAAGTCATTTTTCTGAATACTTTCAAATTGAAGGAAACCTCAAAATAATAGTTTTCTAACATAGAAAAACAACAGAGGAGTAATTTAAAAACGCGAAAATGAATAAGGATGGTTTCCACTGACGATGATTTTAAAAGACGGATACTGAACGACAAACTTAAAACAATTTGCCATTTTAAGTAAGATGCGCCCCCCCCCGGCCCCGGGGGGGCCCGGGGGGGGGGGGCCGCCGCCCCCCCCCCCCCCCCCCCCCCCTTTTCCCCTTCCCCCACGCCGGCCAACGGCGCCTGGGGACGAGACAGCCTGTTTCGTGACGGAGGAAATCCGAGAAGTCGCCAGACAGTGGAGTTCTGTGATTTTTTCCCCTTAGCCATTTAATTTATGAAACTTATATTTAACAACTATTTCATAAGCGCGTTGGATATGAGGTGATTAAATTATCAGCTATCAACTAGCGCGTAGCGCGAGATGATCATCTCGTATATTTCTGACTTATCAATTTGCTCCAAAAGTATTTTGAGCTTTGACAAACCGTACAGGAAACTGGAGTCTTTGCTGATACTCGAAATCACCGTTTTAGTCTTTATATCTTCCACTGTAGGTGTCCACCAACATAGAATACAAGAACAGCAACCCAAATTTCAAACAAGTCTTAAAGATACCATTTGTGGTGAGTTTAATTCATGAAAGTTTAACGTTCCAGAATGATTACACTATGAGCAGACAGTAACAAGCTTTGAAGTAAGTTTAAATGCAGTCTGATCTGTAAAAAATAAATTTAAGCGGACACTCTTTATTTAGCGGACAGCTAGAGAAAGTTCCAAAAATGTATTTTACTTATTTACTGTAAAGTATACCTCAATAAAGCCGACATCCCTATTAGCGGAGGACACCAAAAAGTGGCTGATGTATTCATTAATATTGTTTATAACATGTACAGATACTTTTAACAAAATGCCAACACCCAGCATGCAGGATACCTAAAAAAAATCTGACAAGGCTTTTAAAAAGATTGATCAAGACATTCACTTAGAGTATTTTCGCCATCAAGAAAGAAGGACGCCCTTTCACTGGCCATCCTTGAAGTTTTTGACTTACTTTCCCGAAGTATCCACCATTAGTGACCATTAGTTGAAATGGTTTTTGACACAAATACAACGCGTTTCAGTTTATGGGAACCTGTTTTTAAGTGGACACCCTGCATGAACAAAACACGACACTTGAGTATTCCCCGAGGGTGTTGGCTAAATACAGGTTTGACTGTAGTACAGTTATGGGACTTACTGAGTGTTTCCAGCCTTGTTCATTTCCTTTTGCTATTGTTATTTTGTAGTTCCCCTCGATGTGCGAGAGGCTAAAGTTGCAGTTGATGGATTGGTAAATAACTGAGGCCCAGTTTACTAGAACATTTCGACCTAGTAACAGCCAATCAACAAACTTTTAGAAATTTAGCTATACTTTTTACACTTATTTTTTTACAAAATTTATCTCGTGTTTTTGATTTTGCATTTGCTTCAGCCCATTATCTTATAGCTTAGCCATAGTTTTAATATTCTTATTTTATAGTATTTTGTATATTTTATTGTATATAATGTAGGAGCGCCATTTGTTTGTTATTTTTTACAATTCTAGTGCTACCTTCATTAAATGAAGTCTCTACTACTAGCACTATAATTCACGTTTCCCTGAACAATCGCTTACATTTGGAAGAATATTTCAATGAAAGCTAGCAAAAAGATATTGTCATGTGTATTTGTCTTTAATTGTTAAACATGAGTTTAAATATAATTACATTAGCAAGACATTTCGCCGTGATAAATTTGTTTTGCAACCTATTTCTAGGGACCAAGGCAATAAACATGACTTTATAGGCACAGCCTATTTGCCACTCTCGGCCATTTCTGGACCAGGAAATCTTGGGGAAGGTACGTAAACAATATAGTTATTGTTGCAGTCATAACGAAACATAATCGGTTTCTTAGAAACTCGTCAACTTGTCAATAATCTTGTAGGTAGATCTGGCTCTTTAGAGATGGATGGGGCGGCCAATCTTGCCTCCTGGCCATGGGAAATTCAATTTGTCATTGGCGTAGAGGTCTACTTTTAAAATAATGATAGAATGTTATACAAGTGGAACTGGATTTCATCATTATCTTTCTTCAATACGCCTTTTGCCATCAAAAATGGCCCCGAAACACATGCATGATAGCCGTACTGTAACGAATTCTACAAAGTACCATTGTCTGTCTCCTTTGTTTATACTACCGTAAACAGATTTATCACTCTCGGTTGTTTATCATATACCAGAAGCTGTCTAACAAATGTTGTTGATTTTACTCGTACTATGTAGGATTCTTACCTCAGTTTGGGCCGTGTTTTATTAATTTCTATGGCTCCCCGAGGGAATATCACCGATTGACTCTGGACAAGTATGAAAACCTCAACAAAGGGATAGTAAGTAAAACTTAACATGGTGAATGATATCTCACTAAAATAGTACGTGCAATGCCTTTTTTCTGAGTAAAAAGTAAGTTACTGTGAAAAGTCAAGAGGTAGAAAATCTAATAATCCAAGATTTAAAACCAAAACAACCATCAATTGACTTTCCTCATTGTTTGTTTCAAAGCAGTTTTTTACTGTGAATTAACTTTAAAAAGTTTTTTTTTAATCAGTTGAAAATGAAAAATCAGAGCAAATAGGTTTTTTTGATTAATCAAGAGCAAACCAACCTCAATTTGTGGGCTGGTGTGGCAGAGTGGTTTCGGTTCAAATCTTCCCCTTCGATCGTGAGCTGGATTTGCTCACAGTAGTCTCGAGTTTAGCTCATTGACCGCGCTATGAAAATAGCCAACTAGTTAGTCTCCTGCCAGTTAAGATTTTTTACAAGCCTCTGTTCTATTTACACACTTTGACTGCTTACTTTCAGTGTACTTAATAGGCATCACAGCGTTATTATTCTGACACTTCAATAAAGCTTGATTTTACGATAGCCCTTAGAAAACCGCTCTAAATCTCAAGTCCTTATTTGGTTAGATGGTCGTAAGATGCGATTGGCTTTGTAATTAACCTCATCCACAGTAACATATTACATTCATACATATTCGACTTAATTCAATTTCCTGCAAGTTTTTGTTTTTAACAATTCATTTTTGTCTTTTCAAGGGAGAAGGTGTTGCTTACCGGGGACGCGTCCTTGTGGAGTTGAAGACCGTCCCCACTCACGGCATAGGTCGCCCTGATCGACATACAATGAATAAAGAAGATCTAGATGAAATCAGAGTTGAGGTACGTAATGTCAACCCAAAGCATTTTGTTTGTAAATCCACTTAAGCCAAGTAGTTTGAAATAACCCTTAACGAGGCCCCCCCCCCCCGGGCTTTATCGATTTCAGTAATACATAATCGTTATGCATTCACAAAGAATGTCAGGTTCAATTTCAATTTAGGTTAGGGGCGATGTTTTAAGGAATTAAACATGACTTAAGGCCGAACCGTTGGCTTTTGGGATTATCCCATTTAAAATTCGGTCAGTGAGTAACCAAAAAAACTTGCATCGCAGTAGAAGAGGATAATGTACATATAATCTTTACAATTTACTTTCTCTTTTAGAAGTATCAAAGGCGTTCCAAATTTACACTGTTCGCGTGTTTTCACGAAGCTACTATGATCGCAGTGAATGATGGGCCTGTGGAGTTTGAAGTCAGTATTGGTGAGTTGTTTTTGGTATCATAAGCAAAGTAATCGATTGTTATTTGTCAAAAGGATACTTTAACTGTATGTGACATTATACACAAAATTTGAACCCGATTAACAGTTTTGTTAGTGAAGGGTATCGAATGGTCTTTGCAAGCATTTGCGAGCATGGGAGCACAGCGTTTTGCTTCACAAGCACGAGCATTGACAAAAGTTAGCCTTGCGAGCAACGAGCACTTTTCAAAAAGCTACTTCCACTAAAATTCGAGTATGCGAGCACTCCAGAAAAATAAGCGAGCACCCAC
This sequence comes from Oculina patagonica, assembly GCF_052425735.1. Classification (NCBI taxonomy): domain Eukaryota; kingdom Metazoa; phylum Cnidaria; class Anthozoa; order Scleractinia; family Oculinidae; genus Oculina; species Oculina patagonica. The sequence goes on along the minus strand of NC_135759.1, from coordinate 18,995,832 downwards.
TAAAATTTTGCTAGCGTTCTGAGCAGAAGCCTAATTTTGCGAGCACTGCAAAATTTTAGGACTATAGTGCCGGACCCCTCTAGCGAGTATGAGAAAAATCTTAATCAGTAAGTGACTAAACTTCTACTACCAACAGGAGTCGAACCTATGTATCGTTTGGCAGGCCGCTCGAATGCTCTATCAGTGAGCTACCAAAGACTTGATTTAAGGTGGATTTCCACTGACGCGTATTTTTTTACGTGCCTAAAAAATTAGAGACAATGTATGAACGACTTGCGTTCACGTTTACGCAAGTCGTTCATACATTGTTTCTAATTTTTTTTACGCACGTAAAAAATTACGCGTCAGTGGAAATCTAGCATTAGGCTATATAACTACAGTAGGTTTAAGGAGGCTCGATATAGTTTTTTAGCCCTTAGGTGGCTGTTTTGAAAATGGAAATTATCTTAGTATCTTAGTAACAGTGGTTACCATAGCAACGATTAGCAGTAAATTTCAGTATCAACCAGTAAAAAATCAAACTTTGGTCATATGTAATCATTATGGTGTAGTCTGGCAAAAATTGAGTATTGACTTCCTAGTTCATTTTCATTTTCAAAACAACTACCTAAAGGGTTAAAAACTACATCGAGCCTCCTTATATGTAACAGGTTCCGGACAACCTCCTAAGATCAGTTTTGCCGATGAGTGAGAATTTCAAAGAAATGATTGCATTTATATTTTGTTATAGGATATAGCGTAAAAATTTCTCTTCCAAGTTTATCACAAAATATGTACCATAATTTTTTTCAGTGTAAGTTGCAAAGTGGTCAAAAAAATGCAAGTTCTATGCTAACGATGTGTCTATTATTTCTTTTGAAGGAAAGAACGGAACAAAATTCGATGAATCTGTAGCTCCTTCAAATACCACTCCATTAAAGCCGGTGTATGATCATTCTTATTATCATTTTACCCTGGGGTCGAGAAAAACCATGTGTTTGGATCAAGTGCTCATGGGAAGACATCTCTTTCAGAATAGAACCACTCAACATTCTAAAGAGAATGAGAGAGAAGCTGGTACGAAGTATTTTTGCTATAATTAGAAGACTATTGATATCTTATTTTTAAGTATTGCCATGTTTAAGTTTTGTAAAAAAGTTTACAAGTAGCTTAAAATCATTGTAAATTTTTACCATTATGTTGCTCCATAGGAAAAAGATCTGGAAGCTTTACAGAAGGGAGAAAAGGAGATACAGTCAGTCCTTAAGGTTTTCAGTGAAACCTGCCAGTAAGAATTCTACTTCTTATCACTTCTCTGCCTAAATCTTTAAACCTTACAAAATTGCTTTTCTCGATGACATCAACAGGACGAGACACTCGACTAGACTAGTCTACAGTCAACTCTCTCTTAACGGACACCTCTATAAACGACTCCTCCATAAGACGGACACCTGGTTATGGTCCCTGCCGTTTTTCAGTCAATACTATAACCAAACTTCCTAAAGACGGACATCTCTCTAAGACGGACAACGAAAATCATTAACGGACACTAGAGGAGTGTCTTTATGTCATGTTTAATTAGTGAAAATACTTCCAAACTTCGCAAAGTTAGTCAGTGCTCTAAGGATACGCGTATACCAAGCATACTAACCAAAACAATGACGCATTAACGGATTACTTCTTTGCTTACGTAAATGGACACTTAAGAGGTCGTTCTCTACTTACAGTATCACAGTTACAGTCAGTGTAGAAGCTCTCAATTTTTGCTTTAAAAAGCAAATACGATCCTTTTATTATTTTAGTCTTTTTGCAGTTAGCAAAGGTTTGTTGCATTGTGCAAAGGTTTAGCTTTATTATCTCAGAATTACTGGTGTCATGTTACCTCGACTCTCTATAGGCGGACACCTCTCTAAGACGGACAGCTGCGGCCGGTCCCTAAGGTGTCTGTCTTAGAGAGAGTTGACTGTATTTAAGTTCTAGGGTTGTACGGTGTACAAACTTATGCTTAACTTAGTATTAGAAAGTGTATGTTTTGTTGTTTCTGTTGCTAATTTAGTCAGTCGTTTTTCGCAGCTATGAACTTAAACGAATTGTACGCTCATCCATTACAAAGGAGGGCTATGGATTACAGTATGCCAGTGAGCCAGTCTTAGAAATCATCCTTTTTATATTGCTTTCCTGAGCATTGAGCTGAAATTGTATTAAAAAACAGCGAAAATTCAAAACGATGTCCTATACTATTGAGAATAAAGGAATGATGTGCAGCCAATTGTTGCGACCGACGCTTTAGTAACTGATTTCCTTTTACTTTTACCTAAACTTTGACTTTTACACAATGTTCCTATGAATTGTTTCTCATTTTTATCTTCCTTTTATTTTTTTCTATTTCAAGGAAGGAATTAGGTCGTTTTAAAAACGAAATCCCCAAGCTCACTGGCCAAAGAAACCCACTGGACGAGGAGATCCACAAACTGAGATTAACAGAACTGGTAAGGTTACGAAAACTGCTTCTTTCTATATTGAGCAAATACTTAATATAATTTCTGCAATCCATTAAAAACGTAAATTAATTTACCTGAAGTAAAAATACAAGACCACTTTATTGTGGAAAACTACGAACCTCAATCCTACGTGTTACGTTCATCACAAGCATCAGTTTCGAAATTTATTGTCCAACATTTTCTTTCCCAAAAGCCTGACTTTGAACTATCTTTGTCGCACTCGCGCGGTCAGAGATGATATCGACAAAAAACCTTAATACTAGTTACCTATTTGGAGGTGGATATGTCTTCACAGTACGTAAGACGTCATAATTCAGACCTTGATATATAAAGGGTAGCAAATGACGCTGGGGTTACATGGACATTTAAAGAACATGGACATTTTTACATGACTAATTTCTCTACGAGATTGCTAGTTAAGGCTTAAATAAACTTCTAACTGAGGGTAAAACCTAAAAGTTGCATTTCTGTATTTGTTGTACAAATATTTTTGAAAACAGGTAACAGAACTGTTTTCTTTGAAAACTTCTGTTTAAATTACCTTTATAAATAACATTTACATTTTTACATTACTTTGAAAGGAAAATCTTATGGTTGACGCGAAGAATCTAAGTAAGAAACCTAAAGACGAACTGAAAATGGAAAGAGTCACTGAAGAGATCAGGATGTTTATCAAAAGAATCAGAAGCATGGCTATAGAGGTAATATAAATGTATGAAAAGTTTTCGAAAAAATTGATTCCAAGGAAATTTTGTCCTAAATTACTACAATCTAAATACCTTTTTTATACTTGCATGAAGCATGTAAAACATCTCGTGAACCTTGTTCGAAACGTGTTAAGGTTGTCAACTAACCTCACTCTTTCTTTTCTCGTAGTCTATAATCGTGTGCTTCGGGATAACGTTTTCAGATCAGTTTAACAACTTGATTGTCAGAAAATGTCTTACACGCTTAGTGCGCGAGTAACCGTTTATGGAGGCAGAGGAACGATATACCAGTGTCCTATTTTACTTTTTTCTAAAAATCAAAACAGAAAAAACATGCTTAACAACTATAATTTCTTGTAGCCCCAGCTGAGCATGCCTGACGTAGTACTTTGGATGATCAGTGGTAATAAGCGTGTGGCCTACTGCAGAATACCAGCGCATCACCTTCTGTATTCAGAGAATGAGGCAGCTTGTGGAAAATTCTGTGGAAAAACCGTCGAGTTACGCTTAAAGGTAACAACTCTGACACCTGGGTGACAACACCACAATTTGCCCATATTCCATGACATCAAACATAAAATTATTATAAAAGAATAAATCTAAAAATAAATGAAATAATGAATAAAAAATAAATAAATATAACCCTTTTAAAACACAAAAAATGACAGATATTGCAAGAGTTATCAATTTTGGTTCGGATGAAAATTTCTTCGCATAATTGTCATGTATAATTATACTTATAAGTAACTTTTGTCAGATGTAACTTGTTTAGATTAATAAATTAATATAATATTTTTAAACATTTTAGTATCCTGGACGGGACGCCGGGAAAACCCGTCACGAAATTCCTGCTTTGGTTCGTTTAGAAATGTGGTTAGGACCGGCAGCACTTCAACAACACTGGATTAAAAGAAAGAGTGGGGAGTTTAACGTTTTCGCAGAAACGGTATGGATCCTTGCCTGTTTTGACAAGTTTTTCACGAACAAAACAAACCATTTATAACGGGTGTTTGGGAAAACGTTGTCTGTGACCTTTTCATCATTAGAAAGACAATGTACGGTAAAAAGAATTCTCACAGGGAGCCCAGGCTCACGCTTTGACACCTCGGTCAAAATGGCGGCGTCGAAATTGTAAATTATTATCCCGCGCATGACATTAACAAACATAGTAGACGCCTAAATTGATTGATTGATTGATTGATTGATTGTTTGATTGATTGTTTGATTGATTGATTGATTGATTGATTGATTGATTGATTGATTGATTGATTGATTGATTGATTGATTGATTGATTGATTGATTGATTGATTGATTGATTGATTGTAAATAATGATTTGAGGCAAAACAATTTCATATTCATTGTTTCTCTTTTAACGTTACGCCAATTTCTACAAAGGGCGTGACGTTGAGAAAAAAAAATTTTTTATTTTCTACTTCTGTTTTGACAAAGCCAGACTTTATAACAACTTGGGATATTGATTTTTAATTATTTTTCCTTCGAATTTAGTATGAAAATGAAATGAAAGAGAGAGGAAAAAGGAAACAAGGCAAATCTGTTTGGAAACCATCTACCATTAAAGACGTGAACTGGCCCCACTTCTCCGACGTTACTGGCAGCGTACGTACAAGCTTGTCTAATACAAATAATAATAATAATAATAATAAAAACAATCTTTAAAGAGGAAGCGCCAGTCACGTAAATACGTGGTTTTCAGGGAGGTCCTCTATGGATCAGAAATAAGGTCCTCCATAAAAATCTGTTGTGTGTCAAGCTACGATCACTGTTGCTCTTGATCATAAAGAAACTATGTAAATATATACGTTTGCCAAGTGATTTTCTTAAGCCATACACCGTGTAACCGCGTTAAATGACGCCACTTATGGACCATACGAATCTGGCCGTATAAACGTGGGAGGGTACATTTCATGACTGGTCCGGCTTTTAAGTTAAGAGATGCACACCCGCACGGGCCACAGCTAAATGATTTTGCAACGACTTCTGATCGGTTCGTTGATCTTTTGCTCTTAACAAGATGAACTCTGTTGAGACTTTCCGTTACAACAGTCATTATAAAGCCACTCATATTTTAAGTTGAATTATCTTTTTTCTTCAACAGTTGAAGCTGCCCAAGGAGTCATTTACTGCACCAGAAGAATGGGTTTTCTCCGGAGAGTGGATAGAATCTCAAGGCGATTTAAAGTGAGTTAAAATTTCTAGACCTTTTATTCTCACGATTTTCATCTACAGAATTCTGAAGCTAGGGACTAACCTTGCTTGCACTTGCAGATTACTTTTGAGCCCCCCGGCTTCTTAGATAAAGACTTAACAAAATAAACGATTTTTGTTAACAGAGAATATTCACACCATTTTACTCATTGAAGAGCTTTTCTATCGGCTACCTTTAAAGTGTTTCCCAAACGTATGGAATCCATTTAGGCAAGCATTCTGTTAGGACTTGATATCACCTTGGTACACTATGACGGTTGCTTCGAATCGGACATAGCTCAACAATAACTTCAGAAAATCGTCATGATTTTTCCTTCTGTATAAATTTCACACACTCAGCGTTTTCTTTCTACCCATTAGGATGGTTTCAGTTTTAATCTTCCATTTGCAGTAGACTTTGTAGCCTGTGAGCAGGCCCGCTTTTGGGCGGCGCTTTTGGGCTTTTCAGGCGGAATCGTAAACCTGCTAGCTTGCAGGCTATAACATTTTTATTTTGAACATCTTTGTGAAACAAAAACAGATTTTTGAGTGTTTCTTGTAATTGTTTTGTTAGCACGGTTCGTCAGCTTGAAAAGAACCTTACAGAATTCCTGGATGAAGTGTATGAACACCAGGCGCGCAAGTTTCCTGGTGGGCACTGGGAACCAGATAATCCAAGATACGTGGATTCGGTGAGAAAACTACATATAATTATTTTGTTTACTTCTATGTAATTTTGGTTTGTTCGTTCGGAAATTTTCCCGTTTCAGAAAAATTTCGATTACTTTTATACAAGTAGACAACCAATTTGACTCATTTTTTATGCAAATAAAAACTTTTTCACATAGCTATTACTCTATAGCCACGCGCTCATTTGAATAGCAGCTCATCTGTGGTTCTCGCCATGTGCCTTTTAGTAAAAAAAAAAACCTTAGTGCGTGTTTCTACTCTTCAGTAAGGGTATATATATTTATATATGTAGCTGCTACGACGTGACAAGACCCAACCAGGTCGAAAAAGCTGTCAGATTCAGATTTTTATTATTTCACACTATTTACAAAAATCGTACACAGTTACACACTATTTACACACTGTCCGCGGTTGCATTTTGGCTTTCAGTTTGTCAGCCTCCCTTACTTTATTTATATTCTATATTTATTTATTTATTGATATATCTCACGTATACCAGCAGCATCTTCGCCCGCGGACCTATTATATTCACTTTAAAAAAACTAGCCGGTCTAATTTTGCGTTTCTTCCTATTCGGCAGAGGTTAAACATACAATATTTTGCCATTGTGTATTTTAATGGTGTTGCACTTAACAGTTTATTTAGCACTTCGTTAACTCTCTCCATCCTGTTTTAATAGTTCCCCGTTTTAAAATCGATCGACGTTTGGTGGCAGAGGTTGGTTTAGGTTGTCCACTAACCACAAAGTTTCTTTACTGTCGTAGCATGGAGACGAGACAACCTTACCCACCGACCCACCCACGGGCTGGATAGCAAAGACAGACTGGTCAGTAGACCTAAACCGAGCTGTTGATGATGAAGGTTAGAATTCACAGAAAAAAATTAATTCAATCAAATATGGGTACAAACAAACTATCAAAATTTCCGAGCTCTATCCTAAGCTCTAACCTAAGTTTATACGCCGCGATCGGCGTATAAACTCGCCAAGTGTTTCGCTGGCTTGTCGCGCCAATTTTAAATTTGACTTAGAACTAGTGTCGCTTTCGATTGCGAAAGCGCTACCGTGGCCAGAAAAAGAGACTTGAATTGTAAATCTTGTAATTGCCGAGATAAGTTTTAATTCTAGAAGCTGCAGTTGTAATGGTTCGCGTGCTTTCGGAAAGTTTTAACTAACGTTCAGAGTCGTTTCATGAAACGGAAGTTTTTGCTTACTTACTATCCAGGCCTCGCTCTTCGCGTCACAATCTTCCCCACCCCACTCCCTTTAGATGTGTCAAAGCTACAACAAGCATTACCGCACCCTCCCCCACAAAGGCTGGGTTTGTAACACTTGTCGCTTCCGAAGAAATTTGAATTTCGCGCTCGGAGAGCTGGCTACGCGTCGTTGATTACCAACCTTTGTCTTACGAACAATAGAGACCCTTTCCTTAAACAATAGATAAGACCATAAAAGGAGCGAAATCTAGTCTTTTTGTCAGCCAAAATCCTAACCAAAAGCTTGATACGTTGCATTCAGTTACTCGGTATTTTGCAATTCCGGATATTTGATTGGTTTACAGACCATGGTAGTTGACCTCATATACCATGGACTGCAAATATGGTAGGTGTATGCATCATGCGATAACTGCCAGGGATCTCAAATATTGCAATTCTTTGGGTGTTTTTAATAAAACAATTATTACACTCGCGCTTGTTGGATATCAGATATTTATAGCCAACGAGGAGCTACCATCTCATATCCAACGCGCGCAGTCATGGACGAATTGTTAAATATTTAGCTTGTCTTAAAATATAAAACATTTCTGGACACCCCACTTTCGAAGCCCAAACCACCGGTTAAGGGGGACAAGCGGCTCTGGGAATGAGAATGATAAGGTATGTGTATGGGCTATTTTTTGTGCTTGTGTGCATGCGTGCGTGCGTGTTTTTTGTAACTTCTTGTAGTTTCCTACAATCGGCAGTCGATATATTTTAACAAAACCTCCCTCGCTTTAAACTTTGGCATATTTGATCATTACGATGGATTTTGGCAAAAATCGAACATTGGCTTCCCAAATAATTTTAATTTTCAAATTAAAACAAACACCCTAGTGCTAAAAAACTACATCGAGCATCTCTAATCCAAAGACAGATCATAGGAATAAGGATCCGATCACCTTATAAAAAATTGTTTTGGTTTAAACAAAATTATCCCAACACTAGCAATTCAGAGCGGCTTGGTAAGATTTTGGTCCTGACTCTGTTACTTGTAATGAAAGATGACTTTAATTTTGATGTAACTAACACAGACAACCTAGCTACTGACCAAAATCATAAAATGTTTCTTTCGCTATTTTAAACTTACATTAATTTTTCAAAGTCAAATGTCACGTTATCTCCAATCAACATAAACGGTGCCCACTCGGAAACTTTAGTTAAGCCGTTGACCCTCATCCACTTCATGGCCTCGTGAAGAGATTCTCCTGCACTTTCTTTATGAACAAGGTGCTCGTAGCAACAACTCATGAACTGCTTTGTTGCACTGTCTTCTAATGCCCACAGTGCCACCAACACTGAACGTGCACCGGATCCTAAGAACGCGCGAGCGATTCCAACGACTCCCTCGGCTCTAATTTGTCCACGGCCACTGTGACAACAACTCAGTACTACAAGTTTAGCTCGCAGTTGAACTTTTGAAATGTCAGACATTTTTAAAAGGTACTCGTCTTCATTTGGAATCCCAGTAGTGGAACTTAGAGGGGCAAGGGCAATTTCTCCTCTTTCAGCATTACCATGTGCAGCCAAATGTATCAGACTCACTGAATCTATCCTTTGAAGTACTGTCTGCTTCGATGCATGCTGTCCTAACAAAGGTTGAACGCCAAGCATGCTTCCAATCATCTCTGCTTCTTCTCTTGCACCAGGCAGTGGTACAAGATTTTTTAGACGACCTTCGTAAAGCATCTTACCGACATCGGGATCACCCACTATCAGAGCACCATTTTCACTGTGATAGTCTGCAGGACCGTCCTGAATGAGCTTGAGGGTCGTCAATGAAGGAACTATGCGGATCCTGAAAGTCTCTGATAAATACTTGCCTCTTTCATCGAGTAAAGCTGCAAATGGAACAAGGTACAAGTTATGATCAGGAACAATGATGATTTCAGGCTCTTCGAGTAAGTCGGACACAGGATTGATGAGCATTTCGTGGAACAAAGCTAAACTCGGTTGGGGATCTTTCTCATCCTTTGCATGTCGCAAAGGTGCGAGGCTTTCTTTCCGCGAAGACTCAGAATCAGCCGGCTCAATGTCATTAAACGATCGATCTTCGCAAACTTCCTCGGGTAAAATGCCAAAGCTGCGGAAAGCTTTAGTCGCGATATCAAAAAATTCAGCCAAATTTTCAGCTGGCGTTGCTAGTCTTTTGAAAAGGGTCTCATTATCCACTCTCATTTCTCGGAAAGAAATGACTCCGCTTGTCTTGAGAATCCACAAAAACACTCTTTGAACATGATAAGAAATGTACAGACAAGTGGAGTTGCTTTCTTTCTTCATGAGTTTTTCTATGCCAGTCCATGATTGGGGGTTAGCTGATAGGTGTTTTTCAGCGGAGTACTGAGTTGTCATCAAGTCTTCTAGGGCTCTAGCCCGTCCCAGCTCTGCAGAATAAAGAGCACTGTTCGGATTTCCAGCGTCACAAAACAACCCACTGAGCAACTTGTAAGGAAAAACATTGATGTCTGCTAAAGATATCTTAATTTGATCGTTGTCTGCATTAAAATCTCTCAAATCTTCGCATCATTTTTCAATACTTCGAAACAAAAAGAAAAGGCTTCCTGGATGTCCCCTTGCGATAACTTCGACAATGTAAGGTAACAATAACACGAAAACTTAGTTTCAACGTTTCCAATATCTTCACGTATTGAAAGTGACTTCTCAAGATATTCTTCAGCTTTGATATATTCACCGAGAGATAGAAACACAATTCCTAGGCTTTCGTAAATTTTTGCTTCTTCTGCTCTGTCACAAATTGCAGTTGTGATTGCAAGTGCTTTCTCGAAATATTCTTTAGCCTTCACATTATCACCAAGATCAAGAAACACAAATCCTAGCTTTCTGTACTCTTGTGCTTCTCCAGCCTTGTCACCAATTTTAATTTTGATTGCGAGTGCTTTATCGTGATATTCTTTACTCTTTCTATATTTACCAAGAGATCGGTACATATGTCCCAGCTCTCCAAAATTTGATGATTCTCTTGCTTTGTCACCAATTTCCATTGTGATCGCAAGGGATTTCTCCAAATATTCCCTAGCCTTAACATATTCACTGAGAGATCGAAACATAACTCCTAGGTTACTGTAATCTGCTGCTTCTCCTTTTCTGTCACCAATTTCCATTCTGATCGCAAGTGCTTTCTCGATATGCTCTTTAGCTTTCACAAAGTCACCGAGAAATTGAAACACATTTCCTAGGTTTCCGTAATTTGTTGCTTCTCCTGCTCTGTCACCAATTTTCATTGTGATCGCAAGTGCTTGTGCTTTCTCGTGATATTCTTTTGCCCTGACGTAGTCACCGAGAGATTCAAACACAACTCCTAGGTTTCCGTAATTTGATGCTTCTCCTGCTTTGTCACCAATTTCCACTGTGATCGCAAGTGCTTTCTCGAGACATTCTTCAGCCTTGGCATAGTCACCTAGACATTGAAACACATTTCCTAGGTTTCCGTAATTTGTTGCTTCTCCCGCTCTGTCGCCAGTTTCCGTTGTTATTGCAACTGCTTTCACGATATATTCTTTAGCCTTGGCATAGTCACCGAGACATTGAAACACATTTCCTAGGTTTCCGTAATTTGCTGCTTCTCCCGCTCTGTCGCCAATTTCCGTTGTTAATGCAGATGCTTTCTCGAGATATTCTTTAGCCTTGACATATTCACCGAGAGCTAGAAACACAACTCCAAGGTTTTCGTACGTTGTTGCTTCTGTCGCCAATTTTCGTTGTCATCGCAAGTGCTTTCTCGTGAAATTCTTTTGCCTTCACGTAGTCACCGGTAGATTGAAACACAGTCCCTAGATCTCCATAATTTGCTGCTTCTCCTGCTTGATCACCAATTTCCGCGCTGATCGCAAGTGCTTTCTCGAGACATTGGCATAGTCACCTAGACATTGAAACACATTTCCTAGGTTTCCGTAATTTGCCGCTTCTCCTGCTCTGTCACCAATTTCCGTTGTTAATGCAGATGCTTTCTCGAGATATTCTTTAGCCTTGGCATAGTCACCGAGACTTTGAAACATAACTCCTAGGTTTCCGTAACTTGTTGCTTCTCCTGCTCTGTCACCAATTTCCATGCTCATCGCAAGTGCTTTCTCAAGATATTCTTTAGCTTTGACATAGTCACCGAGATATTGAAATACATCTCCTAGGTTTCCGCAATTGGTTGCTTCACCTGCTCTGTCACCAATTTTCATTGTGACGGCAAGTGCTTTCTCATGATATTCTTTTGCCCCGACATAGTCACCGAGAAATTCAAACACAGTTCCTAGATTTTGGCAATTTGTTGCTTCTCCTTCTTTGTCACCAATTTCCATTGTGATTACAAGTGATTTCTCCAAATATTCTTTAGCTTTGACATATTCACTGAGGGATCCATACACAGTTCCTAGATTTCCATATGCGACTGCTTTAACCTTTTTGTTCCCAATTTCTCCCATGTTAGTGACTGCTCTCTCATTCTCCCCATCATACTTATTTTGACTCTTATATATCTCTGCCAGTTTTATGATGAGGTACACTTTTTGGACCGTTTCACCACACTCGCGGTAAATGATGAGAAGTTCTCTGCCATATGCTATAGCATTTGTGTCATCGTGGATAAGACAGTACGCTTCGAACATTATTTCATAGATTTTTTGGCAAATTAATTTGCTAAATTGCTGTTGTATACTCAGCCCTTTATTGTTTAGGAAAACCAAACTTTCCTTGCATAACTCGATGGCTTTAAGAGCACGGCCGGTGTTGAGAAGGAAAGTGGCAAGAACTAAGACTACAACGATGGCTTCTAAGATTTCTTCCTTGTTGTTCATGACGCTTTCTTCAATGTTATAATGTCACTGTAACTAAAAATAAACAGAGGAGGAAGTTGAATAGGGCTGCGCAAATCCGCTGATGCGTGCTATTTTTAAGTCAACTTCGCGCTACTATTTTCGTTCAGTTTAGAATCCGAACTACAGTAATTGAAAACATTCTGTGCTATAACACACAGTAAGGGACGTAGGGTTTGCTTTTTTTAATGCCAATTTTTCAAGAAGTTTCAGTTCACGGGTTTCATTGCTTGTCTGCCTTGTTTGTGTGTCAATTAAAATGTAAGTGGCTTAAAGCTTGTATTAGTTTCGTCCTAAAAGAAAATGAGCAGAACAACAACATACCAACCAAGGCCGACCAAAGTTCCGTGATCCGAACTTCTTTTAGTAGTAGTAGTAGTAGTAGTAGAAGTCTTTATTAAGAAGCTAGTCACAACAGACGTGTGGCTTTACAATAAAAAACAATCTAAAATAAGCTTTAGTACCGCATTTTCTCAAATAATCGCCGGGTCTGGAGTTATCGCCGGGTTTCCAAGGAAAAGTTGTAAATAACCCCCTCAAGCAGTTATTTGAGGTATAATTTAATTAAAAAGCTGTAGTTGCACTGGAAATAAGTAAGTTTGTCAAACATAATATATAAACCCTTGTTTAATAAACTCCGCGCTCGAATAAACTGCAGGAATCAAACAAACGCCGGGTCTGCTAGTCCAAGGTTGAAATAAAAGCCCGGAGCGTCACACCCACGATCCGAACTTCAAGACAGGAAAAGTCCGGAATGCGGACCAAATTTCTTGGCCCATCCACGATCCGCCGTATTTTCGAAATCTACGAATCCGCTCAATTTACCGCAGAGTTCCGTAGCCAGTGCACTTATTAAGGCCAAATACTATCGAATTGCGAAGATATTTTGCTTCAGTTGTAGTACGTCATGCTTTTGTAACACTACTTAGAAGAGCGCATAGACAAAGTAAGGTTATGCAAATTGGCGTTTCAAATCTGCGCATTATCTCATTTCATTTTTATTTGTAAACTAAAGGAAGAAATGATAAGCAGTTAGATGCACTATAAAAGAAAGTTTCCCTGTGAATTTCAGGGTTATTTTGCGGGTGTTACATTGTTCTTTTAAACACTTTAGTTTACAACAAAACGAAAGCAATGACCACCGGTGCACTCGCTTAGAGCAAACCTGCAAAATTACTGATGAACTTATCTTATTTTAAGTGATCCATTTGAAGTTAAGGTGTACAATATTACCTTAAATTAAGACTCACAAAACAGACTCGTAAAAGTTTCCGTGGGAACGCAATGTGGATGTTATTCAGGTACGCATGTAATTACAAATTCTGAATTAACTGTGACGATTTGATTTATGACGAATCCGAAATAAAGTAATGTGCTTTCATGTCGCTTTTGTGGCGCTTGTAGTTGTACAATGAAAGCAAACGAGTGCAATACAATTGTACAGTACGAAATCAGTGGAGGTGATCCTGTTTTGTGAGATAAATCCTATTCTGGAAGAAGCGCTTTTTTCTCTGCGAAGTACAAGAAATTTGAAAGCTTTGAATTCATTGTAAGCAAACGAGTTGTTTGTTTTTTTTTCACTTTCTACTCGACATTTTATTCCCTCAAATCATAAAATGTTGCCGTGTACAACTAAACTTTGGAAATACGAATCTTTTCATAAGTAAATTGGAAACTCGTTAAATGGGCAAGGGACTTTATCTTGAAAAAAAATGGCCAATTTTTATTAGTTCGTCTTTCGTGATCCATCTTTTAAGATGGATCGGTTTACTTTCGGTGTATTAGTATGAGGTTTTCTGCAATTTGAAAAAAAAAGTAGTTTGCACATTGATACATGACTTGAAATGTGGTGACGTGGCTTCTTTTAACGCTGCAGTAATTGTCTATTTACTGATTATGTTTTTGACTAACCTTTTACCACGGCTTCTTTTAAACTTCGTATACATTTCACTTGTAACTTACAACAGCTAGTTTTATGTATATATCCGGCTAGGCCAAAACAGAGAATGCTCTATTTTAGCTAAACTGGTAAACATTATAAATGGCATTAAATACAAAGCAAGTTGTACTCACCACGCCAACGTCAGTTGAACTAAATTGCTGAAAGGCATTCCTTGTATATAGAGTGAATTTTACTGTCAGGTTTATTTTATACTGTTCCCTTTAGAAAGTGAAATTACCCGATATTCGTAATAACTAATTCAAGAGAAACTTTTATATTTTAGAGAGGGGATGGGAAATTACCAAAAAAACTCTCCACAGGAAAAACAGAGAAACAAATACGTGCAAAGCGAGAAACTAAAATGATATATAACGAAAAAAGGTAAAAAACTTCCTACATAACTTGAAGCTGGAAAATTGTTGCTCTCAAAAATATGGTCAATCCCTTAGAAAATAACATTTTCTAGTTACATCTACATGTCAGTTCAGATTTTTTTTTTAGAATCTTTTTTTAATTCGTTACCTGCGAACACAAGGAACGACCATTAGCGATGAGTAAAATGCTGTTAACTTCCATGTCGCTATTAATTTATGCATTAAATAACGCAGCAAGTAATATGGCGAACTATTACGGGTCGCTTCGAAATTTTCAAGTCCTTTTGAAATTTTAAAGGAAAGAAATAAACCTAAACAAGAAGACATCCAGAATCCCACAATCGATGTACTGGTCTTTCGTGTTTGGATTCCTCTCATCTCGTAAGCTCTCAAAAATTCAAACTTCTTATGGATTTTTAAACACTGAATAGGAACATGCTTAAGTTAAGTAAGGTAATGTACCCTCATTGATGTAACACCATATTTTCAACGTCTTTTTATCATCCAAGTTATTTGCATATTTCGCTTTCGTAGCGATTGTTTACATTAATTTTTGACTCAAGACGTAGAAATCAAATTATTATTAGTTATTAGAAAAATGAATTCTTTTATTTCTTGCTTTCGGGTGACGCTTATTAAATTTTTGGACCTTGAGAGTGGGTGCTTATTCGAGGTGGGCGCTTATTCGAGGCTTGGCGCTTATTAAGTTTTCACCATTTTCAACAAGTAGTAAATTTATTTTGCAACCAAATAATAAATAATAATAACACGAGAAGGTATATCATAGCGGAATTTTAACTGTTCGTTGAAAGTTTCTGTAAAATGCTAAGAAAATTCGGTCTTCGGGGAAGTCTCTTAGTAGTACTCAATCAATCAATACTCCTCTTGTGCACTTCAGTTTTTTTCTTGGAGCTAGCTAGGGGTAGGCGCTTATTCGAGGCTGGACGCTCATTAACTTTTCCTACCTTCAGGGTGGGCGCTTAATCGAATAAATACGGTATCCTGGCCGCTAATTTACCTGGCATAACTGAGACGACGAGAAGGGGAGAGGGATCATATTCCCCTACAACTCGAATTTCCGTTGTGTTTTCGTAAAAAAAAAATACTCAGTAAGATAGATGAAATATATAATACATTTCCTTAATTTTTTTTCTCTGAATTATGGACTAAAAAAGTGGTTCAAAGAAATATAACTCGTAATTGTTAGAAATTCAAATTTCTCGCTTTTGCCTCTGTATAAGGTAGCCACTAAGCAATTATTGTCGTTTTAAAATATATCCCTACTGGGTTTTTTTAAGGCTGGGAATACTCGAAACACCGCTCCTACTGGGAATACGGCCCTGAAGAAAAAGCGTTTCACATGAGCAGACGGAGAAGGCTGACAAGACACAGGCGACGAGAAGTGAAAGTTAGTGGAAAACAGGTCAGAGGAAAATCTTATGATTTTAATATGATTACAAAATGGGGCAATGTTCATCGATTGTGTCTTGCGCGCGATTACATTGAGAACTTTGAGATGTTGTGAAATAGAATGGAGACAATGACCATCAATACTCCATTTAAATTACTTATTGACAATGCAAACTCTAAATTTTAAAGGGTACTTTGAAATTTATCACTTCCCCCAGTCTATCAACGCATCCAGTTGGAATCAGTCGCAAACACTGTGTCCTTCTTTGTTTGTTTGGGGAGAGGGAGGAAGAGCCGCTTTTTTGCCTGACTCCCTCACTCTGGTGTGAAAAGCCTACCCTTTCGTACAAAATTGCACTTTCTATTAAGTGCAATTTACTGCGTATTTTTCTGTTGAGCAGTATTAACGTATAATTTAAGGTACTGGCTACAGCTCTATCAATATAAAACGTCTGCATTATGCCGGTCAGGCTAGGTTCTCTTGGTTTGAATTGTGCAAGTAGTTTATCGATGATACTAGAAGTTCAGATTAGAACTACAGGAAGGTGCAGGTGTACGTAACGTTAAAAGGGTAAACATTCTTCATTCTTGATGTTGTTTCTGCTGCTGTTGTTGTTTTCTGTTCTTTTGTTGTATGTGAAAAACAATTGGCCCTGATAGGTCCCGATAGAGACTAAAGCTGTTTACTACTGAGACAATCTCTTCTGTTCGGTAGCCTAAACGTGGTTTCAACCCCAACTATCCATTAGTTCCCAAATTTAAAAGCATGCATTTCATTTTTTATTCGATTCGTGTACTTAAAGCCTTTTCACAATACATTAGGTTCACGAGGACCCGCTGCCAGCTGAAGGATGGGAGTATGCTCGATCTTTCCATGAACATTTTCACCCAGAAGAAAGAAGCACGGATTGTCTAAGACGCAAGAGGTGGCTTCAGAAAATTGTTCCGTCGCCTGAAACTGAAAAGACAGAAAGCACCATTAAATTTCCTGTTTTTAAAGTTTTGGTTCAAGGGCCAGTAAGTGATATTCAATAAAAAAATATCTTTTAAAAATAAGTTAAGGAAATCTAAAATTATCTCAAAATTATATATAATTGTTTAATTTCAAAATAATTTATTATTTTTTAGACCGGAGAGCCGGCCTGCCTCTCATGAATCTCCACACATTCAAAAACGTTTCTACTTGTTTTGTAACAAAAAATTGCTTTCCTATAAATCCTTTATCTTAGCTTACCCACTATTTTTAGCACCTTATTTGCATTGTCTCTCCATTTCTCGTCTCCTCCGTGGTGACATATAAAGCCCGTGTACCTGAAGTCCAACTGAAAAGCGGGACTTCCAAACACAGATATGGGGACCTCTTTGTAAAAACACTGAGTTTAGTGAGAGTCCAAGTTTATGGTGGTAGGGACGTAACATTTAAAAGATCATCCATTAAATGGAGGAAATGGAATATTAGTAGATCCTAAAGGATGAACTTTTGTGTATGAGGTATGGTCATTACAGTAATACACGGAGTATATATATATGTTATTTGCCGGCCGGGAGGTCCGTATTGGGAAAAACTGTACCCGAGGTCTTGAGTACGGCCCGAGGCCGCAGGCTGAGGGCCGTGCTCAAGACCGAGGGTACAGTTTTTTCCAATACGGACCGACCTAGACCGGCAAATAACGTTTTTAGTTTTTCCTACTTTAATTTGTTTGGTAAAGGAACCGAGAAAAGTGTCGCAAAATCTTTGTTTGTATACGCTTTGTTTGTATACGCAATGTTGAGTCCGACTCGATCAACGAGCAAGAGTGAAGAATGCTGTTTGCTATTTTATTCCGTATAAAATAGTTTCGCTTAAAATGAACCGTACTCAAGAAAAGCTCAGCATATTTAATTTAAACCGCAGAGAATCAAGAAAAGCAAATGGAGTGATAGCACAAATGTACAAATGCACAAATGTGCCACAAAACTAAACACTTATAAATCGATTTCGGCTTCCCGATAACAATCATTCCCGATAAGCTTAACTGTTTTGAAAAGTCTTGAAAGCAACTTTGCTCGTAGGGCGTTAAGCCTATTTCTCTGACCAAAAATGCTTTTTGAATGAAAAGCAGTTTAACAATGTAATAACACTTGTATTTAACAAATTAATAATCTCTGCGTTGATTCCCAGCAGAATTTTAATTATTCTGATAAACAGTGCCAAACTGACGGCACAATATTGTGACAAATTTGTCCGTTTTTAAGTCGTGAATGTAATGAACGACTTGTAGCGGTTTGCTGGGTGGTGTAAAACTCGCTTGGTAACCTGGCAATTTTATATTAAGTTTAAATTAAGTTCAAAATGGCGGATGAACGTGGACAAGGGCTGGTTTCCCGAGTTGTAATGCGAACTTGTGGATGTACATCAGGAGAATACGAATATTTTTTCCTTTCTGGAAGGAATTTTTCTAGTGAGGCCAGTGCTCGAATCCACATTTACACACAATGCAACGGAAAGGATGGCCAAGGAAGCAAGAAACTTGCACGCCGATCGATAGCTTATTTTGAAAGTCCGCGGATATGAAATTATCTTTCATTGAAATGCAATCAAATAGTTGGTAAGTAATAAATCACCCTAAATAAGGCTGTATTTTTCACTACAAATTAGTCTCACTCAGCAAGATTAAACTGATGCGTTTCGAAACGATTAGAGATATCTATAGTTGGCTTGCTTTGTCTTTCGGTCGATCACTCATTTGCACGTTCGTCAAGTTTTTGTATCTAGTAATATTTTATATTCGTTGTCACACTCTCGTTAACGAAGTTCCCAAGTACATCTATCTCGTATCTCTTAAACTTAAATCAAAATTTCCTCTGGCATTCGTAGCTCATTAGGTAGCAAGCCTTATGTGAATGATAAATTTGCTCTGCTTTTGAAGGCAAAACTACATTTGTAAACACAGTATTATGCATCAGTCCCTTACAATTATTTTTTCTTCATACACATGGTCTGTCAAAAAAGGGACATAGTAGTTCAACTGTGGTAATTGTAGCTCTCCAGGGGTGTATCATTGCACTCAGGTAATTTTTTGCTTTGTCAACATCCACTGAGTGCTATGGGGTAGACATTCAAAGAAGTACTGAGAGAGTACTATTGTTAGCAGCTATTAATTTTAGCGATTTTTTCTGAGCAAGATTTAGCGACTATTTAATATAGGGATTTTCCAAAAACGTCAAAAAATAGTAATATCGTGTAAACCAGCTTTTACTGGCCGGTGATGAACATATGGCTAAGATGAAAATAAATGTTCAGTAAAAGAAAAAAACTACCGTATCTTGACATTGAATGAACATAAATTGCATTGCCTAAAAGAACAAAGTTACCAGTATCCATTTTTGTGTTCCATTAGGGTGGGAAGGGGGTACCGGGGAGGTACTTGAAATTTGACCACGACAAATTTTAGCAAGTACTAAATTTAGCGATTTTTGCCCAACTCACTAAAATCGCTAAAATGTAATAGCCACTAATATAACAATAGTAACCTTAAGGTCGATTTATGTACATGTCCTATGCCTCCCCCCCCAAATAAATGCGTGCAGTCATCTCAGCCGAAAAGGAACCTGGTTGCATGTCATGCTGATAAAAAACAAATTTTTTACACTTAGATGGTTTGTTGTACGTGTTGTCCTACAGATTTATTTTAACAAGGCACATAGAATTTTGAATTAATTTACAGATTCACCAAAACAATATCCTGCAATAGAGCACATCACTGAACTCTACATGGGGCTAGGCTGTCAAGAGGTGTGGGCTGGAATGAACATCCTGCAGTAACTTGTATGAAACACATGATCAGAAAAAGAATTTTATTTCAAATTTACTCTCATTTCACAGACAGTGAATACTGCTCTTTTTAAATTGCCTTTTAGCAGACTGTACAGCTTGAAAAATAAAATATTTGGAAGTTATTGTTATTGACTGCTGAAAACAAAGAGTAAAAGATAAACAAGCTTTAAGGTTCAGATCCTTTAATCCAACATGGCCACCAAATCTATGCAGGATGGCTGGCAATGTATAGAGATTATTTAAAAACGAATTAATAAGGCTGATTAAAATGCATTGATGATTTTCGTGGCATGTAAAGGGGTAAAGTAAACTTTTTGGTTGCAAGTAAAGATACCAGAAAAGGAAATAAGCAGCAGTTTTCATTTGTTACATGTATCAGGCCTCTAAATTGATAATAAATTATGTTGACTTTACTGTTTCCTGCCAATTTTAATTCTTAGAAGTCACATGTATGAGGCATCTGTTAGTTTCTTTTAATTATTTGCCTTCTGTCACAGTGTCTGCCATTCTTTACAGCAAGGCGCCCAAAAGTGTGACCACCTTTAATTAATTCACATTCTTTCGTGCAACCACCATCCAATCAGAAGCCAAGGACAGGTTCCAGTTGACTTCTGATTGGATTAAATCTGCACGGAAGAATGTGAATAAATTAAAAGTGGTCACACTTTTGGGCGCCTTGCTGTAACAGAGAAAAATGTATGTCAAATAATACCACTGTCCTGTATAAAATGGCTAAGTTACCTGGTTATTAATTAAAGAACCCTTTAGCAAATGTGAAACAGTTTGGTGAAAAAAAATTCCCTAGCTTCTTTCCATTACCAGCTTCGCAGCATCTTAAGGTACCTCATATCTTGTTACCACTATACGTGTCTCTCTCAACATTAATTATTTTAAGCTCTGAAATAATCTTCACTTCTTAGCTGCTTAGCTAGAAGGTCTCAATGGACTACTGGATGGTTAGTTTTCAGTTAGAATATGGGGTTATTTATCACTTACCAGCTAGAATTTTAAACATGACTCAATTATGACGTACGTTAACAGATTCCATAGACAATTACAAAAATTGTCGTTTGTCAGCAGACATTTAAAATTTATTTTGGCTAATTCTGGGCTATCAGTTTATAATATACCACATTCACGACTTTGCTCATAGAGCCTTTGATTAATCAAAGAATCTCATTTCCTTAAATGATGGCAAATAGTGTACTGTTTTAGCATTACGTGACAGCTAAACAAGGCAGTTTAACTCATAGATGGAGTCTTAAAACCGGTGAAGTTTTCCGCAATGGCGTGAAAATCATTGCAAAATGCACAAACAGCGGCAAACTACGAACGGTAAACTACAACTTGATTTTGTTGAGAAAGAAATAAATACTCGCCTTTTGAAGAACGTTGAGGCCTTTAATTCCACTGCTTTTTTGTCCTTTAGCATTAACAATGGTTGGTGAACGGCTATTTTTGTTTTTGGAGAGCAAAACTTTCATGTGTTCGTTACACCAAAGCTGCAAAATGATTTCGCGCCGTGAGCTGTGTGAGCGGTCCGTACGCGGGGTCCGGATGGGAAAATCCGGACCGCTCGAGCGCGTGCAATTAGCCAATCAGATTCAAGGATTGAGGATTCCGGACCGCTGAGATGCTTGAGGAAAAAATAATTGAAGGTTAATAACCCGGTGAACCTGTGCAATATGCAAAAAGATACACCTTTCTTGATCTATTCGAATAATAGTAGTAGTGTTTTATTAATGGGATACCTTCTTTCCATTTTTACTGGGGTTTCGATTGGTAAAGTTTTGGCATTATCCTTATCCGTATTTATTTTTTCAATATTTTAGAAAGAAAAGCAAAGTGCCCTATGTGTCCTTCCAAGGATGCTCGTTACATATCAGAGTAAGTTAAAATAACACTTATCCACTCATGTTACAAAAGAAAATGGAACAGGAATATTTCGCGAGACTTAATTTTCGCGTTTTGGCCAAAAATACGTAATTAGCATAAAAAATACAATAGAAATCGTTGAGAATTAATTTTCGCGGGTCTTTAATTTCGCGATTTTTTTAAAAATCGCGAAAATTAAGTCCCGCGAAAATAAGTAACAATAAGGTATTTCCATAGGCTGATTTTAATCTTCAGTCTTAAATTTCAAAATTTCAAATAAACCAGTTATAGAATGAAGCAGCAACAACTATAGACTGTTCACAGACCTCTATTTTACCTATTTTTCTTCGATCGTTGAACGTGGGGACAGAATCTCTTGAGAACTAGACGCCATTATTCATACATTATTATTATTATTCATACATTTGCTTCTGTCTTATTGTGAATCAACCTTTTGTTACTTAACTGCTCCAGAAAAGTTAGATATATATATTGTTTTTGTTTTACCAGAACCTATCAAATGTCAGCTCTGGGTTTCCATTTATCAAGCTCGCGGCCTCATAGCTCAAGATGACACTGGTATGAATGGTAAGTAAATACTACAAAAATGTATAAACTCTTAAGACTACCTTACCACGTCTAGCTACCCAAATCACTTAAACAGCGATATAATTTAACGTGAGAGTTTCTTTAACCTCCCACGTCCCGCCCCCATTTGGAATTTCAAATTTCTAAATTACGGTTTTTTCCCTCTCTATTAGAACTCTAGACCTTTTTCATGATGGTCGTATTCTAGCTTTCATGTACTTGAACATATATTTAAACATACTGAACAACAATGCAATACTTGTCTCTGGATTTATGCACAAAACCTCTCGTTCCAGATCCCTACGTTCGAGTTACGTTCAGCCATCAAAGTCAAGTCACGGTGACTCTTACCCAGACTCCCTGTCCTACCTGGGACCAAACACTAATTTTCAAAGAGGTGGATATTTTTGACAACCAAAGAGACCTGGAACAGAATCCACCAAGCGTGGTGATGGAACTATTTGATTACGACAAGGTATTGATGTTTATATATGTTTATGCGACTACGCCCGTATAGTGTAATGGTTGAAATGAAATACACAAAGACGGTTCAGGGGGAATCGGGGGATCTTTCTTTAAATAAATTATCTACCACAAGTGGTTCGTCTATCGTGATTCGTCTCAATGTTTTCTTGCCAAAATATAGCAAAATTTGATAAATCGTTGGTCTTTTTACATTTTAAAACGCACAGTGGTACGAAATGCTACGCCTTCGTCAACAGAAACTATATAAAGTCATTGTTATTTGTTATTTTGATACTTCAAATTGGGTTTTATATTGACGAATAAATTTCAATGGAAAATAGCAAAAAATAGCACGAAAACATCACGACTGGTCTTGGTGATATCACTTTTTATTACGTGAAACACGCATGACACGTTAGCGTGACACACGAGTGGTTCAAGTCATTAACTTCAGTATTCAGTCAGTCACTTGCTATCTTGCTTTGGTGTGGGAGAGAGACGGGTAAGGCAACCCATTAATTTTGATTTATTAGTTTCCCCACTTCTTTTCCCAGTCAGTAGTAGCATATTAAGAGTTACTTAGATTTGAAGCCTTAAAAACTATATTTATGAACCTAAGCAACCACCGGGTAAACTTTTAATTTAGCAGCTTAGATCAAGATTTCTTTAAAATCTAACTGAATCGATTTCCAGGGCGTGCATGATTTCTTGGGAAGGTGTATATTCAAACCTAAAGTCCGGCTTGAGGGAAATGAGGAGCGACCCAAACCAAAACTAGCCTGGCACAAGGTGCGCAGAGGAGATCAAGATGGCGGACAGATTCTTGCCGAATGTGAACTGTTTTTGGTAGGTAAACATATCTTACTATTCCTAACTCTTTCTTCCTTCTACAAGATAAAAGTCAAATCAGTTTTTATTATCCATAAGGCGTAATGCATTGATGGAGTGTAGTTGTCAGTGTATTTTACATCGGAATCCCGATTTAATTTCCTGAACCAAAATTTGTTTTCCTCGGATTAGCTTTACTCAGTCTGTCAAACACTCAACGTTTTCCCCCGATTTTTGGGGCCAATTTTCGTTTCCCTTGGAAGTTCGAGAAATGAAGATTCGACTGTATTTATTTCATTGTTTTTAATACCTTAAGGTTACTTTTGTTAGCGGCTACTAATTTTATTAAGCGATTTTCCGAAAAAATTAAAAAGTTAGTGAATATCGTGTAAACCAGTTTTTAATGAACAAAAATTTAAGATGGAAATAAATTTTCAGTAAAAGAACAAACTCACTTGAAATTGAACGAAAATTAACATTGCCAGAAAGAACAAATTTACTGACTATGTTTAATTATGTTTCCCTTTCGGGTGGGAGGGGGGTACTTAAATTTAACCAACATTAAATTTTCACCGGGACAAATTTTAGCGAGCACTAACAATAGTAACCTTAAGGTAATCTTTTTTTGAACTTTTTGTCAGAGTAGATCATATGAAAACGGCAAACGCATTTGAAAGGAATTTTTTGATTTAGAATAACGTTTTCCTCACATTGCCAGCTAGCAATTTAATATAACAATCTACAATAGGTTGAGAGGGCACAGCTACCTTCAATTCCGACGCCCCTTGGTAGAGTGTACCCCGTTCGTCCTGGAGTGGCACCTGAAAAACAGAGAAAAGCTGTTGAGGTAAAGGTTCGATGGAACTTTCTGCTTTACTATGAGCTGCTTGTCTACAATTGCTTGTCCAGTTACCTCAGAATTTTGCCAGATGGCCCAGCTGACAATTAGCCAGTACACATTTCTTTGCTGTGTAGAGAGTGGCACTGTAAACGTAACTCAATTGCCTTGCCGAAGAACAGACAACACAATGACCCTGATCAGCGCTCGTAGCTGGACCAGTCTAAAATTTCACGCGATAACCATTAGGCTACCGCGTCTCTCATTGGTAAAATCAGTATAGGGTAATTTTTTGATTTTATTCATGCAACGTGCGGTAACCAATCAGGGTAAAACATTTGTTTTCTCGACAAATCAGAAGCAAAACCAACCACGCCTTGACGTACCCGTAATTTTCCGTTACTTGGTTTTTGCTTTTTCCACAGTCGTTTTGAAACGTTCCCTTACTGTTTTACGTATTCTACTGGTCATGAAGGCAAAACACATGGTTTGTTTCATTTTTATTTTTAATTTTAGATCCTAAGCTGGGGAGTGCGGAATATCAAAGGAAGTAATCTGCTCCTGGCTCCGAATCTAAGCGTCGAGTTTGAGTGCAACCAAACAATTCTGAAATCTGATGAAGTCATCAGAGATGTAAAGAGGTGTCCCAACTTTTCTCGTCCTGTTCTCGAACGAACAATCTTGGTAAGCTATTCACAAGGAAAGCATTTTAATTTAATGTGATAATTGTCATTCAAAATGCAAGTTAACTATTCCTTACTGGGGTCAATTCAATAAAACATTTACAAGTGTAGCTATTGTTCTCAACCTCTAAAACAATAGCTACACTTGTAAATTACACTTGTAAATGGTTTATTGAATTGACCTCTGGTCTCTTTTCCTTACTTGTCCTTACTGGTCTCTATTTATCCATTAACAAATGCTTCTTTTACTGCTAAATGAATTTTAAATTTTCTTCCTTTTGTTCAGTTTCATTATTCTCATGACGTGAGTATCTGACTTTGTTCATGACTGGGTTGGGGAAAACTATATATAGAAGTATCATTGTCTGCAATTTTAACTGTTGTCGACGTTTTAGCAAGGAAAGTCATGAAATAAAGTGATTGCTGATAAAAAAATAATTTGTACTCTGTTTTCAAATCGTAATTGAGTGTGAGAAATGTGTTTATTGCGTAACACAGTGTTTCGAATTGACAGTGACTTACCTGCTTGGAACAAACAATGGCAACGGGATAGCTATTTTCAGCACCAAGTTTAATTACCATTTCTTAGTTCAATTGATAGAGTTGTGAGCATGCTTTGACGAGTTACGATAGACAAAACAATGCTATTTAGACATGGCTGTTTTTTTTGTAATGGAGTTTTTCGCCTTATGTAACGTACATACAGCTAAAGACTGCATCAAACTATTGAAATGCCATCTTTATATAACTTGCCACTTGCCTGTGCTTCATCGGTTAAAGAACAAGCAATGTAACGCCACAAGTATACTATTTTATAACGCATTTCTTTCACTTCTTCTGCGTAGAGTAGTCAATGAATAAATCGAGACTAAAAAACTGATTTAAATCTAGCAAAATGTTTCTTTTTTTACTCTTTTATTCCTTTCAGGAACTTCCCAAGAATGACGAGTATGCTCCACCAATCAATATCCGGGTATTCGACAATAATGCCATGTTTGGCAAGTCTCTTGTTGGTCTCCATGAAATTCATTCTCTAAAGCAGTTCGAGGTCCAGTCTCAATCAGCCGAAAGTGAATTACATGGTAAGGATACATGGAGTTAAATCTTAAAACTTCTTCATTTCTCAAACTGTAACCAGACAAACAAGTAAAACTGAGCTTAATCTGTCTGTTTATTTTCAATTGCCTTGCCCCAGGTGATGAAAAACAAGAAGAAAAAGAAGACCATAAAAAAGAATTTGAGGTGATTATAACAAAACTCTCTACAAGAAAAGAAAAATATAAGTAAAATAATTGCACTTAGGGAACAATTATTTTGCGTGACAAAACAAAGGCCCGATTAGAATAGCCCTTAAGGATGTTTACGTTAAGCTGGCTAGCTTCATCACGAAGCCTCGCATTCGAAGTGAAAACATCTAAATTTTATCATGAGCGAATTCCCAAAGCAGCAATGATGAAAAGAATATGCAAGTGAAAACGGAATGAAGGCGGCAGAGGGTTTAGAATGATTCGCATAAACGAGGCTTGGTGGTGAATTTTGAGCGAATGACATCATCATGCATAAGGCCTAATTAAAGACCCATTTTCACCTTTGATGCAATGCAGTTGTTTGCATGTTTTTGTTTTGAATTCACGCTTTTGTTAAATGGATTGATTGATAAGTTATTTTTACCAGGCTTTAGTCCAGACAGTTGATCGAGCTGTGTTTTTGTCAAATCGCTGTACGTTTTTGTGGAGTAAAATTCTACAAATTATACCTTTTATCTTTTCATGGAAGCAGATTAATCGTAGAACACGAAAACTCTAAACATTCGGAGGTGGGTGAAAAAAATGTTGATGCACGTGCACATTTTTATTTGTCGAAGTAAAATTGTTTTTGTCATTACCATCTTTAAAAAACAGGGCAAAGGGGCGGCAGATGTTACCTGCTCATGCAGAGATGGCTGTGTTCGTAAGAGTGGTCGAGTTTTCTGTCCATGTAAAGCGGCAGACCAGAATTGTGCGTCGAGTTGCCATTGCAATCAAGTAAAATGTGAAAACAAGGTAAGTTCAGATGATACCGGCAGTTTGCATTTATCTCACAAAAAAGAGTTTTTGCTGCGTAGCACTCAAAATAATTATCAGTAAGTGTTCAAAGGTGTTCTTGGAAGGTTGTATAGAACAGACGTTTACGGGAAAATCCTTCATTAGTGTGAATACGATGTCTAAGGAAGTAAGCTCAAGCGTTCGATTCCTTAGACATCATATTCACACTGATGAAGAAGTTCCACGAAACGACTGTTCTATTGAACACTTACCAAAAGTTTCCATTTATGTTTATCCCTTTAATAACAAATCGCCAATTCATTTGCAAAAACTTACCTTCGATGCAAGCTAGAGGAATTCTGTAAACTTGCTGTCCATTTTTTTCCTGCAAAGCTAAAGGTGCAATGCACTGAGGGTGCTTGAAAGCCATGTGGTTACGTCGTCACTGAACTAAAAAACGTATAGTAGTATGGTCTCAGTCGCTGCAGTTCGTTATGTTTGTTAGCGAGATGCGTAACTCTTAACTGTTTTTCTCTTTAAAAAACGTTAAAACATTCGTAGTGGAAATCTGACAAGGCTGCAGAAATAGCTGTTAAGTAAACACTACACGCCTTGAACTGACGCATTAACACTAGTTAGTGTTCTGAAGACTGTACACAGCCGTACGTCTTTTGTTCTGGTATTTTTTTTCGCGGATCTTTGGAGAAAGAATCGCTTGAGAACCGGATGCCCGCCGAAAAACGAGAAGCGCGAGGGGGCGTTCTCTTCGTTTTCCCTTCGCCCCCTCGTGCTTCGAGCTCGCGGCCACTTCATTCCCTGTTTCTTTCGCGTTTTTTGCATGGAAAAAATAGAGAGGTAAAAGCTGTGCTCTTAGAATAATTGCAGGGTGCCCGAAGGTTTTTCTGTAAGAAATCTTGGGTGCCCAGCTCAAAAAAGCTTTCATGATAGAAAAGTTATACAGGTCGCCCACAGGCAAAAGTAAGTCGCCTGAGGCACCCGGGCTCTGCTAGAGTACAGCCCTGTGAGTCAGGTTTTGAACAGTCTAGACTTTTGCAATGCATGTGCCAACTGATTCATGCTGTTTGTTTTTCCTCATGTTAGATTCAGGAAGTGTTGGACTGGTGGTCCAAGTACGACGCTTCTCGGGCTAAACAGGCAAAGACCACAGAACAACAGGTGATCATCATCATCATCATCATTTCTCGTCGCGCCAGTAGGCGCATTAGGCTGCATATTTCTTTCGAGGTTCTAGCATCAAATTTGATTTCGTGTTTACAAAATAACTTTTTTTTACGTATCAGGAGAAAGTGTTGTCTTCAGCGGACAAAAAGAAGAAAGCCAAAGAAAAAGAAGATCCTGTGACACACATTACAAAATATTTGGCCAGGGGATATGACACCCTTAAGGTGGGTTCTTCTTAAACCTTTTCCTTCTCTTTATCAAACCTTGCATCATTTTTGGTAGCTTTATAACTACTTACAAACCTATACATCTCACTTTTGCTTTACATCAATGTTTTACACAACAAATTTTTTATGTGTCAATCAGAGATCTAGTCATTGATTTCTTCACTAGAGAATATCTGACCTGTTCTCTGCCTTCTCGGCCGGAGAGTATTCAATGAACGCCTTGTCTTCCTTAACTACACATTCGACGAAAAATAATCGGCTTAATGCCCTTACCAAAAACTATTTTAAATATACGCAGAGGAATTTGACGCCGCACAGTCACTGCGATGTACAATACTCGCGTAAGAATTAAACATCCAGATGAACTGAAAAGAGATACACTTCTATTTAATATATTTTAGATCTTCCCTTGTAAACTGGAAGATGTTCCACAGTTCATGGGTTTCAACGACTTTATAACAACATTCCCGCTACGAAAAGGGAAAACCAAATCAACTAAAGACGACGAAACTGAAGTGGGTCAATTTAAGGTAACTAAACGTTCGAAAAAAATTTAAGTCCATTTGTGCTAACAGCAATTGCGTTCCAGTCAATCAATGTTTGCTTTACATAATGTAACTATGTTCGACAACAGCTTTAAAATAAAGATTCAAACTTTCGGTCTGAGCTTTTTACTACATAAGTGGATACCAGTTTTGTTTTGGCAAATTTTCGATCGTTATAATTTCTAAACGTTTCGATTCTAATTGTCTAATCAGAAACAGCGTTACACCCAAATTATTTATTTCTAAAACGTAACGTAACCGTGGACAGTTCCATTGTTTTGAAGCGATCATAAGAAAACACCATTTTTGGCCCTTTTGTCTGATAGAGGCGGGGAAATTATCCTTTTGATTCTTATAGATTATAACCAACACAACAGCTGCGAGTGTTAATCATAGTCGATCACTCACGTTTGTTTGTTTGTTTGTCGGTCGGTCGGTCGGTCGGTCGGTCGGTTGATTGGTTAGTTAAATGGTTGGTTGGTTGGTTGTTTACTTTTCATCACAAATAGATTTACTGGAGCTCTTATAAACTCACTGTCTTCTGATTCTAGGGTGCATTTCGTATTTTTAACAACCCTGACTCACACGACAAATCCATGGCAACGATGCACTTGCGGCCCAAGAAACCAATCAACTGCGTTGTGCGAGTATATGTTGTTCGTGTAAGTTTTCTTCTTATATATAGTGTTACTATAGTTCATTTAAAACAACTAATCGGAATCTATGCAATTTATAACTCCTATATCCCCCGCCCCCCCCCCCCCCCCCCCCCCCGTCACCATGAGGAAACAAGGACAGTCAGTCACAGCTATTTCTACAAGCACACAGGCATCTAGCTGTGGTCAGCGCACGTTAGATTCATGACATTCTTGTACAAATGAAGAGATTTAAACGCGGAGTTGAACATGAAGCAATCAATTCAAATCCTTAAATGTTTGGATGTCACTTCTCCTATTTTGGAATAATTTGGATTAATTAAGTTTTATCGTCATTGTAAACTTCTGAATCATTAGAAAGATGGTGTCATTACTTTTTTCTATATTTTTATAGGCTAGTCAACTTCAGCCAAAAGATGGAGATGGTCTAGTGAGTTTATTTACAATTAACTTACATTTTTATTGAGTCTAATTTAACAATACATCTGATATACGACTTGGTCAGGTAAATGTCTAGCATCATAAACTGGGCAGAGGCGGTGCCCTTGCATAGGCATCTCTACCAAAACGTCCTTTTTTAATTGATCACTTTTTACGAGTATTCGCGTTTTGCTTCCATTTTGATGCATGCTGCAAAACCTTCCACATGAAAACGTATTCTATTGGCATGTTTCAGTATCCCAACGTTTACCACTGTTAAGAGTTTTACACCGAGTCTTTTTTGAAACAAAGGCAGACCATTTATTCGTACACGCAAGACAACTTTACTTACGTAAACGATACTAGTCCGACAATTCTCCATTGATTCTAATTCGTCGCTGTTACACATTGCAGGCCGATCCATACTTGATTGTCTCTCTTGGTGACGAAAAAAGCGACAAGAAGGGAGAACGCAAACCCAAGACGCTTAACCCTGTATTTGGAAGGTAATGAAACAGCTTAGCATGTTAAGATTAATGCAACACAACATCTTCTAACAAACCTCTATAGTGGATTGCTTTTAATATATGTAAAGCCCTTCTTATTTCATTTGCAGTGTGTTTGAGTTCAACGCAAAGATTCCGCTGGTCAAAGATTTGAAAATTCAGGTGATGGACTATGACTTTCCTGATCCAGATGATCTGATCGGGGAAACCGTGATAGACCTGGAACAGAGACTCT
Organism: Oculina patagonica; assembly: GCF_052425735.1. Taxonomy (NCBI): domain Eukaryota; kingdom Metazoa; phylum Cnidaria; class Anthozoa; order Scleractinia; family Oculinidae; genus Oculina; species Oculina patagonica. Next base: position 18,965,056 of record NC_135759.1, on the reverse strand, counting down.
TGTCTAGTTACCATGCCACTTGCGGGCTGCCTAAAACATACTTCACGTATGTATTACTAAATTACCTTTCTACTTAAACAATCGTGTGTTTCCTAGGTGAAGACATTCAGATGAGTTCTGTTTGGTTATTATTATGATTGTCTTGAAACTTAATAATGGAATCTGGTCAATCGCAAAGAGCTATATAGGTTTCCACAGCAATCTTTTAAATCCGGTATTTTGTCAGCAACAAGTCCCTTAAGCATGTTATATACCATAGAACTATCTTCTGTGTTTTCTGGTCAGGTGATAAAAAATGCAGACATCTAATCGGAGGGCGCCATTCATATGAGACATTATATTTTATTAAAGGAGATCAATACTACAGTTTCTAATCACCTAAAATTTATTCTTAGATCAGGTCCGTTTGCATGGCGAGACACTCTCACACCCTTTCAGCTTTTAGCCAAATACTGCACCTTAACTGGAAAAGAACTGAGGTTAGACACCAGGAAACCAGAGATCAACATCGGAGAAACTCCCTACACTCTTAGTGACTTTGGTACGTTGATGAGATTGTTTCTTAATCATTTAACTTCAGTTCGTAAACAGACCACTCTTCGAGCCATTGAGTCACTTTGCGCTTGGCATCTCCAGATCCGGCCTCGGAAGGCTTTTCAGTCTTGACCCGAGGGAGAAGTGTGGTAAGATCAACATACACACCAGGTTTAATATGCTGAGCGTTACCTGTGTCTGAAGGTGGATCTTGCGATGTTGCGGCACTCGTGTCCTTGCTTGGGAATCCGTCCCCCTTTTGCTCGACCATTTCGCAGAGGTACCCTTACTGCCTGGAGAAGCTAGGCATTGGTCTGACTTGGTGGAGACTTTGACTTTGACGAAGGGCGACGAGGCAGCGGCGCCTGATTCCGTCCATGCTATTCTCCGAGTCACTCACATCAGGGCCATTACAATTTTTATGCATTGCCCCAAAACCGTGTTCTGCTTTCGGGAGATGACCTCCGGGGCAAGAAGAAGTGCGCTTATTTTTCTGTACCGTACCACTCCCCATTAAACTCAATTAATATTTAATTCCACTAAATCCGTTGCTATAGAATCAGGAGCGTTTTGTATTGCTCTGTGGGATTCAATGTTAGTTCAGTGAGCTACAGATCGGTCAAGTCTTTGTTGTCTTTCGTACATCCGGGTAGACTTTAAAATGTAGACTTTGTAAGTCGAAACCATCGCTCTTGATGTATAAGTTGTTTTCAAATTCCACAAATGGCATCTAGGTCTTTCTGCCGCCGGCTAATCCAAAATTTCTTCCTCCCTTTATAATCTCCTTTAAAGAAAGCGGAGAACCATCCAATCCCGAGATAGGAGACCCCCGACAGCGCCTGGCCCTTCACGTGCTTCACAAGCGTGGATTGGTCCCTGAGCACGTGGAAACAAGACCGCTGTTTGGCAAAGTACGGCCGAACATTGAACAGGTAAGTTATATGAGAAAAGCTGTCGGTTTTTTCACCGAGCGTTTATATCGGAACAAAGTTGTCCCTGTTTACCGAGCCAAAACTTGGCCCTCCTAGGTTTGCACATGCTCTTTATGTCCCGACCTGTCCCTGGTAGTGAGGCAAAAATTGCCAAGTGTTAAAATGGTGCTGAAAAGGTGGCTTGCCTGCGAGAATCACGTTAGCTTTAAAGGGAGTGATTCTCCACCCAGGATTACCTTGTTCCCCAAACTGAGCCAACATTGTCATTTCTCATGAGAACAGTTCGCTATTTTTTTTTATAAAGAAAGCTTTCTCGCCCAGAGTAATTCGGTGTGGTGGGTAACCTTCCTACTGGGAACACATTTTGATTTGTAACGATCCTCAATCAATGTGGGGAACTGTATTAACCAACCAACTGAAATGTTTCTAGTACTTTAAATTCAACAACCAGTCACCGAGTGATGTGTTTCTACGAAATCGATTTTCTTTTTTGATCAGGGCAAACTGGAAATGTGGGTGGATATCTTCTCCGAAGAAGACGAGGAGTTCGCCAGTTCCAAATACGGTAACAATTAATTAAACGTTGTTTAAATATTCGGCCGTTTTATTCTCAGCTTAGTAATAAAACCGTGCTGCTTGTTCCCACAGTACCTTGTCTCAGTTCGATTGGTCGTGTCTTTGGGTTTGTACGATATGGTGTTGAGCCTCTTCTGCTACTCCTTTTCATCAAAACATGTAGTCAATAGTGAACCAGCAATAATGAGCAAATTAAGGGGATAAGTAAAGGCTTGAATTGTACTTGACTCATTCCAAACCTGATTTGTGCTGTTGCTTGTTGGTTGATTTTCTTAGGCTGTTGTTGTCGCTTTTTTTTTTTTTTTTTTTTGCTTTTTTTTTTGTTTTTATAATTGTTCCCAGCGAGAACTCTTCCCCAAAAAGGGTTTTTTCTATAGTGGACTTTACAGACAGGGAGGCTCCGCCCGAAAGAAATACCTTTCTCAGTCTGGAGGTATATGAAAGGGTAGGGTTAGTAGGGATTTTTGTATGAGTTGTCGCACAGTAAATAGTAGGGGAAGCTGTCATTTGGGTTTTAAAGGGACGTTATGAAATATCTTAAACAGACACACCAATGGTTGATTCATTTTGGTTTTTAAATGGATATTCTGGGAACGAGGTTAGTTATTCAATTACTTTTGCATTGAGAAATTAGCAAACTAAAGTGTTTCGCTCTTTTCTATGTCAAACATGGAGACCCCTCAAAATTTGTTGCGGACCAAACTGATGGAACACAGCTGTTTACTATCATAAGACAATCACTTCTTCCTGCCGAGGTAAAAAAGTTAAGAGAGCTATTTTCTGATTTATTGCGAGCATGCTAATATAAACTTGGCATTTTTTTAAGCTAGGCAAGTTGATAAGAAGTTAAATATTACCGACCATTTCGGAGTTGGTGAAAGTTTGTTATCATTTTCTTGATGACTAATTTGACTACCTACATTAATTTATCTCCTCTTCGATGCCATTTTCACTCATCATCTTATTCATCAGATCAGATGACATCTAAAAATACGTAAAGACCGTTTAGTACAGAGAAGTAAAACCATTAAATTTTGAATTATGTTTGTTTGTTTCTTTTTTTCGTCCGCTTGTTAGCATTATGTTAAATTGTATTAAAAACAGTTTAATCAGTGGTTTTAAGTCCGTCACTAAGTCGCGAGCTTATCTGTATCTGAATACGTTATCGTTTGCAGTTGATTGAAGTTAATCTTTGCAGACTCTACATAATTTCACTTCGCTTCTTTTAACCGGTATACACTTGAAATCTGAACAACTGTACAGCAATCTGACATTGTCTGAAAGGCAATCTGAATCAGAGCATACTATGAATTGTTTTTGTGATATTTATTTCTTTAATAGGACGATCAAGAACCAAGAAGCGTGGAGAAACATCAAAAGGACGAAGAACTGCTACTGAAAGCACCAGTTACCATTGATCCTCGGCAACCCTTGAAGTAAGTGCATTTTTGGCTCTACGTGAAACATGTAGTCCATGAGCCAAATTTCGAAAGGGGCCTTAAAACAGGTTTTCGTAGCCCCCCCCCCCCCCCCCCCCCCTTGATACCTAGTGAAATTGGTATCAAATTAAAGCTGATGGTCTGAATTATCTCAATCCACTTGTATTTGCAAATTCAAAAGCATCCCCACCTCCCCCTCGAAAAAACCTTGCCTTATCTCCCTTATGCACCAGTTACCATCGTGGTAACAAGTAGTTTTAGAAAACTCAGACCTTTAGCTTTAATTTTATACCAATTTTACTAGGTATTAAGGGGATGCTAGGAAAATCCATTTTGGGGGACTTGGCTCATGGACTAATGAGATATCCAAGTATTTCCTGCAAAAGAAATTCACCTGAATCTCAAAAGTGCACATGGCCAAAACGCAAAGTAGTAATTGTTGTCTTTGTTGTTGTGGTGGTGGTTCTTTTGTTGTTGATAGTGGTGGTTGTTGTAGTGTTTTGCGGTTAAATTGTTAAATGCGGCATCCTTGTATAAATTATCTTTCTTTATTCCATGCATTAGGTATGAATTGCGTGTTGTCATCTGGAACACAACGGATGTTCTCTTGGAAGAGCAATCTATCTTTGGAGAGAAAATGAGCGACATATTTGTGAAAGCGTAAGTTGTCATTAATTGTGCACGTTCAGCTTGAAATACTTAACGTTTATGACTTGGTCGAACTCTGCAGCTTCCACTTACGTATACAGTCGAAGCTCTCGTAAGCAGACACCCTCGGGACGCGAAAAAAGTGTCCGTAACTGAAGCTGGCCGAAAAGGTCTAAGTCGTAATCTCTAAAAGTGTCCGCGGCCGCTTACGGGACTATGCACTCCGCTTACGAGAATGTAAAAATACAGAGTTTGTACTGGGAGTTAAAACCCCCCCCCCCTCGTTTCGGTGGTTTCAAACAAGGCGGCTGCAAGTAGAGCTGTCTCGCTTACGAGAGTGTCCGTTAAGAGAGCTTCGGGTTTTAACTGCACCTCTTAGAGGGACACTGTCACGGGGTTTTTAATGCTTTTCGGTAAAAAGCACTAAAATTGGCGAAAAGGTCTTCTCGTACATGAAATGCACCTAGTACATCAAGATGGCGATATAAAGTAAATTGTTGTTGAAGGAAAAAGGGAGCCACGAGAATTTTTAGGTGTTTTTTTCAGTCCACAAGGACAAAACTTAAAAAACTCAGCCTGACTTTTTTAAGTTGAGATCTCAAGTTCCTGATGGCATCACAATAATATCAATTGTTTATAGCCTCAGTACACCTGCATGCTGGTTTTTAACAAAATTAGACAAAATTAGAAATTCGTAGTTTCCACATGACTTTAGGCTCTTGAGTTTTTGAAGTGAAACTGGTGACAGTGTCCCTTTATTTTTTTAATTAAGACAAGTCTGCCAATGACGTTGTTCGCTTAAATATTTTCAACTTTCCTCTTCCCCGTACTCCTTTCTTCAACTCCTTGTGTAACACGTTGCTCTAACGCAATTTACTAATATACCTACGGTAGTATATTCCTACAGTTTTCATTAATGATCTCGTGCTCAGAACCGCGAGGGTTGGAGCAATACCTCGGCACCAAAACAAAAACATCTTTTAACTTCCTTTGGCCTATTAAAACATGAATTTAAAGTAGGCCAGTCAGTAAATAATGTAGCTTTGACCATTCTAATTGGCTACTGGCATATTGCTCACTTTTAACTCTTCATCAATATATTTGACAAAATTAGATAGTGAATGTAGGTACTTGGTCTCTTCCAGGCCATCCTGATCTCACTAAACCAACTAAAAATAAAATACTACTTTCAAGTTCGATGACGGAATAATTTCTTATTAAATAGTACGTTCTGCAATTTCTAATAAATAGAGTAATTCGTTTCCTTACCTAAAAAATAGGTGGATTGTTGGCATAAATGAGGAACAGAGGACATCAGTGCACGAAAGGTATTGCAAAGTTCAATTTAAATGAGTTAAAACAGACGCTGATAATACGATACTTTATCAGATAGCAGCCCCCCCTATCAGACTTTTTAAGGATTGCAGCATGGCTGGGCAGCCGTTCGACACTCCAGACAACTAGCTCTGTTTATAGCTGGCTTTAGCACAAACATTCTACTCCATAAATGAATATGGACCTATAACATGTATATCACTAAACTGGTGCGCGTAGCCAACGATGGCGGAAATTGAATCGAGACTGATTTCTATCTTAGCTGGCAATCTTTGAAATTAGCAAGTATGCTTGAATATACCATATTCGTATTCTCGGTATTGGACTGGAACTAGCTTGCAATGGAGGCTCATGCGGGGAATATCATTAAAACATCAGAATACGAATAAGGCCTATTGCTTCATGAAATTTCGTCCTATATATAAGTTAAGTTGGTTAGGGTTCCTTACGAAACAGTTTCAATTCTTGCTATACTCACTTTTGAGACCACAAAGAAAATCAGAATCAAAAATTCAGTCTGCTCCTGAACTGAGAAATATTTCCATCGCAATTTTCAGGTCTTTAGATGGTAACGGAAGTTTTAACTGGCGAATGGTTTTTCGTTTCGAGTACCTTCCTATCGACAAGAAAATAGTCGTGAAAGAAAA
>NC_135759.1:18668945-18951445 GCF_052425735.1 Oculina patagonica | reverse complement strand
AAACTATACATAGAAAAGTATAATTGTTGTTGTTAAAATGACCAAACGAGTCGTTTTTAATAATTCGACTTAATTAAAATAGTAGTGGTTACTTTTTCCAAGTGTTCTTTAGTGCATTTCTCAAGTGTTCCGCGAACGCAACTCTGTACGTTACCACAAGGGATCCCAGCTGCTTCTTCTGCCTTTTCCTTGCGTTTACTGTGCGTTTTCCGCTCCGTTACAACGTGTGGTAGAGCGGTTTTCATTTAAGTGTCGTAAAACCAAAACCAAAGTAATCACTCTGATCAATCATAAAAGACAGCGACAATCCAGTGAGCCAATCAGAACTCGAAGCAAATACATATTGCTGGCGCGAAGCGCGGAAAAAGGTGAGCAAGCGACTCATATATGATTGGTTTTAGTTTTTCTTCTGATAAGTCGAGAAAGTGGCGCAAGTTTTTTAAACCAATCACTTAGCGTATTAATGCAAAATCAAAGCAAATGCGAATTAATTTCGACACTCAAGTGAAAGCCGCTCTACCGTACCGTAATTCCCGATTCCCTCTATGGCGCGCGCCTGCAGGGAATCACGGCAGTTGTATTCATCGTTGCTAAGTCTCACGCATGGTTTGATGCATACAACTACCATGATTCCCTGCATTCGCGCGCCAAAGAGGGAATCGGGCATTCTGTGCGTTACCGCAAATTCCACGCGGACATGATCCGTTACACCGTGCATCCCCCCATTCATTTCCCGGGCAATCCTCTCTACACAGGTCAGTGCGATCTCATATGAGTTACCTTCACTGTAGGTTCTGTCATGAGTTTTCTTGTCTGTTACACCATTCATTCCCTGTGCGCTCTCTTATGCATTTTCTCGTGCGTCCCCTCTCCCCACGCGTTCCCAGTGTATACCAGTGCGTTTCTATGCTTTTTTGTGCGTTCTATCATGCATTTTTTCCGTGCGTTCCAATATATACCGCCAATAGCCCCAGAGGTTTCTCGCGCAGTCGATGTCGGGTCTCCCAAGTGTCTGTTAAGCCGTGCGTTCCTGGTGCATTCCCTCGTCCTTGTTCTCGTGTGTTCCCTGTGGGTTTCACATGCATTCGCCGTGCGTTTGTTTGTCTTTTCAGTACATACTGGGTTCCGTCATTGGATCTTGGTGGGTCCCCCTACATTCCGTGCGCATTCGATGTGGGATCCCCCGTGCGTTTTTTCGTCCGTTACATCGTGTGTTCGCTAAGCCGAGTTCCTTTGTGCGCTGTCTCATGCGTCCCCCTATGTGCTCCCTATGCATTTCCTGTGCGTTCGCCCAAGCGTCTCCCCATTGGGTTACCTCTACACCCTGAGTTCCCTGTGCATTTCCACGCGCTCTAAGCGCTTCCCGTGCGTTACCCCGGCCATGGGTTCCCGTTGGCTGAAACTCTTTCGGTTTTGGAAACTTGAGTCACACAATAAGTCACGTAACATACACGATTGATGGTTATAGGAAAAGGATAATGGCGTTAAATTTCCTCAATATAGCTTAACAAGGCGTCTAAAACTTGCTACTCTGGTTTACTTTAAACTCAAAATAATAGTTGTATGAGACTAGTCTCATACAACTTAAAGCGTCCGACCGGTGTGCAGGAGGCCATAGATTGTATTCCTTATTGGAGATCTGAATAATAAAAAAAACACAGTGTTTTATCATCCACAAGATAAATTTGCAGTCACAAAAACAACTAAACAAAAGAAATGTTATTTATCACGTGCGATCGATGGTTTTCTTTTTTTACGTTTCCCGATTCGCTGGTCCAAAAAGCGTGCAAACAAAATCCGTGGCTAAACCTGTGACGTATTTGTCAGCGATTGGTTCCAGTTTCTAATCGTATTCACGACAAACTGTGAAGCTTTTCTCAAACCACGCTGGCCGTGGATGTGTGAAGACCTGTTGTCCTGCTGAAGTTTGGTTGCTGCCCTTGAAGAAGACGCTTGAGGTACGAAGAAGAACTTGAGGAGGAAGTCTTTACGCTATTCAAACCGAAGGTGAGCACTTCTTTTGGGAAATGTTACTATAAATTTGGTCCAGAAAGCTAGCTAAGAACTATTAGAATGTTACTCTAGTGAGTTAACACGTGCGCTCGCACATTGTTCGCTTTGAGTGTCTAGATCTCTTCATGTCGAAACTTCGACAGCAAAGCAGTATGTTCGTACGTTTCGGCGTTTGCAAAAAAAAGGCGCTTTCAAGAACAACACATGCACTGGTGTGAATCAATGCTGCGTAATGTTTACTGAGAAATTACGAACATTATAGTTGTCTTAACTTCTGAAACAAATGCTGAAATGAATATTCTAGTAGGTTTGGAAAATGCGCGTGTCAAAATTTAAGACGTACGAAACGTTTCACTGTTGAAAATTGATAACGGCGTGTTCAGTTTATCGTGATAATATGCAACTGATATTAGTTTTTCTACATACTAAGGCTTTCAGTCTCCGTTTCAGCTACATATCGCCGCCATAAGTTCTTCCTTTTTCCTTTTTGGAACTGTATTTCGGGATTTTTGTTTAGTACCAGGAAGTTTGGCCTTTAAAGTGTTTAAGTTTGCGAATTTCGTGAGACTGCGCTCTAAGCCAGTCGCGCAATTGCATTTCGCGTCAAATACCGCCAATGATTTAAGCATTATGTTAGTTCTGAAGATCAAACAAATCGCTCATCGTTTAATTTTCATTTTATTTCCAGGAAAACTGACTTCTTGGAGATCAAAGAAGAGCAAAGAATCTGACGAAGTGGACAAAGTGGAATTACTAAATTAGGATGAAGGAACTTCAAAGATAAGAACCGTTTAAATCTACAGTAGCAAAAATGTTGGCTGATAAAATATCTAAATTTATAAGGGAATTCACTGTCGGCTTTAGCTCGGACTTATTGATTGTCAGCATTTTAGTCGGGAAACACCAGGGGGGGCAGGAAATTGGCACAAAGTACTTTTAAAGCAGTTAATATCAGCCAACATTTTTTTGGATTAGCCTACAAACTTTACAGACTATTTAACATGATCACAAACCTTGAGAGATCATTGTATTATGCCGAACGCTGGTAATTGCATTTGTTTACCTCAAAAAATTAAAATCGATATCGTCTTGATTTAAATTGGCAATTTATTTAACAAGTCAAAAAGACTAAAAGACATGTTTTCGATTCTGTATAGTCGTGTCGATCGCTCAAGGTCTTGTTTTATGTATGCATACACAGAATGTCACAACAGCACCACTATCACGTTTGTTATGGTTACAACTTCCGTTGACGAAGCTAAAAGGTGGAAATTTTTTAAGGTGGCACAGTGAGACAAACGAGAAATCGAGAGAAAAATTGTAACAGAGTAAACAAACAAATTAACTAAGAAGCCGAAATAAAAAGTACTTTCAACTTAACCAAAACAGAATTATTATATGGCAAGCAATAATTGTTTTTTTTTTTCTTTTGGCTGTATTTGTAAGGATTTTTTTGTACGGACTGTTATATCCTGAGCTTTAAACATCAAGGCACACAATAAAATAAAATAAAATAAAAGAAGAGAGAGGGATCGACAAGCTTTTTTTAACGCTCACTTGCGATCAACAGTAACCGAGACAATGATTGAAAATTGTTCTTAACCAAACAAATCGCCATTTTTCTTTGCACATTTTTCTCAAACATACAAAGAATTGAACCGGTTTTGAATTAGTTTCTCTAAATATTGTGCTCCGTAAGAAATACATATCGCAAGCTAAAGAATGTTGTTTTGATGCAAAACAATATCGTATCTAGTGCGCGTGTTTTCTAAGTGGCAAAACGCGTTCGAAGTCACAACATTTACTATTTATATATTATTATATCAGTTACAATTCTGATACAATTCACATTTTATCCAAGACAAACGACGAAAAATTTGAGAGAAAATGTAGAGTTTTACTGAACCTATCTTACTATGGACTTAAAAATTTGAAATGAATTCGAAGTTTTTTAAAAAATCCGCTTGTAAAATTTTGAAATGCAAATTTGATAGTGTGGTCGTACGTCGAAGGAAGAAGTTCCTTTTAGGTTGTCTTGATTAAATGCATTTGAGATAAGTTTCAAAATGGTTTAAAACTTCTTACGCCGACATGGTTGAATTTTTTGCAAACTATAATTCAATCGACTGTGCATCATTAGTTGTGAGTAAAAAGTTTTTGAATGTGTTTCAAATTTATATTAAGCTTTCACAGCAATAAAAATACTCGGATGTTGATTTAAACATTTGGACTATCTGCGAAAATTTTGGAACTTTTCGGATCGGCTTTTTGACTTTGAAAAGACAAAGAAGTTACTGAAAACTGTAGTCATCTTTTTGAGAAATCGGAGACAAGTTTCGACAGCAATCTACAATGAAATAATTTACTATGATTGAGGGCTGTAAAAAAACAAGATAAAACTAACTGGGTAAATTCGCTTCTTTTCTGCACTGTTTATTTCAGTTTTTGTAAAAGCACATTTCCGTTTATCGATTATTACAAGAAAAATTGCTTGTCATATAAATTAAAATGATTGTTTGCTCGCAACCAACATCAAGCATTCTATTTTTATAATTATTGTACTGCCATATAATTAAACCTCCAATCAAATATTGCTTACAATAACTGTACCTAGAAATAATTTTGATAGATAGTTTTTCACAGTGCTACCTTAAATAGATTCACACGTTTGCCTCGTCAGCGAATCGAGTTAAGTTGGCAAGAGAACAGTGGCTTTTTGAAAATGAATGTAGAGAACAGATTCAAATCAAATCCCTTCGATCAAATTATTCACGTTATAACTGAAATATTTTGAAGAGCAAAGGGCTGTAGTTGTTGATACAAATTTGAATTGTTGGAAATAGAAATACCTATTTGCCTGCGTTCTCTTGTCGGCTTGGGATCTTTGTATATAAAGCCTGATGTCTGGTTCTAAGAATATTGTGTTTGAAAAAGTATGGATTTTAAGTTATGAAGACCAGTTATACAGACCACAAAATAGGGCATTGTTTGGTTATTTTGTTTGGCATTTTTGTGGGGTGATTTCAAAACAAATAGCAGCACAGGTAAAATGTTATGTCGTCTTAGGAGAAAGAAAAAGCAGTGATTTAGTAGGTTTTGTTTCCTCAAATTTTAAATTGCCATTACTTTCTGGTACTTTGATCACTTTGTCTCTGGAAAATAAAATTAATAGCTCTGTTCAAGCAATTTTTTTTCAAATTTTATTAACAATCTTCTAAAGGAATTTTTTTTTCCTGGCACAACTCTTTCTACCAAAAGACAAATACACGGGACAGGAGAACGTTAAAAATATTGACTGATAAAAAAAAGCTGTGTTCAAACTTAGTTTTTGTGAATTGGAATTCTGTTGATAATATTTTTTTTTATTATTTGTAAAATTTCCGTCTACAAAAACAAAAATTTAAACGGAAGTGAGAACGTTAAAAATTTTGTCTGATTAAAAAAAATCAACAGCTTTGTTCAAACTATTATTTTCGGTGACTGAATCTATGCTCTTGAAAGAAACATTTTCTTTTGTTTGTACATTCTCTATCTACCAAAAGAAAAATTCGCAGGAAAACTAATTAAAGGATCGATTTTCTTACAATAAGCAACGATTTAATTTTAAAATCTTTTCTAGTTGGTACAGATTTGGTAAAAAAAAAAAAGAAAACGCCTTCCAATTCTTATCTTAATATTGTTTACATTACTGTGGTCTGTATAACGATTTCATTTAATTTCGTGTTAAGGGTGGGAATGAAGTCGAAGTAACATTTCTGTTTTTTAGAACCAGACGAAGGGTTTTATTGCGTTCTTGTTGTTTATATTTATCGTTAGTTGAAAAAGATCTTTTTCTGCCGTCACTCGATGTAACACAGGACAAAACGATAATAGGAAATGCAATTGAATAAAGAACGTCGGGCCAAGCAATTAGATTGTCATATTTCTTAGCTCTTGTAGCTAAACCAAAACTTCAAGTACGTGCTCCAACACTAGTTTTTGTTATTGACAACAAATTGCTCAGAACACGTATTTTAGGATTTTATAGATATTTCTGGAGTTAAACAATCCAATTGTCATGTCTCTTAGCTCTTGTGGCTAAACCAAAATTTCAAGTATGTGCTCCTGCAGCAATCTTTCAACCAATTTTCGTTACTGATGACAACAAATTGCTAAGAACGTTCATTTTAAGTTTTGATTTTCTGAAGCCAAACAATTCAATTGTTATATCTCTTATCTCTTGTGGCTAAACCAAATTTAAAGCAGTGCTCCAACAATGTTTTAGCCAGTTTTAATATTGAAAAATGTAGAGAGATTTAAGATAGAATAAGATAATATTTTTCTACGCGTTTTTTTGTTTGTTTGATTTGTCCTGTGTTACGATTGTTGGCGGCGGAGAGAGACTTTTCACTAAGGGTAACATGGCAAGTTTTAGCCACTTTCTAAGACTCGAAAGTCGATTGGAAATGTCCAAAAAAGACAGAACTTATTAATACGCGCTTTTGGCCATGTAATCAAATTTTTCACAGTGCGGACTGTAGCTTGCCATGTTGCCCATCAATAAGTAACATGTATACACCATCTCGTGCAAAAAATAAGTCCAAAACGTTTCGAAGAGGGTTGGTTAAATTCGGTTTAAAAATTCTTTAAAGACGAAAGTTGGAAAAAAATTTTCGAGAATTTGAAGTTTAGAACGAAATTGGCTTTTTATTTTACAACAATTTTTTGCACGAGGTGTTGTTTACACGTTTTTTGGCGGAAAATTTCAAGTGAAGCCGTTTTGAATTTTTTTGTCGAAAATGTTGTCAGGGGAAACGCTGTGCAAATTTTTTCAAATTTTCCCGCCAAAAGACTTAATATATATAGGGAAGATTTTTTCTTCACACTTTGTTAATTATTTAATTGAAATCAATTAACTAATTAAGTTATTGCTTTAAAGTGAATAAAGATAATTAAAACGAGAAACACTTGTATGCAAGTTACTTGTTCAAATATTTTATTAAAGATAAGAAAATACAAAACAAAGAAGACTGTTGACTTTATTGAATACAATATTTTAAAGGATCAAAGACAAAATACACATTGTGAACTCAATTTATTGACAATGTTTATAAAAAAGTACAATGACATGAAAATAAATTAAGATTTCAATAAAAAAAAAATTGGCGCATGCGTATTTTGGGCGCCCGTATTTTTCTAAGTCTTTTGGCGGGAAAATTAAACATTTTCAAACAGATGTTAAAAAGAAGTAATTATTTAAAACAAACTGGCACATGAGTATTTTGAGCGCTCTTATTTTTTCTAAGTCTTTTGGCGGGAAAATGAAAACCATTTAAATGGCTGTCAACACAGACGCGCCAGTGCCAAAAATTGTCATTACAAAACTAAGAAAAATTGTTCTTCCAGTAGTCAATTCACTAAAGTTCTGATTCAACTAAGAATTTGAAATAATAATTACGCTTGTTTTAGAAATTTTCTTTCTTCCAGTACAGTCAATTGACCTGAGCTTGAGCTTAACCTTAGCGAGTGGCCATGGTTTTCCAAAACATCAAAATCTGCGATTCTTTCCGAAAATCTTAAAATTAAATTTCGTTAACTTTGTCTTCTACCTTTGATTGATAAGGCTTGGCTTAGCTTGGCTTGAATGGTTTATATCTTCCTTGATTAATTCTGTCTTGAAGCTTCCCGCAACCTGCATGAAGATAAGAAATAAAAAAATAAATCAATAAATTGTGTCATACAAAAAGCATATCAGTAACAGTTATAGATTTTTAAGCCCTCAACTCGTCGAAGAGAAGACGCTTGAAATGCCAAGCAACGACCGCAAAAACATTTTAAACGTTGTACTCAACTTCAAAAGCAACACATCAAATTCAGTCGAACTCGCTCGATTTTAATGTTTGTTGTTAACAGCTAAGCGCATCATTAATGTTTACTCCAAACAACAGCTAGCAGCTGAAAAGACACTGAAAGCGGTTTCCATTCGATCGTTTGCGATAAATCGCTCGGAAATTTGAGTAAATTAGAAAAATAGAGAAGCGCATAAACCTATTTTTTTAAATTTTCGTCAAATGGCCTACGTTTAATCGCTTTAATTTGTAACATATTACTAAAGGAGAGTTTTGTTGTCCGAAAAGTTCAGCGACCAAAATCAAACAACTCTGGCGAACACAAACAATCTTATGGAAACCAGCCTGAAGTGAATACAAGATTTTTACCAAGTTTTTCTCTGAGAAAAATAACGGCATCTTGGCTTTGTAATGCAAAATTTGGTATCCAGGTTCCTCTATGAATACTAAAATTTCCTGGCTTATTTTTCACATGACCAAACCTTTGTGACATTTCAATATGAAGGAATATTTTTGTTTTGTTTTGTTTTGCAAAGTTTTATGCGTCGGCGGCACTACATGTTAATTGTATGGCCCGGTTCTGAAAGTTTGATTATGGTAATCCAGGATTTACTTCATTTAAATTCTGTATTTTAAATCACCAATAACAATTGGATAACTATTTCCTTCATTTTTCACTCTGCTTAATTTAGTTGTGCAAAACCTTCAAGTAAACGGACAAGACCTTGGTCAATTTTTGTCCTGGACTACGTCCCCCCTCGGCGGCGTCCGTCCCCTCGGACGGTTGTCCTCCCTTCCCTCTCCTCTCTCTCCCCTCCTTTCGTTTGTGCTGTTTTTCCCCTTGCCCTCCCTCCCTCCCCTCTCTGCTCCCTCGGCGCGCTTGCCATATAATTACCGTTAATCTGCTATCGAGCAACCTGCGACTTGCAGCTTACTGTGTTTAAAGTACTCTACTAACCTGATTAGCAAACGTCATAGTAAAGTTGTCTTCCTGTCCATTCTTGATTTCCTACTTTTCCCATTCTCTGCTTGAATTTTTCCTGGAAAGAAATAAGAGTTATGTAAATAACTGCGTGATAACGTGTTTATCTGAAATGTTGCATATCAACACAAACAGGAACCGGAAGTAAAAATGTCTAGCTTGAAGGGCACCAAAAATGACTTACTTTCAATCTTTCTTATAAAAGAAACCAATAGTGAAAGCACTTTAGAAAAGTCGTTTATCAAAAGCTACAAAGAACAAAAGCTCTCCTTGACATTTCAGACCATTTTTTTCTATTGCTCACTTCGAAAAAAAGTGATGGCCTGGGCCGAGAGTATGCGCGCGAGCGTTTGTGGGATTAATAATAATAATAATAATAATAATAATAATAATAATAATAATAAAAAAAAAAAAAAAAAAAAAAAGAGAATGTTTATCCAGGGTAACCCTTCAGTACATGCGTACTGTTATTAACAGAGTCCTGCTAATTAAAAATTTAAAAAGTATTAAATAAACTATTAAATAAAATTACTAAATTTATAAAAAAAAACGATCGCGAGATGAAGCTCTGAGAGAAAAACTGAATGAGATGGTGATTTCAGGGTTATAATAAGTCAAGGAAAGACAAAGAAACCAGTTAGAGGACGGAAAGACTACACTAAACATGTAAAACAAATTGGAGCAATTCTTTCTGCGAGACAGCTGCAGAGAATGTCATCTGGTCCATTATCACCTCTCGACTTGATACAGTCAAATCGGGTGATGTTTCCGAAGATTTTTCAACGCATTGTTACAATATTGTTTGCCAATTTGCTTGATCATCATACAACTGAAATTCAACATTTCCCACCACAACATTGCAAAGTTGCACGAAAGAGAACATTTGGTTTGACTGTTATTTACGCTGCAATCAGCATTCCCCTTAGCATTCCGTTTCGCCACACTTATTTGTCCCCCCCCCCCCTCCCCTAAATAATCCCATTAGCATTCGCGTCGATACTCTCGGCCCATGCCAACACTCTTTTTCGAAGTGAGCTATTGCTATGCGTTTATCTAATTAACTTTCAAATTTAACGACAGCATCTCAAAAGAAGTTCTGGGTGAAGAATAGGTTTTGTATTTGTTCAGAGTTGTTCAGTTTTAACAATAGACTTGCCAAGTCGGCAGAACTGGTTTAGGGTTTTGAAGTATTTTTTTGAAGTAGGTTTTTAGTATTTTCCAAGTTTGCTGTTTGCAATCTAACAGTCGTAACCTCCCTTGTCATTTTTGGTTTATAAATACTTCCCACGTGATTTTCAATCTTTAAAAGTTTTCTCAGTAAAGGCTATTTTGAGCATCAAAAATGACTTCAATATCGTTACATATTTCCTTTAACACCTCGCTCGCAAAGGTGACAAATGCCACAAACACTAACCTGTGGTTTGATGAGCACTTTTATCCTAAAGCTACTGTGTGTCTGTCTGTCCATGTGAATCACGAGACTGTCTCCAGCACTATGACATCCTGTGACCAGTATTGCCCTTTACTGTGTGTCTGTCTGTCCATGTGAATCACGAGACTGTCTCCAGCACTATGACATCCTGTGACCAGTATTGCCCTTTACTGTGTGTCTGTCTGTCCATGTGAATCACGAGACTGTCTCCAGCACTATGACATCCTGTGACCAGTATTGCCCTTTACTGTGTGTCTGTCTGTCCATGTGAATCACGAGACTGTCTCCAGCACTATGACATCCTGTGACCAGTATTGCCCTTTACTGTGTGTCTGTCTGTCCATGTGAATCACGAGACTGTCTCCAGCACTATGACATCCTGTGACCAGTATTGCCCTTTACTGTGTGTCTGTCTGTCCATGTGAATCACGAGACTGTCTCCAGCACTATGACATCCTGTGACCAGTATTGCCCTTTATGGAGAAAAAAAAAACACTTTAAGTCTCGGGGAACGTAGGCATGGCAAATACTAGTTATTACAATCAAGCTTCTACCTCTAATTACATTTTGATTTTATTCTAGCTAGGCCAATAATTGTTACAAGGGAGAAAGCAGAAAAAAAACTCGCCTCCTACCCCCTTACCCCCTCCCTCAGCCACCATGACCACTGCAACCCAGGAGCAGAGAACAGTTATGAAGGATATGCTAAAGGTGCATATAAACATTATGTATAAAACGTAAGCCGAAATCTGAGAACTTTCCCGCAAGTACTCGGCATTTCTTAATATTTTTTTAACAGAACATACCCCTAACTTAACAAAGAGAACGTTGTTGATTTTTACCAACATTTGTTTCACGCCAAAGAAAAGTTACTCCCGGCGTACAAAGGGACGAATGATCCCTAGGGAAAGGTTCTGAAGGTTGTTCCGATCTTTAGGATTGCAAGACTCATCAAAGCCAGCACTAAGCTCTGGTTACTGTAATTTGAAGCGACTGACTAACCAAAAAAAAAAAAAAAAAAAAAAAAAAAAAAAAAAAAATTTTTTCTTTTTTTTTTTTTTTTTTTTTTTTTTAAAAAAAAAAAAAAAAAAAAAAAAAAAAAAAAAAAACTTTTTTTTTTTTTTTTTTCTTTTTTTTTTTTTTTTTTTTTTTTTTTTTTTTTTTTTTTTTTTTTTTTTTTTTTTTTTTCCCCCCCCCCCCCCCCCTTTCCTCTTTTCCCTTCCCCCCCCCCCCCCCCCCCCCCCCCCAAAAAAAAAAAAAAAAAAAAAAAAAAAAAAAAAAAAAAAAAAAAAAAAAAAAAAAAAAAAAAAAAAAAAAAAAAACAAGGGGAAGAAGAAAAAAGAAAGCCGGTTCAGTAATAGTGTTTAAAATGTTATTTGACAAGTGGATTGCTCAAATGTTTAGAAACCGAACAACGAGGTTCGGTCTTCTGGTTTCATACAAACATTAAAATGATATCTGTTTGCATAGAAAATTAAGTTAAAATTTCCATTTCCTCAGCTTGCAAAGTATTTCGAGCGAGACAATTATATCCAATACACCGTTCTTGGGATACTTGCGGGTTTTTTTTTCACTTGAAACAGGTAAAACGAATTGCAATCACCCCGGCCCTGTCCCGATACAATGTTGTGTACCTTGAAAAAATGCTACCTCCCGTTGCGGTCTATTTTGCAACGTTTTTTTGGGGGGGGGGGGAGGGGGTGCGGGGTGGTGTTCTCCATTTCTGAGAATTCGTAACAAAATGTCACGTTACTCTTGTTAAAATAAGTGTCCCAAGGAATTATGACGCGGACTCTAGCTAGCAAAAATGGGAATATATTGAAAACAAGGAGTCGCTAACCTGTGTCAGTTGAGGAACACCATTAATCCACTGTCCATGTCAGCCCAACAACTTTCTCGGGCCAGTCGTACGGCATCGCCGGATCAGACACTTGCCTAATAACGAAAAATAAGAGATAATTATACAAGACTGATAAAACAATTGTTTACTGCATGCTGTAGGTGTTTTGGTTTAAATTTATCTTTGGTTTAAATTTTTTCAAATCAGTAAGGAGACTGGTTTAAAAAATTTTAAACCAAAGATAAATTTAAGCCACGCCATAAGTTCAAAGAACTGAGAAAAAAATGGCCCTAAAACCTCCCCCCCCCCCCCCCTCCATTTGCTTCGCTCTTTAAAACGAAATTCTAAACTTCCAAATGTTTGTGTTTCCAATCCATTTATTTGGAAAATTAATTTTATGCCAATACACCGTGCATACCATTAAGTCTGTTTAGTGTAACTTTCTGTGCCACAAAGAACATTTTTTCTTATAAAAGTTTAAAAGTACACGTTAAAAAGTACAATTCTTGAGGACCTGAGGACAATTTTGAAGAAGTAATATAGAATAAGTTGTTTACCTGTCAGGAACTTCCAAAACGAAACATGTTCGTTGACTTGAATGTGCACGTGTTGGCGGCCATCATTTCACGGCAGGACTTCTTGTCAAGTCAATAATTGCACACTGTCTTGCTCGCTGGACCAACGGATCTACTTTATAGGCGACGTGGTCGTTTTTCGCCACTATTAGCGTAGTCTTGGCAGGTTTCTTTACCCCAAAATAACTACAAAACGACATTCTGGCATCGAGTTGTTTGCTTGCTCTTTCAAGGTTTCGTGTAGAGGTGACAGTAAAATACGAATAACTGACTACTAATGTAAATGTATCTGCAATTTAAATGAACGATGTCCCAAAAAATAGACAAGGGTGGGGTGTGGGGGGCTATCTTTGCCAACAAGTCTGGGAATGCTTCGGGAAGTTCCTAGAAATTCTCTTCGCAAATTTACTGTGGATAGGAATTCCAGTGATTTATTGTAGACAACGATAATAAATTGAAATGATAAGTAACATTTCTTTTTCAATCCAATTCGTGGTTACACACTAGCGCTTTATCCACAGACTTTAAGGTGGCTAGTTTAGATATTCCCGTCTTTGGCATTCTCTATTGCTGCTACTTCTGTAATGTTGAGGTTTAACTTTTAAAGAATTCTTGTTAAGATTTTACTAATAAACAAATTGGAGTCACTATGATGTCAAAATTCGTTGCCACGGCAACTACAAAAGTAGTCAAATATACCTTATATTTGAGTTTTTGAGGCTAATTACTCTAAAACTAGACGGTAAAAGTTTTTTGTTTTTATACATTTTTGTCTTAAGGACAAAAGAAACGATCGCAATTTTTAAAAAATTCTGTCAGAAATGTTTAGAGCCACCTTAAATTTATGCAAAATAACGTAACGCCGAATCCTTTTGACAGATTTCTTTTAAAATTTGCAGAATTGTTTATTTTGTCAGTTGGATAAAAATATGTGAAAAAGAAGAACTTTCACCGAGTAGTTTTCTTGGAGCTCTGTTTGAGCAAAATGGAGCTGCACAAACAGGCATATTGACAAACAAAAGCCACTACGAAGAAACAAGGAGTTTCGAGTATTTAAATTTTCCCGCCAAACTTCAGGCTGAGCTCTTTGACGTCACGCATACATTACCAGCTCCAAGATGGCGGCGTTCAGTTGTCGAGTTTTGGGAAAGATTTCGTAGGGTTATAGCGCACGTTGGAGGCTAAAAATTTGGTGAATAACATGTCTTTGTATAAACTTTTTATTGGCGTAAAAGAAAATAAATGGCCATTCTGGAGTGAACTTCTCCTTTAACCTCATATGGAGTTGCTATGGAAACAGATTTTGACGTCATCATGACTTCACATTTTTTATTTGTTAAATCCTGTTTATGTTTGTGCTAAAATATTTTCCTTAACGTTATTGGTTTAGCTGTATAGAATATCAAAGACGGGCATGTCTAATTCTAACTAAACTATTACAAGCCGCCTCAGGGGTAGAAACACATGTAGCGTATTACCACAGGAAAGTACTGCTCAATAGCTTTCATTTTCTTATACATCCACAGACGTAAAATTTCGAGCCATACATGGGGGACATGTGAGGTGATAGAACATCACATGACATGATTCTGTCGACATGTCAGAATTAGCGGGTATGACATATAATGATAAATTAGGAACTATGCAGGCCCCCCGGAAGTTTGTCTTATGTTTCGTATGTTGCAAAATTTCATAAACTTGTATGAAAAGGGTACACTACTCGCTATCGGCCAAATAAACGACCACAACTACAAGCACATTTTCGTACTGTTGTTTTATTTCAAAGATAAACACCATGTCCAGCAGATGCAGTGTAAACTCAAAGACGTTTTTCACCCTAATACAACGACTACACGCGTTTAGTTAAGTAAAGAATAATGAACACGTCAGCATAACTCATCAAGAGTCACTGAGATAGCGTGTGACATGTCAATTAATTTTTTTCATCAAGATATACACATGGAATAAATTACTACTGATTGCTTGAATGTTACAACAGTATATAGCAGTTTTCAACTGAGTTCCGTGAAAAACCCAAAGTAATCACTTTGGCCAAACACAAAGGAGGCAAACAATTCAGTAATCCAATCAAAACTTGTAGCCTGCAAGAAGCGCGGGAAAACCTGTGAGTTCACTTCTGATTGGTTGAGAAAGTGGGGTGAGTATTTTAAACCAATCTCCAAGCGTAGTAATGCAAAACCAAAGCAAAATCGAATTACTTTCGACACTCAAGTGAAAACCGCTCTATTGTTCGTTTAGATGTTTCGTACATGTTATGTACACCAGTCATGAGAGCGCCTTACAGTTCCTTTCTACTATAAAATGCAATTCCTTTATACAAAACTCTTATGAGTATTTCACGCCATACAGTATCGTCTCTACAGCTAGTGATCTCTCTGTCGTTTAGTCAATTTCTCGGTGCTGAACCCAGGAGGCCTGGGAGCTGTAATACTAAAAAGTCACGCACAAAAGAGCCATGCGTGACGATTTAGCAGTCGTGTGGCAATGCGTCTGTCTCACTACAGTGAGGATAAGAGGAGAGAAGCGTTGCATGACAAAAACGACCGTTAAGAAGCTACTTATTATGACGAGAAAATTTAAAGGGTTTTCTCTGGTGTTTCCAGCGCCGCCTGAACTAATTCTTCTTTTTCACGAAGAAGACTCGAAGCGAGGAAAATCTTGCAAGCGATTCCCTCAGGAAGCGTCATTCGTCAGACGGCAGCGTCTTTTTTAAAGCAAAATACGATATGAAAACTTCAAAGCGACCAAGGACCAGTGTCGTCGCTTGGGATTTGTCGTGACCGGTTGTGCCCCTTCGTATCTGACTCCTGGCTCCACCTATTTCTCTCTCTCTCCCCGCTACCACTCATTTGTTATGTGGGACAGCGGAATTTTCTCTACTCCGTGTTTTCGTTTTGCTCTTCGCCTTTGTTCGCATTGTTGGTTTTGCTTGTTTTGTGCGTTTCTTGTTTTTGGTATTCGTGACCCGGTACTCGCTCGACTCCCCTCTGTCGCTTTCGTTCCCTCATCATTGGTCTTCCCCGTCTCTCGTTCTCTCCCACTCCCTTAGCCCGATCACGTTTTCGCCTTTTCCTTCTCTTTCGTGAGGTTTCTCGGTTTTGCCTTACTTTCTGTGCTTCCCTTCTTTTCTTGGCCTTTCGACTCGATCTCCCCTGCTCTGACTGTTTTCGTTCCCCTTTGAGGTCGAGTCCCAGGGGGGTGACGGTGTCGGATTTTTTGGGTTGGCTTTTTTGGGTACTTACGGGTTTTGTGTGCCTTCTATTTATGTTGTTCCACTCGGCTGATTGCCCCTCCTTTGGTGGCGGATTTTTTTGGGGGGGGTTGTCGTTTTTGTTGTCGGGACTGTTGTCCGTTCCTTCTTCATCTCCCCGTCTTTCGTCGTCCCCTGGGTCCGTCTCTTTTCCTTGTTGTGCCCCGTCTCTGGCCTTGCGCCCCCTCTTGACCCCTTCTTTCCGGCTTTGTCGTGTCGTCGGCTCGTTCCATCTCCTCTCTTCTTCTGAACGTTTCGCCTCGTCCGCCTCTCCTTCTCTTGACTTACTCTAGATCAGCGCGATCTCCAGCTCCAGCTGCTTTCCTCGGGTCCCCGCGATCTTCTCCTCCCCCCCCGTCGCGGGGGTCCCCTGGGTGACGCCATGTGCGCACTTCGGTGGTTCCCCTCTCCTCCTCGCTCCTCCCCCCGCTCTGTCGCTCGTCTCCTCTCCACTCCGCCCCCTATCCTCCTCTTCCCCCTCCCCTTCTCTCCTGAGTTTGCACTGCGGCTCCCCTCTCTCCCTCCCTTCTGCCTCCGCTTTTTCGGCTCCTCCCTCCCCTCTTCTCTCTGCCCCTCTCCTGCTCCCCTTCCCACTTTTCCTTCTCTCCTCCCTCTCCTTTCTTTTTTTTTTTTCGCTGCCACCCACCCACTCCCTCCTTCCTCCTCACCCATTTTCTTTCCTGCGTGCGCTGGGGCCTTCGCGTGGTTCTTCTTCCTTTGGTTTCTTCGTCTCTGTTGCCTGTCGGGCTTGGCGCGTTTCTTGTCGTTCTTGTTTGTCGATTCGGATGGAGCCACGATCTCCTGAGTTCTGGCTGCTGCATGGGGCTTCACATCTTCGATCGCTTCGGGGCTTGCGGAACAACTTTTTTTGCAATGAGCTATCGTTCTGGTTTATTTCAGTTTGGGATGGGCCACGGATCTTATAGTTGGGGTCCGCATGCATTGGTTCTTTTCACGCAGGACGATATCGCTACCGACCTGACTACAGTGAGTGAATGTACTTTCTCCTTTGCAATTTCTGTCTTCTTGTAGTTGTGTCGTGAGTCTTTTAACTACCAATTATCTTCTTCATAGTGTAACCCTGAAAAAATCGAGGCAAACTCAATCAGCTCCTGTGTTCAGTAGTAAGGGCGGAAAGAAACTAAAATGAAGAGGATGTTAATTAAGCAGAGGCAGAAAAAAAGGGCTCCCGCCTTTCTTTTTGGCCAAATAAGTAGTATTTTATATCAAAGAAAACGTCCTTTTCCATCATGATCCTAGACTTTCAACACGTAAGATAAAGAATAGTGAACGAAGAATAATGAACACCTAACCCTAACCCTCTCGCGACTTCGTCGCTCGCTTATTTACTGTGAAAACTCGTGAGGGCGACTTGTGGCAAGTCTATCATGATCCAAGTGGTAGGAGTACATCGACTGCTAGTCCACTGCAAGTTACTCGCTAGCATTTTTTAAGGTTACTCATTTTCACTCCTGGCTGGAGCAAGGCACTGTCAGTTCAAAGTGTCTTGCATAAGAACACAACACAACGATTCTGATCTGGTTCAGTTCGCATCCGGATCGCTCAATACGGTCTCCACCCCTCCCACAGGTCATAAACTATAACAAATTTAATCTCGCTGTACTAGTTCTGTAAGTTACTATTACCGTATTTTCTCAATTAAACGCCCCCGGCGTTTATTTCAAACCTGGCTCTGTGGATCCGGCGTTTATTTGAATGGTGCAGTTTATTTGAGAAAAATGCTTATTAAACAAGGGTTTTTAATTATTATTTGTGACATGAACGTATCTTGCCATCATTCCTAAAGCATATTACACCTCAAATAAATGCCTAAAAGGCTTACTTACCACTCTATCTTGGAGACCCGGCGTTTATTCGGGGCCCGGCGTTTAATCGAGAAAATACGGTACTTTAACTATTATGGTTAACTTACCGGCGCTGAGTAAAAGAATAAAACCACCAAAGCCACCAAGAGACAGATCACTAAGAACGTGATGATTTTCCATTTAAACTTGCGCCACAAGATGTAACGCAGGCTCTTGAATGGAGAGGAGAACCAGGCGAAGGATGTAGCCGGACGGCTGTAAAACAATCAAAAGGCTCATGGTCACTAACTCGCCCTCAGACGCTCACAGGGAGTTTGGGCAGAAGGAAATCCACTGAGCTAAGTGAGTATAGGTGTAAGCGGTCACCTTTAGAATGAATCTCGTCTCCTAACAATCAGTAGTTACCGTACCCTTTAAGTCTCGTCTTAAGAAAGCTGAGGACAGCTGGCGATATTCTAAGTTACGTGCACTGCAGTCTAACTGTAAAACGATGTTCCCTGGGCAATCAACGACAAAAATCGCTTATAATTTAACCAAAAATCGCGTGGATTTTCAGGGATGTCTATAAAGCGCTAAGTGAGGACAAACCGCTAGACACGCGTGGCGAGACGAGAGAGGTTGTCTTTGGTCTTTTCGTCTCTTTTTGCTTCCCTACAGACAACTGATAAAACGCTATCGGCAACAACAACAACCAAAAAACAGAAAACTAAGAGTAACTATACAGCGGCGTAATGCACTCACTTTGGTGGATCCAGGGTCGGATTCTGGTTGGGTTCATCTCGTCCTGTCCCAGCTGGCTTCTCGTCGGCTTCTTGCTGCGTCAACAGCTCCAACGTCATCTCAAACTTCCCCTGTAGGTGAAATATACGTGATCACCATTGGTCAAAGAGGGATCTCCGCCTCAGTATTACAAAGAGGGAGGGTGGAAAGGCAAGGAGAGCTCTTCTTTCCTATTTACCTTACTCGTATCTTACTTCCGAATGGAGAATCTGCCCAAAACACATTCCGTTATAGGTCCACCGGATTGTAAAGTGAAAGTTCCGAGACTTTTCAGTTATGAGGCCCCAGCTGTATGTATATCCAGTAATTCACTCCACTGGCTAAAGGCTTGTTCAATTCATGAAATGATACCGATAAACAGATGGACGTGTTTGCTGCTAAGGAGAAATGCCTCGTCTAATAATACATTGAAAGACATACCGCCAGTATTTGTTCGCCATCATCAGTCCCTGCAGCAGGCCACCACCCATTCACTCGCTTGAGATCAAACAGTGAAACAAACTCTACGTGCCGTCTAGACTTCTCTCCTATTCCTGGGATTTGATGTAGACCACATTTGCGGGCGTTCTTGGCCGGTTTCGGCATTTTGTTTAAGTTTAATTCCAGTTGACCTGGCAAAGGAATGAGAAGCGACGAAGAGTTAGTGAGTTACTTGGGTGGCTGGTGTTGGTTTATCGATATCGCATCCGTGTGATTTGATGGATCGATACTATCACATCTACTGTCATCTCGAGATCATTGATAAAGATCAACTTCCTGGCATAACAGGTTACCAAAGTAACAGTATAAGCTATTAAGCGGAATCCACTAGGGTCGGTTGGCTCGGTCCGTTCCTTGCGTTCCTCCCTGTGTTTCCGTCCCCCCTTCCCTCGTCCGCTGCCTCTCCGTGTGCCTTGTCGTCTTGCGTTCGTGTCGTGCTGGTTGGGGGGTTCGCGTCGTCTGGGTGTGGTCCTCTCTCGTCTGGGCTCCGCTGGGCGCTCACTCTGCGTTCCGGGCTCGTGCTCGGTTTCGGTTGGTGTGGTCTGGCGTCACGCTGCTCGGTGTGTGGCTGTCCCTCCGGTCGCGGTCCTCAAAAACATCATTGACTTTAGCTTTAAAAGCTTATACCGTAAAATTCCGGTTATAAGCCCTGGGCTTATACAACTTCGTAAGGGGTTTTGTGTGGGCTTATAAGTGGAGGGGCTTATATCCGGGAGGGCTTATAAGCGGAATAAAAAAAAACGTTTCGAGACGAGCTACTGGAGTGTTGATCGAATAATTTTTTAAGTTAAAAACGCATAATAAGGCAACATTTAGTCCTGTTCACTACTGTCATCCGGCAGGGGGGGGCTTATATCCGGGGGGAGGCTTATAAACGGATGTATTTCTTTTGGTTTCCAAGTAGATGGGTCTATAACCGGGGGGCTTATAAGCGGGGGGGAGGCTCATAACCGGAATTTTACGGTATCTTATGAACGGGCTCGATGGCTTCCCTTTCGTATTATTAGATAATGATTACACGTTAAGAAAAAACAAAGTTTAAAAAATATTTGTGAGAGGTTCAGAGCCACCTTTCGCACGCCGTGCCACTTGTCAAAGGTTTTTACATCTTTGTGTCAGTTTTCCCGTGGCTTAACCAATCAAAACCATGTTAGTCTGCAAGGCGGGAAAGTCAATTTGTTCATGCGACTCTTGGCTCTCTTATTGGCTTAGAAGTTTGGGAAACTACTTCTCAAGAATGTTTTCAAGTTGTGAAACGTTCTTCACAAGCAGCAAAAGGGTTTATCGCTAGGGAAGCCAAAATAAGAATCGTTTAAAACATCTCTGACTTCACTCCGGAAGCGAAAGGATTAAGGCTAATAATGAAGCACTTATTATTAAAAGTTACACAGTAGGGAGAGTGTTACCGAGGAAGTCGTCTGGTGAGAACAGGTCATTGTCCCAAATTTGAAGAATCAGTTTGGGTGGAATTCTCTGTTCTCTGATGTCCAGGCTCCAGAAGTGCGCCTACCAAATAAAACAAAAAAAGAAACATAGAAACTTTGTTAAAGTGATAAAACAATTCGCGCAAAGGTGGGACCTCAAACATCAGGGGAAGTTTGTTGACGGTCAGTAGTCCTTAACTACCATTTCACAGACTATAGCACAGTTCAAATCGGTTAAAAGAACACGTTCTCGTTCCGAAAATGTGGTTCGTTAATACCCAACGCTCCCCGAAGATTTGGTTCGTTACATTCCATTATTTCCGAAGATTTCCTTAGTTTTATCCGAATTCTCTTATTCGGTTTACATCATTGACTGATACAACAGGTCGTTAAAAACACGTATTGATTGGCTCAAAGATATGCTCAGTGGTTACTTCGATTTCTAGCTAAAAAAAAAATCACTAGAAGGAACAACAGTGATGCAAGAAACATCCGTGGTTACCGATACTTTCATCAGTACTAACTGGTTTGATTTTCAAAATTGTTATTTATTGTCCCCAACCTTTTTCCTGACAACCATGACTTTTTCAGCTGGAATGTACAAGAACGGGAACAAGAATCGCCAGTTAAAGTTGCCTGTACCGTCCAGAGACCTGAGATAACAGAAAAGCAGTGCAAGATCAAATGAATAAACGAACATAGAGCTGACGAACTAACACCAGAAGATAGAGTAAAGCACACAGAATGAAAACCTGTAAAAACAGACCTATAATGAACATCTGTCTTCTCCTGCTTATCAATTCCTGACATCCATCTGCAACCCAAACAAAAATAACCACTCTGATGAGTTCTTACTAGGCGTTATGACAGCACATAAGAAAAGCGACATGGTTAATAAAAGGTCGAAAAAAAAAAAAAAACCAAAAAAGCATGAAATCATTGGAGATATGTAATAGCTAAAATGGAAGCACAAGCTGTTGTATTTACCCTTTGACGTAAATGTCACTCATCGCTTCACCCATGGCTGACACCTCCTCAAGAATGACGTCACTGGTGTTCCAGATGATAACACGTAACATATACCTGAGAGCGCATGTGAATACAATTTACATATGAACGTTCGTTTCAGTACAGTACGAAATGACATGTATATTACAGTAGAGTCAAGTATGTAGATAAAACCCTAGACTGTGACCATTCAAAGAAGAACTACTTAGCTGTAATTTCCTGTTAGACTGTTTGTTATGCTGTAAAAGGAAACCCTAATGTGTACAATTCAAGCAAAGCTAATGAGCAGCTCCTGTGGGTCTTGTACAATGGGTGATTTTAACCTATAAGTCTGTCGATGAGGCCCTCATGTGTGACCATTTAAATGAGAGGTACTTAAATGCTGATTTAATGATAAAGAAACACCCAGATAATCAACAAGGTCTATTTTCAAGGACTAGGCGACCTAATCTTGCGTTCGTTTTGCTTTCTTTTTAGAGTTTACAACGCCACCCTAGTTATACTAGGAACTAATAAATAACAGCTTTAAAATCAGACTAAAGTATAACTTACTCTCCTGGTTCTCTAGGTGAGATATTGAAAGGCATTCCGGGCGGTCCACAATTTTTCGGGAAAACGTCGACCCACATCTGAAGTTTTCCCTGAATAAAAAACAACAAAAGTTATGAATATAAAACTTAAGGTTCTGTTACACAAAACGTATAAGGTAACAATACAGTGGAACCCCGATATACGATGCGGGGGCGTTTTCGTCATCGGGATCGTTTTCGGGGTTCCGTCCCATCATTTCTTTCGGGACATCATCATCGTTTCGGGTTCGTTCGAGTCGATCGGGTCCACTGTATAAAGGAAACAATAAAATTTGTCAGCGTCACCGCAATCATGGCACAAGGAAGACGAACTTGTGTTTTGACAAAGTTGTTTGTTACTCAGTGACATAAGCTGCTCGGAAAAATCTCCCAACAGTCGAACCTTTGACCTCCCCCTCCCCCCCCCCCCCCCCTCCACACACTACTTAAACTTGTGTAGAGTTGAAAGCCGACAAACCTGTTCTATTCCGGGCTGCAGTGTGTTGTACAGCGGTCTCGTTTCCACGTGCTCTGGCACCAAAGGCAGGCCGTTGAGCACGTGCAAGGCAAGGCGTTGATCAGGGGGACCCAGGTGAGGAGAAATTGTCATTCCAGCCTCTGAAAAGAAGTAAACAAACTTGTTGTGTTTCACATGTACATGCAAACTAATAAAAAAAAGCGAATAGGGGTGGTAGGTATGAATACACAAATGGGAGTTACTGATCATGCGAAAATATCAAAGTTTTATGAAAACGATCTTTTGAAAATCTGTTTTTATGGAGGTTTCCTTTAGGGCTGATTGCCTGGGCCCAGTGTTCGGTGGTTCGCTTCCTCTTTTCGCTTCGGTGGTGTGTTCCCTCTCGCTTCCACTGTCTATTTCGAGTGGTGCGTTCCACCCTCAAACAAAGGGCCAGGTGAATAAAGAAGAACAATCGTTAAATGCTTCGTCGATAATGACAGTTGTCTCTGGTTGCACAAACGTTACTAAAGACTACTACCTTTCCAGAGTCTTGTTTGCATGGCTTACAGTTTATCTAATGATTCAGGCCTCGTTTAAGCCAACCAAATTTCTTAATCAGTTTTTGATGTTCACAGTTTTCTGTCTCTGTTCCAGTCTCTGCTGGAAAAGATAAAGATCGCGTCGCGCAAGATGGAGGTACATTTATAAAAGAGCGTATGGAAATGAGATGGCCAGTCATAATACGTTTCTAGACGTCCAGCTTTCGTGAAACGCTACCTGAAGAATTCAGTTACCCTTGTTTGTTTAAAGGAGCAATATCCCGTATTTCAGTATTTTTTCTGTGTTTAATGCGGGCCCGTATGTTTTCACATGACATCAGGGTTCCCGATCTGGATGTTTCCACTATCGACGGATTCGACGACAACAGACACCAATTTTTGGTTGCGTTGTCCGTGACGGCTCCTTTAAAGGGAGAGCAGGACTCGCTATTCGCCGACAACTTTAATTTTACAATGGAGGAAAAATAGCACTGCTTACAATGGATATACTGGCGAAGACAACTTACCAAAATCCTCCAAACAGTATTCATCTCCATGGAAGATCACTCTGTTGTTACCAATAAATCTTGGCTTCAGGAAATTGCTTGTCTCACAGTACTTCTCCAGAATCTGTTTTGGTGTTCGAGAGTCGCGCCACTTGTTAATTCCAGAACTGAAATAATTTTTAAAAAAATGGTCATAAAAAGGTCTGTTTAACTTTTTTCGGAATTTTGCTACAGTCAACTCTCTCTAAAACGGACATCGTCGGGACCGGCTACAGTGGAACCTCGATTTAACGTACAACTGTCCGTCGTAGAGAGGTGTCCGTCTTGTAGGGAGTTAAGTTACAGTGAAACGGCTGAAAACGGCAGGGACAGGACCAACACCAGGTGTCCGTCTTAAGGAGGTATTCGTCTTCGAGAGGTGTCCGTTAAGAGAGAGTTGACTTTATTCAAACACTTACGTGCAGTAGGTCTGTGGCAGACCGCAGATGGCTCCAAACTTGGACAGAAAGCGATTTTCCAGATCAACAACCGTCTCACCAATCTTGTCATCTTTTCCAATCAGATCGTAATCCATGACAGTAATACACAAGTCCTTAGATATAGGGATATGGGCCGTCAGTTCAAACATCCTAGACAAACAAAACAAAGACGAACAGTGTCAGTGAGAGTACTGAACCGAAACCACAACATTGTACGTTATATTAAGCCCTGATGCGGCAAACGCAAGTTCTGAATTTTAAAATGACGTAACCAAAATAGCGACGACAGCTGGATCAAGTGGCCAAGAAGAAGAATTAATCGTAGAACGACTTGGTGTCCGCAATAGAGAAAGTCACGTAGTGGCGGGAGTTATTTTCAAGTGTTTCTTATTCGCCAGGACTTCAACTTCTGTGCCAGTAATTTACAATGGGGAGTCCGTAATAGCGACAACAGGTGTCAACAAGTAGCCAAGAAGAATAATTAATCATAGTACTTTTGCTCTTAGAGGAAAAAAGTCGAAAAACACTAACAAAGAAATAAATCGTCGTGTTGAAAGACAGGAAATGGCGCGCACTGCTGCAGATAATGAACAATGTATTTCACTAGTAGCGCGCAATGTTGTCCGGAAGGATTTTCTGGAAGGACGCATCAGACAACATTGTGCGCATTCAGCGCGCATTAAGCACCTAGTGTGTTCCGGTTGTCACCAAGTGCTGGTAGCTTCAACGTAACTCTATTTTTTCTAAGAAAAAAACAAAGCAAAGTTGTACATCCTATTCTTTGACTTTGTAAATTTCATAAAGGAATCAACTGATTAGCTAAATACCTACCCAGCCACTTAAATAAAGTTATTCATTCATGGTACAAAGACAAGGGCGTGTTCAGTACTTACTTTCCAAAAAGAGGATTCAGAGTGTTAGGAATGTATTTGTCTTGATCTTTGATTTTGGTCTTCCCGAGAGACACGACCAAATATGGATCAGCCTGTAGGAAAACAAGAGAAATTTGTTTAACAAGAAAACATGAGTTATCACAAGTCTCTTAAATGCGAATTAATAACTTTCATAACAACATAGCGTTTGAATAATTAGTGTATGCCAACATACAAAGCAAGAAGGCAAAAAATAAATAATAAACAAATACTTACAAGTCCATTAGGGTCCATGGGTTGAAGATCAATGGCCTGTAACAAAGATATAAAATTATCATCTCTGGAACAATATTATGCTTAGAATTTTTTTCCAAGAGAAAGAAACTCTTCGCAATTCCTGGTATAATTGTCCCAAGAACTTTTGCAGTAAATTATAACATTCCAAAATAACTAGCCAAAATTAGGAAGTATAAGTATAAAATGTTTACGATTGCGTTGTAGGGACCAACCTTAATGATGTAAACTCTAACCAGACACTCCACCGGTTCACTGGGCGGCAAGTTATTCAAGATGCGAGGAGGAAGAGGCAGTTTAGGGTCGCTAGGCAACGGGTATACATGGAATGAACCCTGAAACAATAACAAAACAAACTCAGTCAAACGAACAGCTACATCAGAGTAACTAAAACTTCGTCTTATTTTTCGGCAAATATCGTTCGATTTCGTCGTCTTCTTTGCAGCCAATGTTTGTGAAGTTAAGTCCTAGTCCTCTCAATGCGGAGAAGCTACCAACATTCGAACAACATTACTAACATTCAATAAGCAAATTTCAAGAATACATTCTCTTTACTCGTTGTTCAAAGTTCTTTTAATAGTTCTAACAATTTGGAATTTGGCAATATCTCGTAGTTTATGATTTTCTTCTTCGTGTTGGCTTTATCCAACCAGTTGGATGTATACCTAACTGAGCTACAGTAGAACCCCGGTAACTCGAACTCGGAAAATCGCACTCCCCCTGCTGACTCGAACTTAGTTCCATTTCCCTTGGATTTAATCCCACTTTTTCGTCATTTTTACTCGGTTAACTCGAACTCGGATTACTCGAATTCCCCGCTAACTCGAACTAAATTTCCTTTCCCTTGGTCAAAATGTACCCCGATAACTCGAATTCTGGTTTAGGCAACTCGCCACAGATGCCCATTGAAATATGTCAAATATCCAATTAGCTCTACTTGTAGAGTAATCGGATTTTAACGCTAAAATTAACACTACAGCAACTTTGATTTTAATAAGTGCAACGAATAGATCGCGTAATTGACAATCATTTCCAGATCTTATCAGTCAGAACGTTCAATCACAACACTGTACTTTTTCAGAAGAATGTATAATCGGGTTACCTGTTTTTATGGCCAATGAACATTAAGTCGACCCCGAAAACTCGCAACCTTCGCTAACATGGCAAACTGTTTTTCGTTTCCCTTCAGAGTTCGAGTTACCATGGTTCTACTGTATTAGTTTTTCAACTAAAGCGACTTTTTCCCATAAGTATCAGTGACTTGTTTTACTACAAATACGAGAACAAGGTTCGCCAATCCATGAGTTGAAATGTGATATTGCCTAAAATTGTCGTCACACAATGATTAGATCGTATTAAACTGTTCTCAGTACCTTAAATTCACCGACAACTGTCGCTTCCTCTCCTGGTTTCACTTTTCCACGATGAAGTTCAAAAGTTTTGACCAAGTCTTGAAACTTTTGATAGACTTCCACGTTTTCCAGCTCTTTATCGTACACCTAAAACACAGAACAGGTGTTATACTTTACCTCCCTGGTATTAACCCGATCTAACCCACATATACATTCTCCAAAGTGCACGGCATACATTTCTTTAATACTTGTTGGGAGAATTTCTGGCTTTATCGCATCTGGCAACTGTTCCCTTGGACACATGTGGACAAAAGTTTTGATTGCCCATTGAGAGAACGATACTGGGAGAGATGAAGAGTGATTGCATTGGATAGCGCCATAGGATGACCCCGGGACAGGGAAGCTTGGCGGGACCTTCATCGCGGTCAAACGTCTCAGGCAGGTTTTCTTTCTATTTCACCGTTTTTTGTTCAAATTGAAGTGTTATTACGAGCAAGGATAGATAAGAATAGTTGCCGAGTGAAAGCATAATCCCATTCCCTCAGGTAAACCAGTGTTTTTACTTTTTAAATGTTTCGCATCCGAACCAAAGGTGCTTTGACAAATGGCGCCGACAAGTCCGCATATCGCTATTTCAAACACGTAGAACTTTTTTAGTAAAGCTCCAGAAAACTTAGTAAACCCTTAGGATACCGGTTATGTATCGAACTTTGAACTGTGAAAATTAAAAACTTATCTTTGCAGTACTTTTCTTATTTTTTGCATATTTCTGTCGTTTGACCGCGGTGGAGGCGGGACCTTGTAAAAGCCTAATGTGCCACTGGGCACGATAAGTATGAGTGATTTATTGACAGTGAAGAACAGCAGACTTGAATGAAATCGTGAAATAGTTTTTGGGGGGCCCCCCGACCCAACTGATTTGCCCTAGAAGACAAAAACACCATGAGATAGCCAAGATATCCCCAACAACCTGGAGATTCTAATAAACAGATCATTAATAATCGGCAACTAATTATATAATTTTTTATTGAGTTCAAAGTTTAAGATATCACAACGTAATCCAGATGCTCAGCATCTTGTAGACTGAAGACTACCTTAAAAGATACCTTATTATAGGAAATAAACGCTCTATGAAATTAACGCGAATTCTAAATATTTGTGAGCGTTAATTGCCGCGACATTATTTAGTACAGCGTTAATTTCCGAGACCTTACTTTACTCCAAATTCTAGATACTGTCCGAACACATTTAGCAACTAGGAAACAGTAACCTTCTCTTTTCTGAACACTATTTTCAATCTTTTCCAATGTAAACGCCTTAAAGGGATGTCATCTGCAATATTTCCGGTTCATTCTTGCTTTCAGAAGAGCGGTTCTCCAATTGTACCTTACAGCCAAAACATCTTTACAGACATCAATGATCGCGTTAATTTTCTTCATTTTGAAAATTTGCCACCTCTCTCGCGATGGTTTCCTTTATTCGATTGATATTTTCAAAGACCTCAATTTACACCAGCTTTAATTTCCTATAATAAGGTATATTATGTCCTTAATGTTCGTTGTACAGGCAAAACAAGAAAACAAGTAAACAAAACTTACTATGATCTTGTCGTAACCACGCTCTATGTAGTCTCCGCTTTTTTCATAGTCACCCACTGAAGCGTAGAATTTGGACCACCAGTCAATGTCCTCCTCTATTAACTCCTGTTCAGAACAGCAAACAACGATTTACGGCTTAGAAAAATAATCTTTTTTACCTACTTAGGTAGTGAAACATAGGAGGCGCGGTGGCCTAGTGGTTAGTGCGCCGGACTTCGGATCGAGCGGCCGGGTTCGAGCCCTGGCCGGGGTCACTGTGTTGTGTTCTTGGGCAAGACACTTTACTCTTATACTGCATCTCTCCACCCAGGTGTATAATTTCCGGCGACACAAAGCTGGGAGGGTACCCTGAGTTTGACTAGCATCCCATTCAGGGGGGAGTAGAAATATTCCAGTAGCCACTTAATGCTACAGAAACAGGGATAAGCTCCGACAGTATGGGCCGCATGGCTCGAGGCTTCCCCTAGGCAGTGAAACGATAGACCTTCTCACCGTTTTCTCTTTGTCGTCAGTGATGTCAATCAAATAAGATCCGGCGTCTTCGTCTTTGCCTGCATCAGCTGAAAAAAAAATCAAGAAATATCTTGTTTGTTAAATCACAGTGGAATTAAACATTTTATCCAAGACGTCCTTTGGGAGAATGACCTACACAACCCCTACCCCACCCCCAAGCAAATACCCTTCCGCTCACAAAATGCATCCTTTTTTTAACAACATTTGAAACAGACTAACCGAACCTCCAAGAAAGTTTTAAAAGTTTCTCTAACGAGATTTGGCTTTTAAAGATGTGACGGAAAATGAATTTTCGTGATGGAAATTGAAATTTCCTTCCACCACATTTAGATAGAATCATCTTAATATTCGGAAAAACCGATATTGCATTTACTTCCGGCACACTAATTTGCATACGCGACTTATTGCAAGTCCAAATTAGTGCGTCGAAAGTAAACGCAAAACAGGGTTTTACACTTTCGAAAACCGAGAGGTCCGATACCCAGAGCAAGCGAAACAAAATGGCAGAGTTTGAAGTTTGTGAAGGGCCTAGGGCAATCAGCTCTCGGTACTTGACCGAAGTGACCTTTTCGTCCAATTCTGATGATGAAAGAAGCCCACTCCTTGATCGAGGTACTCGTTCACCGGAGGTCATAAGACCTTGCTACTACATATTACAGATTCTGGGCATGTGGAAACCTGAAGACGGACAATTCAAATTTACATGGCGTATTTATCGCGGTTTTGTGTATATTGTGTGGTTAGAATGTCTTGTAGCCATCATGTGTTTGGATTTTGTGCACTACGGCTTCGATAAGAAGAAGATTCATGTGCGAGAAATCATAAACAGTGTCTGTACATCCCTCGATTTCTTGTGTCCCTTCGTGTTTACGCTGTATTATTTCAACCGCGGACAGTATGTCGCACTAGTTTTCAGCGTACAGAATGTTTCGAACGAGTGGAAGCAGAAGTTAAACCGAATTTCCAGATGGTATACTGTCCTGTCTGTTTTTCTCTGGGGCCTTTGTGCGGCGTTTTTCATGGTACATTGGTTTCCTTTCTTCACCAAGTGGTGGCATTATGCAGTTTACATTCCCGCAATTGTGTACATTTCTGGCTGGTGGAGCACATGGTTAAGTATATATGGATTTGTTTGTCAAGTTCATAGTTTAGAAATTGATACTGTTATAGAAGAAATGAAATCGAGAGAATGCAAGCCAACAACCATTCTACAAAAACACTTCCTGCTACAAAGTTCACTGGAAAGAACGCAAAAGGATTTCAATGTCATCATTTCATTAGCTATAGCATATCACGCCCTGGATTTGATAGTATTTAGTTTTGCTTACTTCAGTTCAGATTTTGGAAGCGATTATCCAAAATGGCAATACGTAGGTACTGTACTTTTTGATCTTATAAGCATTATCTTTAAGCTGTATCCCCCAGCTATAGTTGCAGCTGCATCACATCGCATGGTGAAACAAGCCTCTAAAAGATGCCGATTGCATTGGACCCCCCTGGCCACAGAACTCCCCCTTGAAGACATGCAGTTATTTCAGTACATAGCATGGCGTGAGGCA
This sequence comes from Oculina patagonica, assembly GCF_052425735.1. Taxonomy (NCBI): domain Eukaryota; kingdom Metazoa; phylum Cnidaria; class Anthozoa; order Scleractinia; family Oculinidae; genus Oculina; species Oculina patagonica. The sequence goes on along the minus strand of NC_135759.1, from coordinate 18,921,245 downwards.
GACATGGGTCTAAAGATTTTTGGAATTCGTATCACTGTTGAACTAGCAATGAAGATTCTGATGACCATTGGCACAGCTGCGATAACTTTTGTAGCTTTTTTTATGACATGGTTGAATAAGTGAGGTAATATATCAAACATGAGCGATAGTGTTTCATCGGAATTTCCAAACACCGAGAAGAGAGTTGAAAATACGACGCGCAGCGGTGTATTTTTGACAAAATTCGAGGTGAGTGGATAGCAGATGAAACACTGTCTCGAGTGTTTGATACATCTTCTCAATCAAAAAAAAAAAAAACTACGGAGTAAACGGAGAAATAAAATCGTAAAAAAATCTATGCTCATTAAGACCGATGAATTATAAGTGAGTTTGAAAACAGTAAATGAATCTGTGCATTGATATCCAGAGGAAAGCTCTTGAGGAAATTATGAAGTAAAGAAAAGGCTAGCTCAGTACAGTGACTCCAAGAAACTGTTTGGGTGCTGTGGAATGTAGCGTACATGTATATACTGCCGAAAACAGCTAAATTAGCTTCGAGCTTAAGGAAACGAACAAGGTTTTGCGATTGTTATTACTTTTTAATGCTGTTATTTAATTCACATTTACCTAGCTATAACAGATCAATTTTCAAAGTTTTTATAATGTAATGTATATAATTGTTATTGTTAGGAGATTTAAATTTTTATCTTGTATATCGGTAATAAACTAATTTTAACCAGTTTAATTCTGTATTTCAATTTTATCACACAGTACACGACCCCACAAGCATTGAGCTTAAAAAGATTTTATCGTGTTTAAAAAAGTGAATGGTGAATTCTTTACTTTGTTATTAGGAGGAACATTTTACAAGTTTTGTTTGTAATGCAAGGATCGATCAATTATTCAATCATTATTTTATACTGCGCGGTTTTAATAAAAATATTCAACTGCGCGTTGAAACTTATTCTATGAAGCATGAGTTACTTTATTCTATGAAGCATGAGTTACTTTAACATTTTTTAAAAACTTTCGTAGTAGAAAATTGGTGTAAAAAATACATATACAACCAAGAAAGCAATTTTGAATTTGCCCGTCTTTGTCTGAGCGTATGTTTAAGTGTTTTTTTTAGCCTACTCGCGAAAGACATTGCACGCGCCCAAACACTAGATGTAGACTTAGAGCTTATGAACTTTTGCTAAAACCAACCTTCGTCTTCACCATAATCAACCTGGTCCAGCGGTAAACACCTGTAGGGTTGTAGTGACTTGATACAGTGAACTCCAACAACGGGTCGACGGCCAAACGAACGGTTATCTCGCACTTTAATGTTCATCGGTGGAGTGTAGAGCTCTTCCTTTGGAAGATACTGATAACAAAAACAAAGCAATATTGAAAACAATTCATGACTATCTGGGATTATAAAATCTATTTTTCTACCCCTTAGTGATCAGTATGGCTGCCATCTTGGTTTCAAGGGCAAAAGAAGAACCGTCTACTCGCGGTAAAATGGTTGAACTATTAGCATTGTTTAATTTGCCTTAATGTGTAATGTGCTTATTTCTCATCTCATTTCTCAAAAGTATTGAATCACGCTTTTTTGGCGATTATATGCCACGATTTATCAAGTTCCTTTTAGAGAGTACAAAAAAACTCCAGGTCTAAAAACACCTTAAAACGATTAGTTTAATTACTCATGTAGAAAAACACCACACAGGAAAATTTTAACATTAAAAACCGAAAATGACCAAGGATGATTACGTCTGCGAAAGGTAACGACGGATTACGAACGGCATAAAGACACGCCATCCGTGACACAGAACCTTTAAAGGGACTGTGTCACGGATTTTAGCTAAATTTAGGTATGAATGGCCAAAAGTGACGAAGATTAAAACGGATTGTGATATGGGGTTTTTAAATATTGTTGGGCTGAACAGTTTTCAAAGTTTATCTTGTTTGCTTGTAACTTAAAAAAACGCCCGGGAGACAAATTTGGATGCAATAAAGCTATGGTTTTGTCATTCAGATCCATAGAAGTAATTTCTTTGCAAACATAAAGTTTCATAGCGAGTAATTGGCAAAACTTAATAAATTAAACTTAACTCAGCCGTGACACTTCAGAGTAGCTCATTTTAATAACTATCAAAATAAAATTTAAAAAATATTAAGCTACGCAATGAATAGCGTTCGTTACGTTATAAACAGCTTCTTACAGTGTCAAAGAAGAAGATTGGTTCATCAAAGTTGGGATTCCTCTGCGTGTTTTTAATCACCGACGATTGGACCACGTGACCTCCGCACTCGAACTCGATGCTTGGTGAGGAGACATTGGCCAGTTGAAACTTCTTCATGTTTCGAACACCCCAACACAATACCTGCATAATAAGGAGCACATGCTATCACAAACAACAACAACAAAAGCCTTTACCTAAGTAACCAATTATATACAAATTATTAAAAAGGATGGCAAAAATTGCACTATTCAGCTGAAAGAACATATGCCATTTTGGAAAATTATCGATGAAGCAGTTTTCGATTTTTATTTTCAATTCACGAATAGTGTGTGTACTTGCGAGTATTTCAAAGCAAAGTTTCCAAATGAGAATTCTTATCAATAAATAGAGGAGAAATGTTTTAGTTTTCTTATATCCATGGTGTATGCTCACAATTTGAGCAATTATAAGCGAGCCGACCTTTCACTAAGTGGGAGGCGCGGTGGTTTAATGGTTAGCGCTGGACTCCAGATCGAGCGGTCCGAATTCGAGTGATTGTGTTGTGTTCTTGGGCAGGCCAATTTAGTCTAAAAGTGCCTCTCTCCACCCAGGTGTATAAATGGGTACCGGTGAATTTACTGCTGGGGGTAACCCTGCGATGAACTACCATCCCATCTAGGGATGAGTAGAAATACTTCCAATCGCTTAATGCTACGGAAACCGGGGAAAGAATTTTTTTTACCTACTCTTCTCTTAATGATATACTCACCTCAATTGCTGTGCGCTGTACCGCGGGTCTAATTCCACTGGGTACGATGTACAACGATGGTTTGTGTTCTTTGGTGGGAGGAAAGTAAGGCAGATCGGTTCCTTCATCCTGTGGAATAAGACAATGCAAAACTGCTTCAATTTGGGATTTTGTAACGTTCACTCCGGTTTAATTTGACAAGCAAACTGAGATGGGCTAGTCGACCAGGGCATTCCAACAAGCGACGCTTGCTGTAAAACAGCTTAACTAGCGATTAGACAAAAGTATTGTGAAAAAAGCAAAAAAGCAGTAAATCTAGCTGGTCTCACACTCACATGAATACTTTGATCGAGTTTGACCAATTTACGAGTTTGTGGTGACGGTGTGTTTTGAAATTACCTTTATTTAGACACGGTGAGGATTAAAGCTATAAGCATATGGGGCCCTGTATTGCCGATGGAATTGGAATATGGAAGTGTTGGTTTTTGTGGAGGGAGGAAAACCGGACGGGAGAACCCGGAGAAAAACCCACGGAGCAAAGACGAGATCCAACACCAAACTCAACCCACATATGAAGCCGAGTCCATTGGTGGGCGGCAAACGCTCTCACTAAAGCGCCATCCCTGCTCCCCATGATATAAAGAAAACAACTCAAATTTATGCCCCAATTCTTACCAGGTATAGTTCAAAGGCAACCAGAATCTCTCCGGCATCTTCCGTTCCCTTTTTGACTGGTTCCCATAATAGTCTTGGTGCGGGGGGTCCCTGGCCTTTAAGTTTTACAACAGGAGATTCCACGCAGCGCCCCATGAACTCATCTTTGCCCTGAAAAAATAACGTGAAATATTTTGTAAAACAAGGATCATATAAAAAAGGCCCTCGTTGGATAAATGCCCTGTCGAAAACGGTCTTGTGTTTATTCGAGAAACTACAGTAACTGGTGCATACATTTCATGATTAAATACAAGCAAAAACGCATAGAAACTCAAGGAATTCCGATTATAAATTATCGGGAAAACAAGAACATGTTTTGCTTTGAGTCGCTGAAACTTGACTGATCCTACGGTTAATGGTTGGGGCGTTGTTAAGAAACATGGCGACAAGCTGGCGTCACAACTTCGGAGTTTTCGTGCTATTTCTGATTTATGGACAAAAATCGGAGACTCTTCAGGGATTCTTACGAAGATTTGCAAAAAGTACGTCACTTTGTACGTCTTGCCCGAGAATACTAGAACCCATCCGTTATCTTCCCCCATTTTTAAGGCATTTGTTAATAAACCCACACAATAATTAACATAAAAGGGAAAAAAAAACTGAATTCTGGCAGTTGAAGTCAAATGACATCATGATATTCTGTTTAACAGCTTTTTGCTAGCTGTCGCAGTCAGGGGTGATTAGCCGAAGGTAGAGAAAGACTGCAAACCCGTGCTTGCTGACGTACTCAACCGTTCTTCATTTAACTGTACGTAACTACAAGTTCACGCAGCCTATTGTAGCTAGCTATAACTCAACTGAACTAGTTGTTGACTCGAACTCGACAAGGCCTCAACTGGCACTTAACTGAGGATCAGGAGATTACAATGTGAGTCTGACGTCTTCGCTGAATTACACAATTCTAAATAAAACAACATACAAGTACTTACACAACGTAAAATTATGGTACAAAATACTTTTCCACCCTAAAATCTTTTGCATAGCCGTCCCCCCCCCCCCCCCACCCAACCGACTAAGCAACCTAGCCAAAAGGCTTAGTGGCTTCGATCCAGGAAGGTACATGGGAACTGACTTGCGTAATTAATGTGTTGAATGATTTGTACCTCAAATTTAACTCGTACGAGCTGCACTATAATTATCTCACTCTCTATCAGCTTACCACAGGATCTTGATCAAACAGTTCCAAGACAACATTTGGTGGTGACTCGTCGGTGATTTCAGGACTGCCGTAAATGTAAACATTTTCAAAGATAAGCGTCTGGTCCCAGGTCGGGCACAAGGTACGGTGAATGATCTCAGATACCTGGCTTTGAGTGCCAAACGATACGCGCACATAGGGGTCTGGAATACAACAAATACAAACAATGCAACAACAGCAACATGATTCAACCCGTACTGAAGGCCTAGTTTTAGTAAAGGTCTACGAATTGTTTTTTTAAAAAATGACATTTTTTTAAAAAGGAGCCAGGTGTAAAGCATTGATAATTCCTCTTTTTTCTGCTCCGCGCGCGTTCCAGATGAACTTCTCACACAATGTTATTGTAAACGTGCAGTTCAGAATTTCTTATCAAGACAGCTCGCATTTTCATCCAAACCGCTTGCGCAAACCGGCTGTGTTTATCATCTAATTGGACAAGTTCGTTCGGTTATATCGTATATTTTTAGCTCACTAGTGGACTTTGACTAAGTCTTGATCCACATGTACCAAACAAATCTGGACCTCTAGCTTGGTCAATAAACTACTTCTTGTTGGTTTCTGTTTCTGGGGGGGGGGGGGGGGGGGTGGAGAGAAAGGCTAAGAAATATACCAAGATGTATAATGCAAGGGCAGGGCCGTTGTGCTGGTAATTAATCCACCTGTTGCTTAGCGACGTTGTTACAGGAAGGAGCAATGTTACGGTATATTAAATCATTTTTCTGATTCCTTTCAAATTGAAGGAAGCCTCAAAATAATAGTTTTCTAACATAGCAACACAACAAAGGAGCAATAGAAAGGTGAAAATAACCAAGAATGGTTCCGACTGATAAAGATCAAGACAAATTTTGACCGACGATTTTGAAAATTTTTGCCAATTTTTGAGTCTAATGCTTGCGTGCGCTTTGCGCATGCGCATTAGACTCTTTTGTTATATGAAAAAAGCTGTTAGCAATCCCAAGGGAATGGTTCGGGATCGATAATCGTTCGCTGTAATGTAGAAAACAATGATCAGCTGCAAGAACGGACTCCGTACGGACACGCACGATTAGTTTCAATTAAAAACAGCCAATCAGCGACACGTGTTCCCACGCATAATTAAAAGTTCTTTCTCAAGTCACGATTATTCAACACTTAAACAGGACGAAATAATTTTCCAGTTAAGACATTTGTAAGCTTTTTGTGAAAATAAATCTTCGTTTTCAGTTCAGTTAAGCACTTGTGTTTTCGTCTTGCTTAAAAAGCAAGACGTCTTTGAGAAAAAATATTTCGACGGCGACTCGCGTTTATTTACACAATACGACCAAATATTTATTTTTGTTTTAAAAAATAGAAAACTTTACCTCGGTTTTTGTATTTAAGTCATTCGAATTTTGACCAATTTTTTCTTTACAGTGCAAACAAAAACCTTCAAAAAATAAAAGATGTACATGGATAAATGTAAATCAAGTTACGCAACTAAATCAAAATGCGTTTGTTTGGCCGCTTTGCAGTATTACACTGTCCCGGCCTTTGCCATACACTGAAATCGAATTTCATGCTTTTACGACTCTCAGAGATCTTAAGTTCTTCTTACAGCTAGAAAAATCATAAAATGGTTACATTGATATGGAAGTGATGATTCGCGAAATTTGTACATCATGATAAACAGTCTTCGCTCCTGTGTATGGTAGCTCGATAATAATTGCCTAGTTTCCAGCGTTCAAAAGGTCATCATTATATTGACGTGAGCATTTACACCCGTTTTTAGGAAAATCTGTCACTAAGTGCTTACAGTACAATGGAGTAACAGTCACTATTTCAAGTGCTTTTATTGCAAAATCTGTTTCAAGAGTCATCATCAAAATGGTGAAAAATCTGAAAGAAAACGATGTGAAGTTCTTCAACCCTTGTTGTAATGAACATGCTTTTTGTAAATCGTCACGCAATCTTGTCCAAATGTTTAATCGTTTCTGCTTTTACGGACAATACGGAAGAAGTAACATCAACTCCTGTTCATACTTTAAATTTTGTGAAGCATATAACATTTATGACTGTTTCGTTTTCATCCATAATCATCCACGATGCCCCTAGCTTGCTATAAGCATTTTAAATTAAACTCCCGAACACAAACCTCTAACCAATTTTAACCGGCTTACGAAAACCGCGCAATCTGTATCACTATGCCATACGGCATTAGACTCATGTCACCCTTGGTGACCTATTTTTTCAAAATGTGTTGTCCGTGACGTAGCCAAATAATAATTTGATCTCAGATCATCCCTAGTCACATGCGACTCACCTGACAGTCCATCAGGATCAGATGGCAACAGGTCTCGGCCTTGGAACAAGTAAACTCTCAGCTGGTACTTGTGGGCTTCTGAAAGTCAAAAATGAGCACACTTACTTATACCAGGGATAGGGATAGCTTCCTCAGATATACGACAAAATACTGTTATGTCAAAGAACTTGTAAGGATTGCAGATTTTATTGAGGAACCTCGAAAACCTGTAGCGTAGCGGCTCTCATAAGCTTATAATTCTATTGATCCTCTACTTGTTGTTTTTGTTTTGGGGGCTAGGGGCATTGTTCCTGTTGTTTGTTCTATTGTTTTCTTGAAGGGTAGCGAGCCATTCATGTGAGACCTTACGAGAGCTGCTACCCGACCCTCGTAAACACGCGTCTTTTCGAGAACTTACTGCGCTTAACTCTAAAGGTGAATTAACCTTATTTTTACTTTGTGTTATTTTTGAAGTTGACTTAAAATCCAAAAACTCATTAATAATTCATAAAGAAAATACAGAAGACATTAATATTTTAATAAGTGTCTTTATATCTGATAAAGACACGGCTAAACTTTACGTCCAACTTTCTAGGCCAAAATAACCCCAAATCCAAATATTAGTGCAAGAATGAGTTGATCTACATCAGAAGACTTTAAAGCCGTTCAATAAATTCGCAGTTCGTGTTTTATCAAGTCTAAAACACTCGGCTGCGCCTCGTGTTTTAAACTTGATAAAACACTGCTGCTCATTTATTAAACATTACATAAAAGGAACTCCGACTACACCATGACTCAAAACGGACTAAATTCTCCTCTAAGAGAATTATAGTATCATATTTTTACACTGTCAGACATTTCAGTTAACTAGAAAGTATGCTCTGTTTGTTTGCGTGTCCTTCTACGTAACTGTTCATTTTCACTTTCGCTTTTTAAACCATCGATCTAAAAGAAAAACTAAATAATCGTATACTGTGATTGGCCTTTGAGTGTTTGTTCAATTAATCTTTAACGCTGTTAAATGATGAAATAAACTTGTGTTTTATTATTCCTTAGGTCAGATTTAGTAAAACTACGTTAAAAAAATTTAGCTGAAGTTATACAAGATTGAAAGCTGGGTACTTTAATTTTATAAAGAATGTTTGAAATCTTAATAGGGGGTTTTACAGGAGCTCACGCACTGCGATTACATTGAAACTGGATTAATACATATTTTACATATTTTACATACTTTCAAACGTGATGAACATCCGCGGCACCATCATAATTCCGCCCTTTTTACCCTGTTGGTTATCAAGAAATATTTATTTTTTATTGAAAATTATATACAGTCAACTCTCTGTTAACGGACACCTCTAGAAGACGGATACCTGGTGTTGGTCCCGTCCCGGACGTTTTTCAGTCATCTTACTGAAACTAAACTCCATATAAGACGGGCACCTCTCTAAGACGGACAGTTGGAGCCAGTCTCGAAGGTGTCCGTTTTAGAGAGAGTTGAATGTACTTCAAAATGAATCTTTAACAAAGTCATTTCATTTAAACCTTTAGTGCAACTTTACTGCTGAGTTAAGAGATAGCGGGTCAAAGGAACGACCGGCGTACAGGTTTTCCCGCCACTGAAAGGCGTGAACGTGCAGAGTTGCCCGTGATTGGACAGTTTAAAAAACATTCGCGTTCTCATTGGTTAAGAATTCAAATTAAGTTATTGGGAAGTCAAAGAATAATCTTTCTCGTTTTTATGGCAAGTACATAGACTTGGTTCGTCATTATTGCCTAGTGCCAGTGCAGTGACAACATCGGTTATATACAGCTGAAGGAAGAACTAAAGGAAACTCGTCTTTATCCAGCGATAATTTCGGTGAATTTATTCTACCAACCTCTTCAGATATCTGAAACACCGCAGGAGCTGTGGGATCAGTTTGCACCATTTTTCGATGCCATCTTCGACGTCGGACTAAATCCCGAGTGCGGGCTTTGCTGTGAAACTTGGACGAAAACACTGCAGCGTATTCCCATCCCTCCGTGTCAACTTTGTCCTGACCCTAGGAAACAAGTAGTACGTAATAGAGCGATTTTCCCTTGAATGTCGAAATTAATTCGCGTTTGCTTTGGTTTTGCATTGCTTCGCTTAGTGATTGGTTTATAAAACTGGCTTGCGCCACTTTCTTGACCAATCAAAAGTAAGAACCCAAATCAGTGGTAATTCCCTCGCACGTGTTTTCCTGCGCTTCACGCCGGCTACTTCGAGCGACTACTTTGATTGGTTCAATGGATTGTCTGTGCCCTTTGTAATAGGCCAGAGCGATTACTTTTGTTTTGGGTTTACGACCCTCAATCGATAATCGCTTTATAACATACCTTATTGTTACATATTTTCGCGGGACTTAATTTTTGCGTATTTCGCGATTTTTCAAAAATCGCGAAATTAAAGACCCACGAAAAAACGTTCTTGCGAAAAGTAATGACGCAAACTTTAATACCCTTCTATATAATTCGTTGTAATTAATCAACGCTATCATCAGTTTACTACATAATTATCTCGGTACAGTCATCAAACTAGCTCTACTTTGTTATAAAGGAACATTTTAAACTGTTTTCAGTTTCGTTTTGTTATAAAGTTTTGTTCAGTGTCATTAGAAACTACTGCTATGGAAAATTAAAATCATTTGTGCCAATTCTGAGACTAATGGTGGATTTCCACTGACGCGTAATTTTTTACGTGCGTAAAAAAATTAGAGACAATGTATGAACGGCCTGCGTAAACGTGTACGCAAGCCGTTCATACATTGTCTCTAATTTTTTTACGCACGTAAAAAATTACGCGTCAGTGGAAATCCACCATAATGGTGGATTTCCACTGACGCGTAAATTTTTACGTACGTAAAAAAATTAGAGACAATGTATGAACGACTTGCGTACACGTTTACGCAAGTCGTTCATACATTGTCTCTAATTTTTTTCACACACGTAAAAATTTACGCATCAGTGGAAATCCACCATAACTGTTTGTTAATGCAGACCAGTATTTTACAATTTTCGCGAAATGTAGTTCCTTCTAATGTATATTTTTGCCCAAGTCGCGAAATTTAAGTCCCGCGAAATATACCGGTTCCGCGAAAATAAGTAACAATAATGGTAGGACCTATAAATAAGACTTACTTCAAATCATGGAAAAGTAGCTAGAAGAGTTTACCATAAAATAAGCAGAATTTGCAAACAAGATGGAGATTGTGAAAGTGCGCCAACGTTTCTTTTACATGGTTGAAAAAGAGTAAAGCCACTTACCACATGTCATTTCTGCTCAGATAAAGGCTATTGAGCAGTAGGTTTATGCGGTGCTGTTTATTATACTTGACGAGGTGGGCTTTACTTTTTAGTCGGCTATAGATGAACCCTAGTGTGTGACCATTCAAACGAAAACTTTTGCGCAGTTCTTTCACGTAGTGCTGTGGTTCTTATAATGCTGTACAAAATGGTTCTAACTTTTAACGCTGTTGATAGAGCCCCAATATATAAACATTTAAATAAAAGCCATCGAGGGGTGCTTTCGCGTGGTGCTAAAAGGCGGTTCCAAATCTCAGACGAGACCATTCCAGTAAAGGCTAATGAGTGGTACTTTCCAGAGAGGCTATTTAACTTTTCAATATTTTGCAAAATGAACGTTGAACTTTAATAAATAAATTGCTATATTTAGAGGGGAAACCACATCAACTCTAGCTGGTTTTCATGCGGGTCCTCTATCCAGGTCGAATTGGAATTTGGAAAGGTTGGTTTTTCAGGAGGGGAGGAAAACCGGAGAACCCGGAGAAAAACCTCGGAGCAAGGCAAGAACCAATAACAAACTCGACTGACATATGGCACCGGGCCGGAATCAAACCCGGACCACATTGGTGGAAGGCGAGAGCTCTCACCACTGCGCAATCCCTGCTCCCTTTTTGTCGCTCTAGGGAGTCGTCGGGTTAAATCTAACAAAAAAAGAACGTGGCAGTAGCGGCAAGCTCACCTTGTCTTCTTTCTCAGTGCTCTTCACCAGGTTTCTGCTGCGAACCCACCTCCTCCTTCTTGACATGTGATAAGTTTTCTCTACCGCCACGTAACTCGCCACACTTGTGTCCACTGTGTATTCCCACCCTAAAAACAAACACAGCGCAACCATGAAGATTTCTGCAATAGGTTTCACGTAAGGCAGGTTGTTTCACCGGAGAAATTACACATGTGCACGCTTAACAGAGGTTATCGCTCTTTATATTAGTACAAATTACCCATCTTTAATTCACGTTAGGATTTTGTTCGCTCACGTTCGTCATGTCTGTTTTCTTAAAGGACGTGTGTAACGGTTTTTACCAAATTTTGATATAAGAAAATGACCAACAGATTGGCGGAGTGAAATATAAAAAATAAACAGTGAAGGAACATTTCGGTAACACAGCAAATACAAAAGAACGTACGGATGGATAAAAAGATTAAACAGATTGCGGTGTGGGCTCTAAAAACATGTAAGGCTGAATAGTTTTCAAAGCCGTTAAACTCGCTTGTTTGTAATTTTAATTTTAACACCTCGGAGACATAATTGTTTGTAATTAAGCTATGGTTTTGTCATTAAGATCCATAGAAGTAATTTCTTCGCTAAGTATTTGGCAAAAGTTAATAATATAGACTATAAAACTCCGGTTATAACACAGTCCCTTTAACATGTTGACTTGCCATCTTCACCCACTGCCCTGTTAATGGCTCCTAACGCGGCCATAAAATCATTTTGAATCAAACCAAATCTGTTTTAGTTCTAGCCTCGATAAAGTCTTTCAGTTGCCAATGTTTTAAGCAAAACTATTTTTTGACGCGAATTTGAGTGGGTGGTTTTCAGAGAGACAGCCTCTTAACATGTTGACTTACCATCTTCATCCACCGCCCTGTTGGTGTCCACGCTCCAAGCTGAAGTCCATTCCCAGCCTTCAGGAGCAACTAACGAGTCCTTACTTGTGGTAGCATTCCCGTGCTGCAATGCGAGATACAAGCACAGCCACATTCAGCAAAGTTAAGTCTCGCAATCAGTACAATACAATACAGTAGAACCCCGGTAACTCGAACTCGGATAACTCGAACAACCCCGCTAACTCGAACTAACTTCTTTTCCCCTTGGACCCACTTTTCAGTCATTTTTACTCGGTTAACTCGAAAACCCCGTTGACTGGAACTGTTTTTCGTTGCCCTTCAGAGTTCGAGTTACCGGGGTTCAACTGTACTTTATTATTAGTTCCTCCTAAAAAGGTTTTTCAGACACTCACAAAATTTACAATGCTATTATAAAGCTATAAGCATTTACAATGCTGTAATGAAAAAAATATATAGGAAAAATATTATAGAGAGAAAAACTACAGACTGACTCAATGATTCGCAATCAATACTAAGAAACCAGGAAAAAGAGCAACAAATTTTCAAGAAATGACAGACCTTTCACGGCATGTGTTAAGGAATTTACCATATCTTGCGAACATAAGGTGTCGACCAATTTCGAAATTCAGTAAAAACGTGTGAAATTAAGATGTTCCAAAGATTTCTTGAAATAAGGTTTATCTTGTATAATGTCAACTTATAGAGAGATCTTCAGTCTTGTAAAGTTTCTTGCCTAGCCTAAGAGAAAGACATCACTTCAATTTCTCTGCCTTCATAGTTTCTGTTATGTATAATCCAAGTACACGATAAAAAGCGCTCTAGTTTATGCTTGCATGAGGAAGACATTCATAATAATAACAAACTTAAGTCGACCTTAAGCAACTGAGATTGGCTACTCACAATGTCTGTCCAATTCACCGAGGAAGCATTCCAGTTTCCTCCTGGAAAGCGCTCTTCGTTTTCAAACACGTCTTCTAGAAAACTCTTGCAACCTGTGTCTTTCTCATACGCTAAACTATATTAAAAAAGAAAAGAACAAAACATTGAGCTTGCATTAATCATGTCTTGCACAATTAAGTCGCATGACAAGTTTTCCCTTATAAGAGCAAGTAACACTCTATTTTCAGAAATGATACGGAATCAGGGTCAAAATGACACTAACGGTTCACCACACAACGTTAAAACACTAACTATAACCCTCTAGAGGCAAAACTCTGCGAACGGACACTTTCAATAGGATTACATTTCAGTTATTCGTGGTCTTATCTACGTAAAAAATATCAACTGTTTACCTCCCATCTGCAAACACTTCTCTTTAGTAGACACATTACCTCGTCCCAAGAGTGAACGCTTAACGGTACAAATTTGCAATGCAGCCGAATTAAATCTCATCGAGGTTAAAGACCTTTCTTTTGTTCGTGTTGTTCTTTTTACTCACTATAAATTTATACTACAAAAGCTCATTCACTACTGTGTAAATAACTAGTTTCCCTTTTCAATCACTTGTAATTTATAGACATACCTTAGCTCTGGGTTAACAAACCACTTTCCATCAAAACTCCACCCATCTGGTGGAATAAACGAATCTTTTGGAAGCTTCAGCTGCAATCAAAAACAAAAAAGAAAATCGAAACTAACAATAAGAAACATACCCACTGCAAAGGGTACATTGTCCAAGTCGAACTTTGACGACCATGCAAGCGAGTTCTTGTATCAATTATTACAAAAACAATCGAAAAATTTATTTAAGCACCCTCAGTGTAAAATGCAGACTGCAGGCTAACCTTCTTCTTAATCAAAACTTACCTTAACCTTATTGACTGGTTTTTAAAAAATAACTCGCGCGAATTTCTCAACCAAAACCAATCGTGACTCTCTCACGCAGGTTTAATTTCACGCTGCTTATCGCCGTTATCAAAATTCTATTTCACGAACAAGTACCGTAGAAGTATTTGAAGAATTCAGTCATGTTCTTATTTTGTAACTAGAAATACCGCAAACGCTACGGATAGGATATCTCACCGTTCCACCAGCGTTTGACCAGGCTGGACGAGGGAGTCCTTTAGCAGTCCATTTGCCAAGAACGCTCATCATATTTTCATACTATAAAGGAAACAAAAAAAAAGCATTACGGTTTTATAGCCATCTTCTTATGTAAAAAGAGCAAGAGCAAACAATTACACAACTTTTGAATTTGTTTCTATTCAGAATTCATCGCAGTGTCTACGCCGTTTCCCAAAACATTTCCACAAAAGCAAAAGAAATTCCCGAATCTTTCTATACGTTTAAGTCCTGTTTAGCTTTTCTTCGCGTTCTGGTTGGTTATGTATACTAGCTGATGACCAGAAAACTGCCGTAACTTAGCATTCTAAAGTTTTATTAGTGTTTCCCCAAAAGATTGCCAGACTGCTTCACCCAACTGGTCTTACCGTTTCTGCAAATACGCAAAAGTCGCCCTCAGTCTCCTGGCGGTTGGACCAGGCCTCTTGGTGTTTCTCGAGCCCAAGCCACAGTATGACACGAACGTGAGCGGGGACTTCTGGGTAATCATCTAAGTTAAACTGCTTCTTGCCAGGGTACTGTGAAGATGAAAACAAAATTCTTGTTTGAGTTTTGTTTGGTATTGTTTACTTTGGTTGTTTTCTATGCCAAGCACAAGCTGCGAAAAACATAAAGTATGCCAAGTAAAGTTTACCCCTGAGTGGCTATAAAAATGCGGCACGTTAGGTCCGCATAGTTACATGTAGAGACCAATGCACTAATTTTATCCAATTAGAAAGCGCGCCGCAATTACTTTTCACAATAATTATGCAACTAGAAAAAAAGCGAGGGAAAGACAAGTTAATCAGGTGTTGTTGGTGTTACACCTGATTGGCCAGTTTGCAGTATCTTCGCTCTGATTGGATGAACTAGTTTCTTAGGTAAAACCAAACACTATGAGTAGCAAATGCAAGAAAAATGCTTCTCAAACTCACTAACAATATCTTAAGTAAAAACAAGGGAAATCAAACCCGGGAGAGAGGTTTGGATATCTGGTGTTAATTCGCGTAGATTCTTTGCGATTTTATAACTCTGTTTTCGCCTTAGTTTCGATTGAGAAGATATATCAATACCCGAGATAGTCTTCCATTACATCAGTTCCAAACACCTCGCGTCATACTTTCAACTGTCTTCTCGGTGTTTAGAAATGGTAAGGTAAGGTAAAGTCTTATTTAACGAGGTAGCTAAAATACAAAACACTAACAACAGTGGCCCTCAAAAATGTGATTACTGACTCTCGCTTTTGAAATATTACATAAATATCGCTTAGATTCTGTAGCCCTGAAACTCTTTGGGATCTGAGTCATTACTTTTGAAACATGGATATTCTCCGCGAGGAATCATTACCTGCATAAACAGATCCATTGTTTTTCCGCAATTCTTTCCTCGCGCATCCACATGTGGTGAGTACAACAGATCATACGCAGGGATTCGGTGATATGCTATTCTCTTATCTCCACTCATCATCCAGATAACAACATCAGGCATACTGTTCTGAGGCTAAAAGAAATATAAGAACATATATTACACCACTTATCAATCAACTTCGATTTAAATACATTTGCCTCACAGCCGTGTAAAATTAGCACTTTATCTTCAATTTATAAAGTTGAATCTGCGGTTACTATTTGCGCAAACTGTCTGTGATTGCATGCAGACAAGAAATGAAAACGGTGCACTAGATTATAATAATTATAATATTTATTGATGGAATAGCGTCCTGGACAACTGTTCAAGATCTCTCATCATCTAAGGCTATGTTTACACGGGACCGGTTCCAAACAGATCCGGTCCGATTTTCGGACCGGAAAGGCCTTTTGTTTACACGGATGGGATCCAAACCTGGACCTGCTATTGTGCAGGTCCAGTTATGAATCTGTTCTGGACCGGTTCCAGAACGGTCCCATGTAAACACCGGGATCGATTCCAAACGGTTCCATGTGAACAGAAGCCCATCCGGTCCGGTCCGGTTCGGAACGTTTCCGGTCCGGTCTCGTGTAAGGTACAATTACATAACAGGTGCTTTCAAGTCGGGTAGTCTTTTCATACTTACACAAATGAGACAAATGGTTCCTCAGATCTCTAGGATTTAACAGCACTGGAAGTAATAATACACTTACGCCTAATAGCACTGTTTGTAATCATAAGAAAACGCCACCTGGATACCACAGTAAGTAACAAGGAAAAATACGGGAACAAGTGTTACATGTAGTGTTGTTTTCGTCTCAGATTTTTCCACACGTATTATTTTGATTGTAATTTTTATTTTTCTACAGCACAATCATTAATTTGATCATCTGACCTAATCGTTGACTTCTGATGTGCCAAACCATCGCTTCGGTCCAATACATCCTGATGAAAAAACCTAATACAAAAGGTATTTTTTGATACATGTACATGTAAAAGCATCTACCTCAATTGCAAGTAAACGCAGCTTCTTCAACAAGTCCTCTATAGCACCAATGGTTTCTTCCACGTCTGTTGCGCTTGCACGAAGTTTTAAGGCTTCCTCGAGGATAACTTTCTACAGTTTGAAAACGCCACACATAAATAGACAATTATAATTAACAACTGTAGTCGAAACTCTCTGAACAGACACCTTTATAAAAAAAAACAACTCCCTTTTACACACAGTTCAATCACGATCCCCACAAAATCGTTACACGTTTTTCTCAAAAAACGTCTTCAATGCGGACACTTGTACTATACCCACGATGGATAATATAACTCGGTTGCGGATTTAGTAAATTCATATAAACTATATTTCTTTACTGCGAACAATTGTTGTTTTCAAAGAAAATGGACGCGAAATCCTATAGTGCACATTCGATTCCCTCCTCTCATTCATCAAGCGACGACGTCCTTGTAAGTCATCGGCCTAGTGGACCGGATCTTTTAGTGTGTGTTTCGGTTGTCTGTTGCACACGAAAAATCAAGTCTAACGCAACAAAAACCCGCCGCGTGGAAATCAAAGCAAAATACTCCCGAGCGGTTAGAAAAGACTTATACAAAGTGTACACGAAAGAGACAGATTATATTTGATGAGTCCTATTAGATTTAGCAAACAGAAATCTTAACATTCTTTTAAAACAAATGGCCAGTGTAAACAATTTCAAGACAACGCTACCTTGTATCGTATATCATACATCGGATATCACGCTACAAAATAACGCAACTTTTGTTGAACAATCATTCAACACAGAAGTTGCCAGCCACTTTTATTTTCATTAGGTTTTTGCTATTTCCTGAAACTATTAAAGACCCCCTTGTGAAACGTCAACGCTTCTGAATGCATTGCGTGTCGTTTATTTAATAGACTGTACTGTTAATACACATTAATTACAGTTAAAAGTTCACTTGTTATGTCAACGAACATTAACTAAACTTCTGCAGTGAATGCAGGCTGATCCCTCTTTTTCCCTCCTTTCTACTGTGGTAAAATTATTTTCAATTATCCACACTAGAGAGGTTCAATGGTGTTAAGAAAAAAGGTACCAAGAAACCTTTCAACAAAGTTCATAACGAAATTGCAGTGCAGTCATTTGCAAGCCTGTGTAGAATCACTGGTTAACCTGTGCATTAAAACAAACTTACCAGCTCACTTTCTCTTGTCTCCTTTAATTTGAGGTCCAGATCATTGACTCCAGGGGTTTTGGCTGTTGCATGAGGAAGAGGTTTTCTAAAACATAGCATGAAATCATTGTATTTAACACATTGCAGTTATGCCCCAAGAAGGTATATTGGTCATCATCAGCAGTTTCACAGGGTATTTTTACTGCTTAGACATCCGCCATAACAAAGAGAACACACGTTTCAAAGCCCCACACGTCAGCTGAGGGACAATGGGACCCTTCTTCGACCAAGCTCCTCCTCTCCCCTCAAGGTCTCCTCAAAACCCACTACAGAAAACAACGATCAAGCAGACATTTGTTCATTGTTTTTTATTTTCCAGTTTTCGCTTTATTCTTTTTTTACTGTTGAAAGAATTAAAAACAATAAAACATATATTATTTTTTATGTTCCTTACGAGTTTTGCTTAAAGTCCTTAGCGCTGGGACCAAACCATGGTCCTGGGGCACTATTATTATTATTATTATTATTAAATGTGCTTGCCTTAACCAATCAGAGGAAAGATGCTGACTTATTCAAACATTTAGGAAAACCCTTTCACTAACAGTGACTTGGCGTAGGCGCGTTTTCCTTTACCTAGCACCAGTTGCATAGATAGAGTGGTTTTCATCTGAGTGTCGAAAGTAATTCGCGTTTGCTTTGGATTTGCTTTACTACACTTAGTGATTGGTTTTAAAAACATCGCGCCACTTTCTCTACAATTCAGAAATAAAACCAAACTAATCCTGACTCACTCACACGCGTTTTCACACACTTCGTGCCAGCGACAGGTATTTGCTTTGAGTTTTGATTGGTTGACTGTATCGTCTCTGTCATTAGTGATTGGCCAGAGTGATAACCTTGGATTTTGGTTTTGCGACACTCAATCGAGAATTGCTCTATGTACCTAGCATATTCAAAGTGTTAGAGTGATTTTCGGTTGAGTGTCGTAAAACCAAAACCATAGTTATCTTTCTGACCAGTCAAAAAGGCTACAGACAATCCAGTGAACCAATCAAAACTCGAAGCACGAAGCGCGGCAAAACGTGAGCGAGCGAGTCACGATTGGTTTTGGTTTAAGTTCTGATTAGTTGAGAAAGTGGTACAAGATCTTCAAACCAAACACTAAGCGTAGCGATGCAAAACCAAAGTAAACGCGAATTACTTTCGACACTCAAGTGAAAATCACTCAAAAGATGCTGTGTCCTGATACAGACCAAATCAGAGGAATCATCAAGCCTACTAACCTGCAGCTTTCTATCAACGTGTCCAGCATTTTCATGATTTGAACTGCGACAGTGGTCAGGGAAGCATTTTCGGAGATCGCCAGCTGAACATTTTCCAAGTCAATTTCCTAATATTAAAAGCAGTACTAAGATGTTTTGCTTTGTGAACAGACCTTCACGTACATTGTCAATATGTCAATATAATATATCAAATCAATAAACTCGTTATTGTGTCTAAACTGGTCTTTGACGCTGTAGACAGCAGTTATCATGTGTGTAATGTAATGTAAGTGTAAAATAAAATGAGTAAGACATTTTTTGGATAGGCAACTAAACCCATAAAAAACATTATCTTTGAACATCTAAAGGAAGATACAACCTTAATAATTGCTATATTAGAGCACTGAAACTATGGAGTATTATTTTTAGGTTTCCTGCGACACAAATATTTTTTTTTTTTTTTTTTTTTTTTTTTTTTTTTTTTTTACACACACACACAAAAAAAAAAATTATTTAATTTATTTTTTCCCTCTCCCAAAAAAAAAAGAAAAAAAAAAAGAAAAAAAAAATAATTAAGAAGAGAAACAACAAATTAAATCTAAAGGACGAAAAACAAACACAAATATAAATTTTGGCTGTTCACAAGTCTGGTAAAATCCGTGACATAGTCCCTTTAATGAAATAAATTGCATTTAATGGAAGCGGCACAATATGTGTGCAGTGTAAGTACGGTAAGGTTTTAAGGTTTGTAAGGTTTTAAAAACCGCTTTAGTTATAATATTTTTTAAATATATCTAATCTGTAGGTAGGCATGAAGTGTTGTTTAAGAGCCACCTCTCTCCCCCTGATCAATGCTAAATTCGCAACACTAAATAAGGGGGAGGGGGGGGGAGGAAAATAGGAAACCTTCTCAACCCGTTTGTGTGTGGTTGTAGGTCTACAACGCGTTTGTATTGATCAATTGTTTTTATCCAATTGTAACAAGTAGACAGGATCTTATCTCAACTTTAAGTTGTCTGCTACGACAAGAAACCTAATCGCTTTTGTTTGTTTGCTTTTATTTGATGGTTTCAAAAAACTAGTCGATTCGGGGTCACTAGACAAGTTCTCTCTCTCATAATTTCTTCTTTGCGACTGAGACTCAATGAGTGTATAAAACCAAAGTTTTGCACACAACGTGACGTCACATTCGGACCCAGTCCTAAGGACATTTTTGAATGAAAAATGGCCAACATTCGGCGTTTGTAAAACGGACAATTTTTACCGGGGGTTCTTAAACTTTGAAATTGTGCATTTCAAATAGTAAACTTTTCAATTATGTAAAAAAAAATAGCGTCATAGGCACTTAAATCTTTATTCTATGTATACTCACAAGTTGTTCACATATTCGCGTGAGAATGTTTAGCGGCTCCAGTCTAAAGGCAATGTCTTCCCAGTGGCTATCGACATTACAGCACGGTTTAATATCATTCCACGGCAGAAAGTAATAGTAGCTGCCATCAAATATGGCATTTGTTGGTGAGGTTGAAGATGATGAAGGTGGCACTGACAAGTCTAGCTGGTTTCCATAGTTACCTGAAAAACGACAAATAGTCAGAATAGAAATTTTGTGCAAAAGGAAAGGTACATTGACCTGTATTTATCATTCTAAAAGGAGTTTTTTGTAACTTTTAAAGGTTAAAACATTCAAACAGGAGCATTTCCACCATGTAATATTTAATTCACATCATTACTGGGTATAATGCAGGCAGCTGAGGCCGCATAATATTTTTTTATCCTTCTTAAACTTTATTTTCTCTCTCTGCATTACATCGACGATTTCAGTCGCTTCCACGTTGATGTTTTGGTACATGGCTGCAATATTCGATATATTGCAGACAGAAGACAATGGGATTTTAGGAGGGCCAGTAATTAATAAAACGAAAGAGAACCACTGAAGAGGAAATTTTTGCTGCTCTTATCTGGCTTCCGTTTTTCAAAGAATGGATAACGTTATCCACTGGATAAATCATTATCCAGTGGCTATTGTTTAAAGGGGCTTTGCCACGGATTTTAATGGATTTTTGAACAGGCAAAATTTGTATTTGTGTCGCAGGAAACCTAAAAATAATAGTCTATTCTTATTAAAAATTGCTATATTAGAGCACTGAAACTGTTAACGAGAATCTTTTGGTGCGGATGGCTCGGATGGAAATGGATTGCAACGTGAAAAATTAAGGCTTAACTTTTCAAGTTGTTTCCACGCGTCTTCAAAATTTGCAAAAAGAAATAGAACTGCGAGTATAAATATCAATTTTTTAAAAAAAAACTTAAAAAAGAAAAACAATGATAATGATAATGATAATGTTTTTCATGGGTTAAGTTGCCTACTACTAATTTTGGAACAGTGTAGACCAAACATTTGCGAAATCCCTGTGACGTAGCCCGTTTAATCACACTTAGACCTGCTGCACGGCTTTTTGCAATGCCGTCCAAATGTCGTTATTTTACTTAGATAAATCCACTCAATGTACCTATGCTAATTTCAAAAGTAACGGGTCCATCAGTGCACGCGACCATTGTGGCTTCCAGGAAACAAGAAAATAACTTGTATTTACGGCGACGGAGGTATGTCTGCGAAGAAATAACATGGGAGACTCAAACTTACTTTGTTTTAACACCAATTAATTCTAATAAATGAAATGAGACACTGTGAATCCTGGTCACTGAAAAAAATACAGTGGCCAGGATTCACAGTGTCTCATTTCAAACATTTGTTATGACTGAGGATGATTCTAAACTAGAATCGAAACACTGTTCATCCGCATTTATTTGTGTCTTCACATGTATTACATGTTCCACATGTTCGTTGCAGGAAACTCCTGTCCACATGTGAGATCATATGGGATTCACTCATGCGCTGTTCCCATCGTGGCTTTGTAGCTCAGATGGTAGAGCAGTGGTCATGTAACCCGACGGTCGTGGGTTCGAGTCCCACCTGAGTCACTGAATTTTTTCAGTGGCCAGGATTTACAGTGTCTCATTCCAATTAATTCTGTTAACCAGATGTACGTTTGCCCATAAAAACCTGAAAAGTTTTCATAAGCAGCAAATGTGAAATATCGAAACTTGTGGTCAAAGCCTTCTCATGTTTGCATTGCTTTCAGGTTTTGTATCTGACTGAGATCTGATGTGGTGTTCACTCTGAACAGGCTCACAACTGAACTCACAACTAATAAAGTTATCAGAAAAGTGTTTATGAGTATTGCATAGAATAAAAAAAAATTCAATATGCAAGAATAATATAGCCAAAACTGAAACTGAGTAAAAAAAGGAGCCGTTTCCACGTCTTTTTCAACTTTTCGCCAAGCAAACTCGTGTCATTGGCTATGCAAATAAAAGTGGATTACACTCAAACAGTAAACAAACAAATTACTTGACTAATCACTTTTGGTTTCTATTAACACTGATAGTTGATTCGGGAATGGTTTCATCCTCAAAATATTGTATCAGCTATTAAAACTGCAATGTCAGACATCCCACAGTCTGTTTTTTAAATAAAAACACACCTCTCAGGTTTCTTTAGGATATCTTAAAGAGTTCAGCCTACCTGGACTCGAACGATGTCATCACTAAGAACATCTTCTATCAGCTTTGTTGGTTGAGTGTCCATCTTTGTCTCAAGTTCAATCAGAACTCGACCACGATATGCCACACCCTCACCCTGTAAAGTACACAATTAACTGAATCTAAATCTTCTAATTCCAGTCAAAATGGCTACAGCAATCTGTTTCAATTTTAAGCAGAAACTGAGGAATGTCTTTCTTGAATCCAGAGGGATATCGATTCTTTGTTTCAAATTTTGAAAGTTCAGCTACAATTGTTCCTATTGAGCATCTCTTTCAATACTGAATATTGATTGGACCTTCATTAGAATTTTATTTATCAATTCTACATTAATAACCTTTAAAAAACTCATTAATAATTCATAAAGAAAAAACAAAAGAAATTAATGTTTAATGAGTGTCTTTATATCTGATAAAGACACGGCTAAACTTTACGTCCAATTTTCTAGCCCAAAATAACCCCAAATCTAAATATTAGTGCAAGAATAAGTTGATCTATATCAGAAGATTTTTAAGCCGTTCAATAAATTCGCAGCTCGTGTTTTATCAAGTCTAAAACACTCGGCTGCGCCTCGTGTTTTAAACTTGTTAAAACACTGCTGCTCATTTATTAAACATTACCTAAAAATCATTGTGGCTACCCAAATCATGTAAAATAATCCAGAAATTGCCAATTGTGCAGATTGATAACCTGTCATAGATGATTTTTACATGCGCTACATAAAAGGCTTCACTATCCAATCCGGGAAGTTGAACTTTCAAACAAGACTTCAAACTCTCTCAGTTTAAAGCTGAATGATTCTGAGTCATTTAACTGTATTGGATAGGTTATCTTTATGTAACGCATAGGTTATCTTTAGTGATAAGAAAATGTTCAGTCCTTAACACTCTAAAAAATATGCTGATTGACTCTCTAGAACTTACAATGCCATCATTGAGATCTTCGTATTCATCAGGTAGGTCAGAGTATTCTCGTGTGGAGCCATAAAAGTTGATGAAGCATGGTCCAAACCTTGGCAAAAAACCTAGCACAACAAAATGAGTACGAAAAAATACACAGCTGAAAAGGGAACAAAAATTCGATGGTTTAGGGTTCTGTTAAAAGAAAAAGGAAGATATCATAAAATTAACACTGCAAAAAACAACATTGAAGATTTTTCAAACCAAAGGGTGTTTTTGTCGTTGTTATTGTAGTTTTTCTTGTTGGCGTTGTTGTTGTTGTTGTAACTCTTTCCACTACATACATGTTCATAAAACTGTCTCCCCATGCCATAAACGTGGGATGCCTGTGATACATTAAACTATTTTTAAACAGTACACCAACCTTCTTCTCCTTGTCCTGATATCTCAGACATTGGAAGATAATAGGTTCCGATGCAATCATCTCCACTTAGTTTATCCCTAACAATAAAATAATAACATTGTGTACTAAGCAGGTGAAATTATGGTATGTTATCGCTGTTTAACTTTAGCAGTCCACTCTACAAAGTAACTACCTACTTTAACACTATTTCCTACAGTCCTTTGCCAGTCTGTTCTGCAGTCATCCAACATTACCCTCCAGTGCAAAGGTGCATGACTTCCTTTGAGCGCTTACCATTTGAATGGAATTTCCAGTTAACATTTGACTTTTCTTGTTCAAGGAAACAGAACGGAACGGAATGCAAATGATCTGTACCTTTTGATATTTTTTCCGAATGCCAGGAGGGCCTGAGAAAAGACTTGCCAGCAATGTTATGTTTATGGTTGTTTAAGGTTATACCTCAGAAGGGATTTTCTTTTTCGGAAAAGTTTCGTTGGGACAAACACTTCCATTTGTTTTCCTACTACAAATGGTACACTGACGACCTTTGTTTTTAATTCGGTTTATGATTTGCAAATAAGTTTAATTAAATCATAATTGCAACTTTTAGTTTAATTTAAATGAGTCGAATAGCAATTTTTTCAAGGATAAGTTATAATCTGATTGGAAATGCTTTTAATTATTAAGATTTTGACCATTAGTTAAACTTACCAGTCCCATAACTGCAGCTTCAACTTTTCAGCCATTGTAGGAAACTAAAAGAAAAACAATCACAGTTACTAGTCTATTTGACCAAAGCATCTAAACTCTGATTTCACCATTGATTCAAGTCTCAAGTTGTTTATCATTGATTTCTTCTTTCTTTTTTTTTTTCATTTTCAAATGATAAAAGCAAAATATAACTTGGATTGTGTATTTTATACAGCACATTGTACCTGAAATGAAACATGTAGCTCTTGATTGAATTCAGGATGGTCGCAGTTTTTATGTATCTCTGTTTTGACCTGAAAAAAGGATTGGTTCATTAGTCAGGAATTCCACTGGTTGATGGCACTTCCTCGTACTTGCAGTCCACTCAGTGATGTCATTTCTTATTAGTAGATGTGCAGTGCAACGTATGTGCAGCTAAAGCTTATATAGTTTACACATTTTTCATAGCACACATCAAGTAAGAGTTTTGCTACTCCTTCATGGATGGGATGCTTCTCCCTAACAGGTTACAACCCAGCATGTTTAATTTGGTTAGTTGGCCATTTTGTACAGGTACCCATAGAAAAGGTGCATCACTTTACTGCTAACAATCAATGTTGAAATATAACTGTATTGTTGGCAAAATACATTTAAGTGATTGAACATTGTACAGGGGTTGAGGAAGAATAGGTTAAGCCAAAACATCTGTCAGGCTGGTTAGGGTGCTGAACATGTAGTCTGAAGATTCCTCCTCCCTGCCTCTTGGCGGATTGTGTTTAGTTGTTTAGTAGTCCTGGATTCAAATCCTCCATGCTTGCATAAAGCCTACTGGTCAGCCTCCCACTCGTTGGGATTTTTAACAAGTTTCTGTTTATCTACAATAGGTAAAGGTAAAGTCTGTCTCCGAGCCATGAGGCTCATACAGCCGGAGCTTATCCCGGTTTCAGTAGCATTAAGCGACTAGGAGTATTGCTACTCCCCCCTGGATGGGATGCTAGTCCATCGCAGGGTTACCCCCCAGCAGTAAGTTCGCCGGTACCCATTTATACACCTGGGTGGAGAGAGGCACTGTGAGAGTAAAGTGTCTTGCCCAAGAACACAACGCAGCGCCCCGTCCAGGCCTCGAACCCTGGCCGCTCGACTCCTAACCATTAGGCCACCACGCCTCCCACTTATCTACAATATGTGCTTGTTTATTTAAGGCCCACAATGTTAACTAATGGGGCACCATTAGTTGTGTTTACCCTATAAATAGGCTTGAGACTTACTTCTTTACCAGCAAATGAAAACAGCAAATATGGATCGACCAACTCTTTCATCTGACCACCAACTAAGGATTTTTTGAGTATCTCACCAACAGCTGAGTCCACTGCAAGGAATAAGTCAAAGAGAAGGAAGTATTATAAAATAGCTCCTAATTAGCGCAAAAGACTCTTGCCAGCAAGCACAGGCTGTATCATGATATCAGTACCACATAATAAAATGAAATTTAAAAAACTTACTCTGTGGAATATCTTCAGCTCTAAATACTCTCAGGTCAAAAACAGCTGGTCTGAGCATCATTCCTGGGGGCTGGATCAAGTTACTGTAAAAACATAAACAGTGCAGTTTATTATTTGTGTGTTCATAAATGAATTAAAAGCACTCTTCACTTTTAACTTACTGTAATACATGAATAAGACTGTTGAAACTTGTCTACACATATATAAATAAAAAAAATCAAAAGAAGGGGTGCATGAAATAAGACGCTAAGTGACCCCTGATCTGATAAGAAATTCTCCCTTAGATTTAAAAGCATACATATAGCAATTTATTGAAAGTTAACAATCTGGCAATTTATCAAGGGTCACTTGGGGCTTTATTCGAGGAACCCCTTAAAAAATTAGACCACATAATGTCATGTTAATACTGGTCAGCAACGTCAGTGATTAGTGGTTTTCAACTGAGTGTCAGAAAATCTAAACTAAGGCAGTTACAGAGCTACTTACTGCAGACATAAATACAAAAATGGACCAATGAAAACTGAAAATAAATTTAGATGTAACTGGTGCAGTGTATGGGGAAATATGCATTTCCAAGTCACAGATAAAAAATAATACGTTTATGTACTATGAAATGTTTTTTTCTTAAAAAAGTGCTAAAATGTTTTCTTGTTTTGCGAAACGTTTCGGGAATAACCCCTCAATTGGTTTCTTTTTGCATCTGATTGGTTGAATAGGTGGAAGGACTTTTTAACGCCAATCATAAATCATACCTAGTGAAGTAAAATCATTTGAAACTAGATTATCAGTTCTTTCTAGAAAATTCATATTCACTTACTCTTCGATGTCATCAAGATCATCTTGATCTTCACTTACAGTCACCACCTAAACAAAGTAAGTTGAAGACAATGTGCAAGTTTCTTGAAGTAAAAAATATATAATATCATTGGAGCTGACAGTCACATTTACTTAATGCAAGATTAAATTGTATGTGATCATTTATGTGATCCTCTGGGTGAGACTTGAGTCGAAGAATTGGAGAATGTACAATATTTTGTAAAATCTAACCTCATGGGTCTGTTTTTATGACAAAGCTGCTGGCCATTATTGTATTAACAACCACTTACTAAACAGTAGCATCTAACAACCTAAAAAAGTCCTTTTATAGTGCATGCTGGCAAAAAAGGTGACTTGGCCTTCAAGCAGATCTAAAAACGACTCCCATGCAATTTTAATATGTTTATTAACAGTTTTAATATTATATACTACTTATTAACCGAGGAGTAAGGTCATATACAGGGGAAACGTCAGAGCCGAGCGCCTTGATGTAGTGAGCGAGCGACAGCTAGGTCAATGACATCAAGGTCGAGGTCTGAGATTACCCTGTAATGACCGAACGGACGAGGTTACATAAGTTATTTATTTTATGGGCCTTTAAGCACCCTTTCCACACCCCCAAAACCCACACCCCCAAAAAAAAAAAAAAAAAAAAAAAAAAAAAAAAAAAAAAAAAAAATAAATATATAATATTCAAAAAAGAGTATTATCAAAAAAAAAACACTGGAGGTAAAACTCACTCTCGCTCTCTGTGGCTCTCTTCGTCGCTCGTACTAAAGAAGTATCGGTATGCTTATATTTTTCAAATCTTCAGTTACTGTATTGAAAATAAGAAAAAACATCGATGGTTATATTTATAAAAGTCGGCATTTTTTGTATGTTTTTGCCCCCTCGCTCGTAGCTTTTACTCACAACTCAAAAAACTGTCAAGCCGAGAAAAATTTTCATAATGCCCGGTCATTACAATAAAATAATGCCCGCTCAGCAGCCAATCAGAGCGCGCGTACTATTGTAGCCATATAATAATTAAACTTACTGGGGCCTCATCACCAGGTCCAAGAACCATAACTGTCACTTTCAAGTAGCCCTGAAAAAGAGTTGCAAACAAACTTTTTAGTCTTTTATGATGCCTTAGGTAGTAAGAGTCATCACCGCACGGCAATTGGTCAGTTTTACATGCTACATTCTTCAGTATGGCCCACTTCCTTAAAATATCCCCCCTTTTCGTCTCCACTACCCCTAGTTATAGCAAGAGATACAGACAATATAATTACAATTAAATCTCAATAGCGCAAACCTTCATGAGGAATCAAAAAAGTTTGAGTTATCGAGGGGAGGGGGCAAGGGCATCCCATCCAAGAGGAGAAGCCGAATACTCCTACAAGTAGTAATACAACCGACCACTTTGTGCTAAAGAAAGCAAAGTTACGATGTGTGCACCAATATGATAAGCAGGCCACTACACTCTAAAACTATTTTTTCAGTTTTTATGTGACACTTTTTCAAAAAAATATTGCCTATTTCTACTGCTATCAGGTCTTATTATGAAGCAAATTTAATAAGTTAATTGCTAAATTACCTTTGCTCCAGCCATTTTATCCTCAGGATCAGATAACAGAATCCACTTCCTTATTACAGCATGAGCTGAAAAGAGAGAGAGAGGAGAGCAATATAATAATTTATACCATGCCATAGAAATACAGCAATCTCGGAGCCTTCCGGTCTCGCGGGCTGATTCGGTGTGGCGATTTTTTGGGTATTGTTACACACACTTTCTTGTGGTATACTTGGTTCCCACTTGTCACTTGTATTTTCTTGCATCCTCGCCTAAGGCTCGTGTGTATACCGAGAAACAGTCTCGTGGGAATCTTCGTTGCATAACTAGTATATATTTAATAATAATATATAGCTGTACTATATATAAGTTATGCAATGCTTTCGAGTGGTTTTACTTTGGAATATCCCACAACTCATTTGTATATTTTCTTGATATACACAACAGCCTTAAGGTGAGTGTGTATGTACTAAGAAAATACAAGTGAAAAGTGGGATATTCCATAGTATACCACAAGAAAGTGTTAATTGTGTAACTATTTTATACCATGAGATACAAAATATAATTACTAAATTTCTTCAAGAATAAGATTGCAGCACATGACAGGAAGGTTGGGTTGAATACCATCAAAAATACAATCATTATGGCTAAATTCCTGAATTCTGTATTTTCTGTGGCATGGTACGTATAAATCATTAGTTATGGCTAGATTCAATTGAATTAAATTTTTCACTAATTGATTCCACATCTATACAGTTGTACATGTGCTTGATTGGCTTACTTGAATAGTCCATTTTACAGTTGCCTGCCAAGTGACCTGGCCTTTGAATGGAAGTGAGGCTGGAGGTGACCTTGCATTGATACAAACCTCTCTGCTTTATTATGTAAATGCAAACTAGTTAGCATCAAAACAACATGATTAACACAACAAAAGCAGTGAGGTCTGTATCAAAACAAGGTCACCTCCAGCCTCACTTCCATTCAAAGACCAGGTCACTCTGCAGACAACTGTAAAATGGTCTATTCTTTTCTTGTGAATTCCAAGACATTGACATTATATGTGGCTTCAAATATTTCTTTTGAAGCATGTACATGTACAAAATTTATCAGTCACAGAAATTGCACAGAAAACAGGGCTCTGGGAGCAGCTCTTGAAAGGTCTCACATGCATAGCTTGCTACCCTTCGATAGCAAGAACAAACAACAGAACGATATCCTAGCCCCAAAAACAATATATTATATAGCAAATGCTACATCAGTGGACTTTCAGTAAAAAAAAAAAACCCTTATTAGAGCTCAGTGCTACACTACTGGAAAACAGCATATTATTATCATTAGAATATGATTATTTACTTACAAGGTTCATCATAAAAGAATCCAACATCACACTGATCGAAAGACAAATAAACAAAGTCAGTATCTAACAAGACATGATCTGACTTGCTAGAGGTAAAATATTTTTAGTATAAATGCTGTGGCTGCCTAATACTTAGTTCACTTACTTCATCACCTTTTAGAGCATTTTGCACCCTACTATTAAATATTGTAGTTTACTTAATCCTGGGGGTCATTGTTGGTCATTTGTGGCTTGGTAATTTCTGCTACTTCTTATCAATTTTCAAAATAAAACTCTATTTAAGGAGGCTCTGACACAACAGCTCTCACACACACTACTTTGATGGGTCAGTGCTACAAACACTTATCAGTTACCAATACAAAAATGGTATCAAACAAATTCCCAATCATTGATAAACAAATTGTGGTTCTTTTCTTGATGCCGCTGGTAACCATAGCAACAGTAACAGTTGTTAAAAACACCCTTAATTGCCGCTTTGATTACTTACAACTCAAAAATGAGTCTGGTGACCCAATTTTTATTATTGAATAGTGATCAGCATGTTAAGATACATGTACAACTTTCGCAAAGTTAAAAAAAATATCCAGAGCAGTTTCAGAGCCACCTTAAATTTTTGAAAATTTCAGGTTTTTGAGTTATATGCACTTAAAGCTAAAATTAAGGGTGTTTTTAACAGGTTATACCGTTGCTGTGGTGTAAGTGGTGTCAAGAAAATAATCACAATTTGTTTGCTAATGACTGGGCATTTGTTTGATACCATTTTTCTAGTGTAACTGTTTGTAGCACTGACCCATCAAAGTATACAAGAGCTGAAAAGTACTGAAAACTGTTTTGTGCCTCCTTAAGCAATAATTCTTAGTTTTAATCAAATAATTTATGTCCAATCAATTTTTATTATTCAAAATTTTGATTGGCTTTGCATGCCTTATTTTATTTGTATTATTATTAAATTGAAAGTAATTTAACAAGTTTCTGAGTACCGTTAAAATCGTGGAATTGTGAATCAGTTTTTTTCATATTAGACAAGCATGTAGTCAATAGGACTCTTAACTCTATGAATAACTAATAAATCCCACCACCTTAGAAAACTTACCTGAAAACTCCCCACCATTGCATTTGCTCTTAATCTCTTGGAATTAAATACCTATTGGAGAAATATAATATTAATATTAGTTTTTATTGTTAAATTTTGCAGGTCAGGAAGTGTAAGTTAGGTTTCCATAATTATATAATTCCCAGTTCCAAGAATAAGTAAAATTCTTGTGTACTACTGTGACCATTTTTAAAACTTCTGCAGAGCGTGTTAGCCTTGAATCCTTTTGCTGGGATATTGTATTTAATAACCCATAGTTTAATTTATTGCTCAAAATTGTGAAGAGATTATTTTATCCAAGAAGTGAGACATTACATGTAAATTCATTTCTGCAGTATACCGGTATGTATTAAACAATACTGGTCATCGTACCTCAAATAATGCCTGAGCATCAAACAGTTTATGTGGTGTAACATTGAAGTTAAAGAAAAACACCTGCGGAGACAAAAGAAAAATTACTATAAAAGATCAGCTCATTCAAGACATGACTTACTAAGAAAACAGTCTCTTACACCCTCCCCCCACTTCAAGTCATTATAGTCATCCCCCCCCCCTCAATTTCAACAATGTTCCCCCACGCCTGACATGTACCATAAAGTTCCGTGTATAAGCCGCACCTCCGATTTGGAAGCTCAAATATCATAAAAAATACAGACAATAAAGTTTGAAGTTCAAGTGAAGTTCTATTGGTAAACAAACAAGGGAAAACAAGCCTAGTATCAAAACGCTGACATGCATCTACATTTACATAATGATTATGTATGTTGTAAGTCACATTGGCTTTCAAGTTAAATCTGTTTTCAACCTAGGTTAGCACCAATCTGAGAAACAACCAGCAATTTATTGTCGTGTATTAATGCAACTAAGATGCCAAGTATTTGTCAAACTCTTAAGTTATAAGTTTAAAAACAATTAATTCACATTTACACCACTGGAAAGTATAATATTCATGTTGTACAAACCTCATCATAAAATGGCTTGTTGGTTGACTTGATAACCTTAGTTTGTCTTGTCTGGTTGTCTATGGTAACACGGACCACAGGGCTGATGTTTGCTCCAGCTAGCTGACGACCCTCTATAATCCTCACTCTTACCTGAATAATCAAATCAAATAAAAAGTTTTCTCAACAACTATACAGCTGCAATTAAAAGTACATGTAAACATAATAATTTCATTATGTATACTATATTCTACAATTTTTTGCATGCAATGATGGCCTGGAGGTACGACTCTGGAGACTAACAGAGATACATAATTTTATGGGACATTCACCTAATGGCTACGAGCACTTTGTTAATAATTAAGTCAGCATTCAAGCCTAATGGACCATCAGGCCACTAGGCATTCTTGGTTTCCAGTTTTTCTAATCTAATCCATGGATATGATGCATGCTAGTCCATCACAGATTTACCCCTAGCATTATAGTCGCTGGTACCATTAATTTTTTTATACACCTGGGCGCAGTTGTTCAAAGGGTGGATAATGGTATCATTAAAAGAAACAAACCTGGAAATCAAGATTTTTATCAGGTAGCTTTTTCCTGGCTTCACTTCTTGCTAAGAAATCTCCAGTGCCAGTTGGTTTTTCCTGTGCTCTATAATTAATTAAACAAACAATTAGTTCCTGCTGTAGTTTCTCTTTTTATCCCCCTACTAATTAAAGCCGCTTCCCCTTTAATAAGTCCTCCCTTTCAAGGCTTTAAATATAATAAATAAGACACCCTTCCTCTATTAAAATCCTATCCCTCCCTCTTTCCACCCAGCTTTTAAATAAATGTGAATTGTGAGTGAGTTTGTAATAAATAATAATCAACATTTTTTATAATTTTAAAATGTTATTTAAAACATTGACGGCACTGTGCTTTTGCAATATTTTATTAGCACCAGGGTGGTGGTTCAATTTACCGTAAGGCTACGGTTAATTGAATAAGCCCCCAAGGTTATTAATGAGGTGAAACAGCAGTTGTTAAAATTTTAGTTTTTAACATAAAAGTCTCCACTCGAGGCTATTGGCTCATCAGGCCAATGATTATCTCTGGTTTCTATATCGTTGAAGCAACTAGCAGCAACTGCAGTGCAGGCATTTCCTATTGGCGCACAAAATATCTGTTTTAGGTCAGGATTGAGTAGATTCGTCACCATGTTTCACTTCTACTCCCTAGCTAGGACACTTTTTCCTCTCTCCACAAGCCTCTCCCAAGTTTAGAACCCAAGCCCTTGCTGGTCAAAATTCACTTGCTCTTCAAAATATACCTGCATTGTAGAGGCTACCTATCCACAGACTGACCCAACAAATTAACTGACTCACAAATATGGACTTATAGGGTTCTTTAATACTTACTTTTCAGTAATTGCTGGTTGCTCTGCACTCTCTGGCTTCTCATCCTTAGGTTTGGGTGGTGATGGCGGAGCTTTAGATGGAGCCTCTGCTTCACGCTGAGGTTCTGGAGTGACTGGTCTCTCAGCAGGCTGTGGAGTCACCTCTGGAGGAGGTGCTGGGGCTGGTGTCGGGGCTGCAGGGGCAGGTGGAGGGGGAGGGGGTGGGGCTTCCCCTGCACCTTCCATAACAGTGTGTCAATAAAATCTGAAAGTTAAATTCACATCGGGTACTTTTAGCAATAGACACTTATAACAACTGTAAAAAGTTCGGAAGTGGGCAAGGCCTAGGGCAGGGGGATACTTTCTATAGTCAGCTTATCTGGAAAGACTGCCAGAAAGGGAACCTTCTTCAGGCTACAAATACTGGTATATAAAAGGACAGGTATTTCACAAGTTTGAGTATAGAATAGGGTACAGAAAAAACTGTTGTTTATCTATAATTATTATTTTCCTATACTTTTGCAATACCATTTGTAATTGGGAATGCAAATAAAGTGTGTTGTTGTTGTTGTTGTTAATAGGGCCTTTCAACATATCTCAAACAGAACAGAGCAGAACAGAAAAGAACACTCAATTCTTTTTCGTATAATTTGTAATGTATTTTTCAAGTGAAAAACTATGGAAAGAGATCGTCGTCTGGTAGGTATGTGAGGGAGGGAGCCTTATGCCATCCATCCCATACTGCTGGCGCTTATCCCAGTTTCTGTAGTATTAATTAAGCCGAGAGGAATATTTCTACTCCCCATGAATGGAATGCTAGTCCATTGCAGGGTACCCTCCCAGCATTATGTCGCCAGAACTCCTTTATGCCCCTGGGTGGAGAGAGGCACTATGAGAGTAAAGTGTCTTGCCCAAGAACACAACACAGTGACCCCAGCCAGGGCTCAAACCCAAACCGCTCGATCCAGAGTCCAGCGCACTAACCATTAGGTTACCGCGCCTCTCACAAGGAGTACCATATTCGTATCAAAGATCAAGGAAATGATTACTTATATTTTCTGTCATGAATGGTAAATAAAAAGGTACTTAAGGGTTTGGAACCTCCCTGTATAAATAATGTTGAGTACCCCCTTCCCTTTTTATTATAACATAGCTAGCAGAGCCACGCAATCAAATTCAGTATAAAAATCATCACTAAATTTTCTTCTGATTCTCAAAACACCTGACATGCATAGCAGGTATCAAAATTTTGAACATTCTAACTACTTTGATAATAATTATCATATTATTCCGTTTGTATTATCGGATCTCTTTGCTAATCTATACAAACAGGAAAATTGCATGCAATTCACCCACTGTAGATATATGAAAAATTATCAAAAATATAAGTTTATAAGGTTAACTGATTTCGAGTCTTTTACCCATGTCTGTAGCCATTTCAGTCATGTCACCCATGTGCAACACAGTTCACAATCTGTATGTTTTCCGTGAGGCTATCGATCGAGGCTTCCTGAACTTGATTGAGCCACTTTCAAAGACTTCAAAATTTGTTTTGATGGTCCCTTTCTTCAATCGTTATGATTTTCATCTTGTTTTTGGCACAAAACTTCCCATATTCATATTTACAAATAAACAAAAAATCCAAACAAATAAACAACTTCGAAATAACGCGCGAAAAGCATTATGTGAATTTAAATTAGATTCCAGTCTCTTTCGAATACTGAGCAGAGCACACTTTTTAAAGGGTATCTGTCAGCTATCATTTCCCTTCATTAAACGGTCTCGTCCATTGTCCAAAGGCAGCTTGTCTTCTTTAGGAAGCCAATGTTGTATTTAAAACTCTGATTTTGCTTGTCTTGTCCACCCACCATCTACTTTGACAAAAATCTGGCATCCAGCTCCGAGCTCCGTCATTGGTTTAATAGTGAACTTATACTGAAGGATACTTCAGCGCTATAAAAATGCAAGTCAAAATATACGACAGCCGTTTCGGCACTGCTGCCTTCTTCAGGTATTGGCTCAATAGCAGACATAAATGCATTTGTTTTCAAGTATTTTAAGCAGGAGTATCTCACACGATCTCAAAACAAATAGAGACGCGCAGAAGATACCAAATCATTGCCCTTGCTTACTTTCTTTAAGCTCTCCGCATGGAAAAGATATAAAGCGTTGCTAGCAGGGTCAATCTTTATAATTCAAAATAAAATAAACTGAATTAAAAAACCTGAAAGCTGTTAAGATAATTTCCCAGTGAACTGACTTTAAATTTCTGCATGGGCCAACGGACAATACAAAGGTATCGGATCCTGGTGAATCTAGTCATAAATTATAGAGCATTCAAACAACTAGCAAAGAAAGGCTGACCGTATTGTTGAAATACAAAAGTTGTTTTATAATTTTCCACCTGGTAATTCAGTCCAGAGTTCCAAACCGGCCACCCACGACTCCACTTGCATTCAACTTTGTCATTCAACCGTTGTCATGTTAACGGTATAATTTTCCCGAATAATTTTGAAAATGACAGTAGACTTTTTTTATGTTGAAATACAATAACAAGTGAATTTATTCTAACTTATCAGTAAAACTGGTGCTTTATTGTACCCACTTTGCGCAAAATGGCGTTTTCGCGCGGGAAAACAAAAAATTGTCTTTACGGAACAGTAAAGTTGCGTTTTCGTGCTGTGTCATTTACTAGCCAGAATTAGCGTAAATAATTTATAGTTTTGTCATTTTGAAGTAAATCACTGATGACCAAAAAAAGTAAAAACGCCAAAAATAATTTTTCATGTGACTCCCGTTGGCCACCCACGAGCGACTTCTACTTGCATTCAGAGCACGTCGTAGGTCCATAAGCAAATTGGCAGTGTTTTGTCTATACATTAAAGATAGCTAGAAAGTTCTCAGTGCAAAAATTACTTGACTGATCTACAACCCTTTGGCTACGGTCGACCCGATCGACCCACACTAAAGCCATTGCGAAAAGCTAACAGCTGAACTGCCTGTTATAACTTAACTGAAGAGAAAAGCAAAAGAAAATCGCCCCGCCATGAATAGAGGCCAGGTAATTAAAACAATAGCATAACTTGTTATTCTAAAATAATTTGTGTTTGTGAATTTATAAGTCCTGTGCGTTGTGAAAGAAACTATTGTCTTTAATAGGTGAATAATTATACGCAAACAAAATACCTCAGTTTTGAGGAGAGCGATGAATTTCCGCAGGCGGTCATGCATGGCAGGCACAGAAATCGTTTAACTACTGAGTATTAGAAACTTTGATAGCTTTTCCTGAAAGCGAAAGTCAAGCGAAAAGTCCACAATTTTGTAAACTTTATGCCTTTGTATTGTATTCTTTTACCGAATTTCTGTCTGAATTAAAACAATGCTCAATTGAATGATCAAACCGTTCTTGGCATAACGAACGCATAATTGAGCAAAAAATTAAACTTAACTCGAACGCGAGACAACCAAACCCTTATCTCGCTAAATTTAGATACACAACCAAACATTTAATCGAGCCACATTACAAACCATTATAACTACACTTTAACATCCAATTACGGCTCGATAATTTTTTGCTCAGGTGCTTACAAAGAGCAAAATTGAAGATAAATAACACTACAGGAATAACCAGAAGTATAGTCGCACTAATATACACTGAATCAAACATACAATACCGAGATGAATTTTTCCGCAAGATTCCGAACTATCGAAAACAAGCAAGACGCACTTTGAGTATTTTTTACGACAAAATATTCAATGCTTGCCACTTTAGCCCCCTCTGAAAGAAATTTGAATATCCTATCATTTTAAATGCCTTACCTTTTACTGGCTTTCCGGGATCGTTTCCAAAGGAAATTCTTTCAAATGACGCAAAAATCAGTCCCACTGATCATTCCCATTGCGTCTACAATCAAGTATAACTCCATCCGCAGTTCTAAAGGAAGTTCAAAATTACCAATTTTACTAAAGGAATAATTTAACGGCAAAGATAAAGGCATTTTGACAATATTCTCCAAGTGGTCTCTGTTGTCATGTTAACCGGTAACTTCGCGAATAAAATTTAAACTAAGAGCAGCTTTTGACGCAGTGAATGTAGTAAGATACAATTGAATTTATTCCAACTTATAACCAGAAGATCTCAGCAAAACTGAAATCCGATCTAGGGGGTCTCGGCTAGATATTTCTGCGCAAACTGCCCGGGAAAAAGAAAAGGGCGTTTCCGTAATGTTTTGATGAAGACATAAAAATATTTTGATATAAATACACAAAAGTGTCTCAAATCGTTAAAGGGTACACCTTCTAGAAACAGGTGTAAAACTGCATGACTATGTAAGTTTCGCACGCGATCGTGAACATTATTCGCGTTAATTTTAATAATTTGGTTTGTACATTTCCCGCATAGCGAACGAACGATCGCGGTTCTTACGGAAATTTATCCTTTCGTCTGAGAGCTTAGCTGATTATAAAAAAATATTAATAGCTGTATTTATTAGCTATTGTGACGTTCATTTTTTGCTGGCGGCAATTTTAATTTAAATATTAGTTTTAAAACTGAATATTTTACTTGTTCATTGTTTCATCATATGTTTTAAGTTCTACGGCGATCACGTGTACGGTTAGTTATCATTCATGCGAGCAGAAAGCAAGACAGTGCCGGCTGCCCTCCTCATTTTAAAATGATCGACTAAGCAGGTACTTAAATTTCTAATTTCTTCATTTGATAAAAGGGATTTGTTCCCGATATGCTGCCGGCTTTTTTGCGGGAGAAAGCGAGACAGTGGCGTCTGCCCTCCTCATTTTAAAATGACCGTCTACAGGTATTCAATCTTCTCAATTCTTCATCTGATACAAGAACACTGGGTATTTAATTAACAGCCCACAAATACGCCAGTTTGGACAAATAGCTAGTTTGAATTTCTGGTTTGCATAACAATATTTACAATGTTCTTATATATTTTATATTTATATATAATTAGTGACTCGTGTAGCTTGCTTTGTTTCACAAGTACAACTAAAATGGTTCAAGGCATTGCTCGTCGTTTACAGATGTCCCCAAGCCGGCGTTAATTATTTAATACATTTCCAGTCGCTCTATAAACTGTGCTTCCCGAAAATTATCAGGCTGACATTTGGTCTTTAATCGTGGAAGGAAAACTACCAGTTAATATTGCGAAGAAATATTTTAACGGAATACCTAACGCAAATGAGCATTGGCCAGCCGAAGGGACCGATCAGGAGAGATGAGTTTAAAAATGGGCATGTGCCAAATTGCATCGATAGAGCCAACACTTTACGACAATTTTCTCAGTTAAAAATTGGTCGAGGATAGATCCTAAGGAATAAGATTTGGATAGATCATTTCACAGTTTTCGTTACTAACGAATCCTGCTACGTTTAATGAAATAACTGCTGAGATGTTAAAAAGGAAAATTGCATTCACGCAAAGACAAAAGGCAAAACGAGCGAAACAATTCTACTGATCGCTTAATAGATCTCAATAGCAACAGGTTCACACCTTATCAATTATTCCCAAAATTTTTAAAACTGCTAACAGGTCATTGACGCTGAGACAAAGATAAACATACTAGTAACTGAATAATTGAACGTAAGAAAAAATAATGCATTAATTAAAAATTTACATATATTTTAATTTCACCGCACAAAGCATTAAAAAAACTTAACTTTAGGGAAGAAAACACCATGTGTATAGAGGCGGCAAGGAAGTCAAAATAGAAACCTTAGGGTTATAATATTTTGCTTCCTCATTACATTAAGATACCATAAATCGCTGGAAACTATTTATATATTATGGCTAAAGATAGAGGGCTAGAGATGAGCCGAGAATTAAAGAATGTTGTGCAGGTCTGAAAATACTACAGATATATTAAAAGCAGGCTGATTTAAAGTTTTGTTTCAAAAGTGGCACGAGAGATCGATATTGCAATATCGTCAATTAAAAAGCAAAATATTTTGGTTCTTAAGCTTACGGAAAATTCTCTAATATTTGCTTCGCAATACGGTGATTAAAAAGCATGAGCACTTCTTGTATTGTAAGTATGACTTGAATTGTTAGGGAAAATAGAAAAAAGGTTAAACGCTCTAGGTATGAGAGTTATTGCTGGAGCAACGCAAAAAGAAAGAGAGAGGTTTGTAGGGATAGATAAAAAGAGAGGTTTTTACGAAAATAAAAACTTACCAAAATGTTAACCGAATACAAAGGAACTCTGGTGGTCAGGCGTACCAAACATTTCCTAATTTATTTCTTCACATGACTTCTGCTCTCCTTTCGTCAAATCAACCGATACATTACTGTCTTAGAACTGTCGTATTTAAAACGTTTTCGACATTAGCTATGATAATGCGACAAAAAGAAAGGGAAACCGACAAAATACAGCTGACAATAAAAGCCCTGTAGGCCAGGCATCAGTTAAAATATTGGCTTTTTGAAAGTTTGGATACTGAGGTAAGCCGCACAAATTTGCTAGTTTTAAAAAAAGCTTGGTCGATTTGTTTTTTGTTAGTACCTGTGAAACTTTTGCGGGTGTTTAACTGAAAATTTTTGGCTGGTCGCCTCAGTGTGTCAATTTATCATTTACAAACATGACATAGGCGTACGGGCAATTTTTTGCCAGGGGGGGGCGGTGAACCATTTGCCCAAAAAAATATCGCAAGTTGCCCAAATTTTTGCGAAAAAGTCGAGAAGAAACGAGGGTCCTGCGATGCACTAATATAAGCTACCATAGGCCTACAAATGAAGAGATAATATTCTCGTGCAGTTCTTGCATATGAATTTATCATATGAGCTCATAAATCACCTTAAAAGAAATAGCTATCTGCCATTTCGACGGCCGAAGATTTCAATGATACGATCTTTTCATTGTTGACTACAGATTTGGCATATGCCCTTTCAATGTTAATAAGTGCGATGTTACTGACACGTTGCCCCATGGTGCTGTTGAGGTAAGTTTTCAATCTGCGCAATGCACACAATGATCTTTCTACACGGCGATGTAGCAAGTATCATGCACTGCGAGGATATGTACCACATAAGAAAACTATGGAGACATATCAAATAGAACATTCTCGTGCATTATCTCCAGCATTTCTAAAACAGTCATGTAGCCTAATCCGCGCAAACGACGAAAACTCGCGTACATTTTCTGCTCGGCTTTCAGAATCTCGCCCGTCGATTTTGTAAAATTTAGCAACGCGGGAGAAGCTTTCTTTATCAGGGTCGTGTTTTACCGTGACATAAATTTCCCAAATTATGTGACCATCATTGTGTCCATTATTAAAGGAAATATAAATTTATTTGTTATAACGTTTAGAAAAGGAAGTTCATAATAACTGCTGGCTTCCAAGTACAAGCAACGCTTTTTTGGTGCATTCATCAAACTGTCCATTCACTGGTTCTTTAAATTTAACATCTCACTAGATTCCACGTTCTTTCTGGATGTATCGATTCTCACTTACGTCTCTACTTGAAATGGTGGCCTCCAGAAATTTACGTCCTACAGTTACGAAGATATCAGCGCCTCTCGAAATAAGGAATCTTGGGTAAATCTTGTTAGTGAATCTGGTCTCACATTGTCAAGAAAATAATAACCACGCCGGCTTCAGGTTGAAAAAGAAAATATCTATCTTTTCGAAAAAAAAAAAGAAAACTACTTTAAAAACTGGCTTTGCCCAAATTTCTCTTGCTGCCCAAAAAATCTGAGTTGCCCAAAATTTGGGGGGGCTGCAGCCCCCCCAGCCCCCCCGGCCCGTACGCCTATGCGTCGCTGGTACAATACCGGTACATTTTCTAATTTCATGACATAAGCTTGTGCTCGGAGTCATTTATTCGATTAAACGCCTCCCTCGAATAAACGCCTCCCTTGAATAAACACCGCACATAAGTGCAGAAATATTAATAAACGCCGCCCTTGAATGAACGCCGCATCATAATGTGGCGTTTATTCCAATAACAAAGTCAAAATGCAAATGCAGTAAAAATCAAGCTTAAGTAAGCTTCAAAAATATTTTCCTTGATTGTAAAATGTCTTTTCAGACAAGCACTAAAACATTTTTCTTTTTTTTTATTCAAATATTCAGTTACCATACTATTGTTAGCAAGAAATAAATTGAATTTTAAATCAACGCCGCCTTCGAATAAACGCCACACTCGAATCACGGAAAAATTTAATAAACGCCGCGGCGTTTAATCGAATAAATACGGTATGGTGCGATCAGTATTTGCCATTCAGTCACCTCCACACAAATCATTTTAGGTGAGTTTGATAGATTTAGTCTCCCTTTATCCGCTGCTAATCAAAACGGAATACAAACGAGTTGTTGCAGTCTTGTAAAAGATTCTATATATTGTCTGCTCTTGAGTAATATAATTCTCGACATTTCGAATTGTTCTAGTGATTTTGTCTGAATTTTGTCGGACGTTTCGACGTGAAGAACGTGCACCCATGATAGGCATCCACTTAAAATTTCGAAGCGACGTTTCTCAAATTTCAAATGGATATTGCACCACCGGACACTGATAAATAACGGTTTTCTTTCATTGTCAAGTTTTACTTTAATTGCCAACATGCATGGTTTAAACAGGTCTTACACTTTGCAGGTAAAAGTACACATCGTTGTTTTTCTTCTCTTAATATGTGTGTTTATCCAATGAATATGAATATTAAAATCGACTAGTACTTGCGTGGGAGTTTATTTATATTGATTCGGCAGTTTATCTTTAAAGTTCCAAATGATGCTAAGAACACTAACTTACAATAAGTAGTGTTCTTTTTCGATTCAATCATTTTGTCTTGCATAATTCCGACTTTTCGTGTAAAAAATCTGCCAAGACATTTTTTCACTTTTTTCACAACAAGTACGTTTTTATAACATTAATTTTTCTACCAAGCGTGTTTTGCATTTTGCATTTCTAACTCATCCAAAACAATACTGTTTAGTTGTTTTTCCCGACCGACTCACTGTTTTAATTTTATGAAGGAGCAGGGAAAAATGTGAAAAAATCCCATTGCCATTTTTTTCTTCGAGCTTCCAGGGTTTTTACTTGAAATCGCCTGGAAATTCGACGGGCCCTCGTGTTTTCTCTTTTACTCATCCACGTTTTGCTACAGAGGGGACTTGAATCTGGTTCCTCAGAAAAAGGCCTGACCGAAGCGAGCTGTGGGAACAAAAAAGGCCAGTTTCTGCTTCCTTTGCCCAACCCTCACCAACACCAACACCCAGTTTCCTATATCCCGTTTTCGTCGTTCGCTGTC
Organism: Oculina patagonica; assembly: GCF_052425735.1. NCBI lineage: Eukaryota > Metazoa > Cnidaria > Anthozoa > Scleractinia > Oculinidae > Oculina > Oculina patagonica. The sequence continues at coordinate 18,878,862 of NC_135759.1, read as the reverse complement.
CTTCTTTTCAATATAATCTATCCCGCAACTTTCTGTCGTACCTGTGAACTAGCATTAAGCGTCCTCATTTCCGCATGGCTATCTCAGCTAAATAAACCCGAAACTGCGGAAAATCAGAAAATCTTAAGCCTGTCTCAGGGCAAGAAAATTGAGAAACGTATGAAAACGTTTACTTTTCAGCGCATCTGTTTATTTTTTTTTTTACCCAAGTTAACGTGCACTTTTATCAGTTACAAGAAGACCAAACACTGCGGTTAATTAATTACACTAGTCAATTTTAAAAATATTGAAAGGATGGCTACGATTGCCCCCCAACACACAGTTTGCGTCATGTTGTTAAGGAAGTCACTTGTGTACGCACATTGGTCGTATGTTAAGGAAGTAAACGGACAAAAAATGGAAAAGATGCGTGTAAGATGAGTCCAGCCAAAAATAGCAAATAATTAGTGTTGATTGGAAATCCTGCTTTTCCAAAGGAATTTTAGGAAATAAAAATCTATTCAAACCCAATTGTTAAATTTGAAGTTTAATTGTTAGTTTTCGTCCAAAACAAAACTACGACGGACATGAATCCTTGCGCCCGCGGACTCAAAGCACGCAGTGGTTTTCCCCATCTGTACGCTTTCCAGTCTCCTTTTTATCCGCTGAGTGTTTTCAAGTATGCCACCACATGGAGTAACCACGTCACTGCCGGCTCAGAGACATGACTTGTCTTTTCCAACCCGGAACTTCGAATCCGAGCGCCATGGATAAGCCTGCGAATACAGCCGTCTCTCCACGCTCCAATCCGCTTTCTGCGTTCGTTCGGTTTGGGGTCCCCTCCGAACGCAGCAAGCAGATCGGAGCGTGGAGAGGCGGCTGTATTCGCAGGCTAGCCATGGATCAACTTCAGAAAAACACTCACTCATTGTGGAGAAGATATATTCCCATTTATTGAAGCTGGAAGCTTACATATTTCTAGAGTAGCTAACTCCAGTAATTTTCAACAAAAATAGTTATTTGACGAAATGCCCTAACCGGTTATACCTTTGTACGGTGGTCCTAGTCATTAATTACTGTGACCGAGTTACAATTCTGTGTTACAAGCAGTATACGTAGATGATGTAAGGCATTATTCTGATCTTATTACAGAATTCACCACCACTATAGAACAGCTGTTATATCTTTATAGCTAGCCTCATTAAAGAAACATTATTTTTAATTTGATTTACTTGTACGACATTTTCGAAGTTACATCGAAGTTTCCCGCAAGCAGAACTATGAACTATTTTCAGACGAATCCCACTGCATAGACAGCCCTGTCATATTTTCTCCATGTCCCTTTGCCTACTGGTCAAATGAGAAAAAGGATTCATCGCCTGCGACGAAACATTCAAAACGATTCCATTTTACCATCAAATTTCAAAGGGTGGTAAATGTGGGAATTTGAGAGGAGGGGTACGTTTCACGAAACAAAAAACACCGTCACGTCACGTTTTATCCAATCGCAGATCACGGCTGCAAAATCACGGCAACATAAAAAAACTTGCTTCTCGTTTCACGAGGAAAAAATAAACAGCCATTTTACATTTCATGCAAAAAAAATCAATTCACAGCTCACAAAACATACCATTTACCACCCTCAGTTTTCATCCCTGTTGATTACTTTCAGATTTTTTCGATCTATCAGCTTTGGCAATGAAGATGAGTGTTATGAAAAAGTTGCACTCCAACTAATTTCCTATAAAGACAACAAGACAAGAATGGATATGTTGACCTATGTGTTGACGATTCTTAGTGGATTTTCCTGATTTCTATTAGAAATGAATTAGCCGATTTCCTGCAACCTATCAAATTTATGAAATAGCGATATAACGATTTACTATTTATTATTTACCCATATAGCGATCTTTAAATCTGACGTTATATTATTACGAATTATTATCAATATAATGATATTATTAATATTTCAATTCTAATTTAGATTCAATTCCATTTAATAGACGATATCTGTTGTAATTTGTAGGTTTTCCGTCACAGGGGACGATTTATACTTTGAACATCTTCTTCACAGAGTATCCCTGGAAAGAAAGATGAAAAGAAATCAGGGTAAGTAAGCAAGTATACAAATGTAAAATTAAACTCAGTTTAATAAGTAATTAGTGGGGATTGATTGTGGGTAGGTCAAAAAAAGAACATGGAATAATTTCAAGGCCAGGGCCAGGAATTGCTCGTGACAATTTTATTGGCAAAGAAAATTTCTGGCTTAATGTGTATAAATGTCAAATGATAGACATTTTTCACCTAAACGAGTCATTATGGGCGAGGAACGAGACTAAGGAAAAAAGCAGTTTCTTTTCAAGCGTTGTTTGGGTCGTCACGTAACGCTTCGCCGGGTTACACGTCACGCGGCGACACAAATAACAGCCAATGCGAAGGACACTGAGAGAGGAAAAACTCATCAATGATAACAAAGTTAAAAATATCCTCTAGCAACCTTATCGACTGACATACTCACCGGCATGGAATACAAGAAGACGACAATGGCTGCTATAATGATGAGAGTGATAAGTACACCAATGATAATCCACTTGTAGTTTCTCCAAATGATGTAGCGCATAGTTTTGAACGGAGACGTGAACCACAGGAACGAGGTCGCAGGGCGACTGGGGAAGGAACAAGACAAATTTTTACATAGGTTAAGTCTCAGCATTCGAGCCTAGTGGCCATCAGACCGGAGCTTATCCTGGTTTCCGTAGCATGAAGCGACTAGGATTTTTCTACTCCACCCTGGATGGGATGCTAGTCCATCACAGGGTTACGCCCAACAGTAAATTCGATACATGAAATTGTAACAATGTCAAAGCGAATCAGAACCGATGATTTCTACCTACTTCGTTATTTATTTTTAATTCTCCAATTATTTTTACCTGAGGCGGCGGCGGACTTTGGAATGAAAATCTAATAATGGATTGAGGAAACTTCTCAAACGTGCGAGAGAACTGCCCTCTTGTGTTGGTCGACTGTATGTTATGATTGTTATCAGAAACTATTATGGGTTTCTGTACAGTTCACCAAAGTTGTTCAACTCCAATTGCTACAAACAGTGGAATTACTTACTTGGGCTCCTCTAGTGTAGGGTTCTGATTTGGTTCCTCCCTTCCTTTTCCAGCGGGTTTCGAATCAGCTTCGTCCTTGGGTAACAGCTCAATGGCCATTTCTACTTTACCCTGCGAAAAAAGCCCTGGAGTTTAGAATACGGCTTTAGTTGTTTTGCTTGTTTCTGTGTTTATTTAGCTACTGCTTTATAGCTAGTTTTCAAAGTCGTACAACGTGCCCTCACAAAAAAAAAAACAATCGGATTGTGTCCAATCACAAACGAATTCGAAACCAACCGTTGTTTGAAGCTGGCCATTTTCTCGAAGATTCAGGACAAACCGAGGTAATGGCTTTTTTTCTCTTTTTTTTCGCAATTATCACGCGACCATAGCCCCACCCCCAAAAACCCATATTCTGCAGTCATATTCATTGAAAAAAAAAAAAAAAATCTAATATATCCAAATCCACAAATATCAGCTTAGTTGGATAAAAAGATTCTATAGAGCCAAACAGAAGCAGTAGTTTCGAGATAAAGTGCAGGATTAAAATGGATTGCAGTTTATGAAATTCTTTGATTTATTGACAGGATGACAAGACATCAAACTTCCATTCTTGTGACGGTTTGACCTTTCCAGCCGTTATTTTGTCAGTTTAGTTTATATTTCTTTGCTTCTACCACTTTTGGCGATGATTTCTCGGGATTTTAAGTTGATAAAGTAAGATTAAAGCAAGCTCCTGGCCACAATCATGAAAAGATGATATTTCAGCCGACAGTGTCCCTTGAAATTTTAAAACAATGGACGGCAATATGTAAGGAGAATTCGCATTTCCATCTTACCGTTAACTGCATCTCTTCTCCTGCCTCTTGAGCGAAGCAGGGCCACCAGCCGTACACTCTCTTCATCTCAAACAGTGACACAGTCTCTACACTGCTGCTGGCTCTACCTTCCTCAAACGACGGTAGCTGCTGCAAGCTGCACCTCCTTGCACTCTTTGCTGGCTTCGGCATTCGGTTAAGGTTCAGTTCTACCTGACCTGAATATATTGCATCAGCAATTGTATGAAAAATCTCTTCAAACTTGCAGATGTCGTGAGACTTATCTAAACATCCTTCTGATCAAATTGTTATTAGCGCCGAGACACAAGATTTGTGATTCATTCATCACGATTCCTGACAAAAACATGAATTTTCCCACACCAACTGCAAATTGAAAACGTTAGATGTCTATCGACGATGCGAAACAGTTTAAATTCTTGAGAAACTATAAACTTGATCCAAACAAAACTGTCAAATCTAAACACACACTCTCTCCGTCTCTCTTAGAAAGTCTTTCTTTAGAGGGTAATGATCCGTTTGATCATAAACAAGAAGTTCCGGTATAAAAGGGGCCTGGCCTGGCCATTCTCACGCCCAGTTGTCAGTTAATCATCCAAGCGTAAACAACTGGCAAACAACATGCATATTTTCTACAACTGTTACTGATAAAATGTGTTTAATGTTTGCTAGGAATACTCTGTTAAACGTTAGGAAGTTATTTTTCATATTTTTGTCAATGATATATCTTGGTTTCATGAGATTTTGAGGCATGTTCAGCTTGAAGGATGCTCGGCACCACACACGTGCCACGACTGCAAAAGTACAAATTTGCATTTCGCGCCCGAGAAGTGTGAAATGTGGGAGGTGCCATCCCTTTTATAGCAGAACTTCTTGTTTAAGAGCGAACTGTATAAAACACTGCGAATACCGCAAAGCTGCTACACGAATGATCTAAACGTACCTAAGAAGTCGTCCGCAGAGAATTTGTCGTTGTCCCAAACCTGGATGACCAGACATGGAGGTACACGCTCTTCTGTTTCATCTAAACTCCAGAAGTGCTCCTATAAAAAAAGAGAAAGTTTTATTAAAATACCCTTGCACTTCGTTGGGTAAAGTTCAAAATGGCCAGGCAGTCAGACAATCGAACTAGTTTACAGATCACGAAGAATATCAAAGAAATTAAGGTTTAACGATTTTTAACTGATTTGTAGAAACGATTGCGTCGATTTTCATGACCAATACAGCCAGTATAGCATAAACAGAACTCGTGGACATGCTTTATCTGTAATTTCTGTAAATAATACTTTTTTTAAAAAAGTGTCAAAAACATAATTTATGAATGGTTACACTTATCTGTATCAGACGTCCAACGAACAGAGACGAGACAATTTTGTTTTCCGCATTCAATTTGTTGAGAATTGAGGATTTTATCTCTTATTACAGTCAACTCTCTCTAACGGACACCTCTATAGACGGACACCTCCATAGACGGACAACGGATACTTTGATCATCGGACACTTGAGAAGTGGTATCATGTTTGTGAAATACTCCAAACTTCGTTCGACCAAACAAGTAGTCAGCGCCCTAGACGGTCCCACACCAAACAATGTCCTTTAGAACTTCTCTGCTTACATGTATGGACACTAAGGAGGTCGACTACTCAGTACAGTGTGAAGCTCTCAATTGCTTTAACAAGCAAATACGGTCCCTTTATTATTTAAGTCTTGTTGCAGTTAGCAAGGATTGACATTGTGCAAAGGTTTAGCTTTATTATCTCTGAATTATTGGTGTCATGTTACCTCGACTCTCTATAAGGCGGACACCTCTCTAGACAGACAGCTGCGGCCGGTCCCGAAGGTGTCCGTCTTAGAGATAGTTGACTGTATATGAAAACGTTTTCGTTACCTTCTTTCTAACGACCAGCACTTTCTCCGCAGCGAGGAACATGAATGGGAACACAAAACGCCAGTTAAAGTTTCCTTCACCGTCCAGAGACCTGGACAGAACAAATATGGAATAAGAACCCATCCACAGTTGTATAAGCAGGCTAGTCCAGGTAAGACAAATGGACCACAGATTTTCCTGTTGCGCCATTGGCCTAAATTGGTCACGTATTACATCTCTAGGAAATAGTTACGCACCCTAGCTAGTAGAGAAAAACGTGCGTGGCATTTACTGTTTATCCACCATACTTCTATAAAGAGCCCCGGGCGAGAGATCTTTTCACATGTATTTCTTTACATAAATAGCAGCAAATCGTTTACGTGAGGGGCCTTAGGCAGGGTGACCCTGGGGGGCGAACCATTTTTTCCAATATAAACACTAGCTTTGGCTATTTTTGACTCGCTTGCCAGGCACAATACAAAGCATGTGCGATACCGGGAGGGTCAATAATGTTTGGCTTGGTCAGAAGGGGCATCTTTTTCCAAGGCTAAAAGTAATATATCGAAACCTTTTCTGTTTTGAGGGTGCTACGCTCGCGTAGGTGAGGTGGTATTGGTTCTGGACTAATAAGAGAGTTTTGGAGGGCTAAGTTACGCAAGATTCAATATTCACCATACCTGTAATGCACATCGGTTTTCTGCGAGTCTTCAATTCCTGCAATCCACCTAAACATCAAACACAAAACAACTATATTAGACGTCAAATAAGACTGCTTCTAAAATTTCCAGATACTATAGGTTTCCTTGAAATGTTTTACAGCATAGGCCTCCTCACGAGCTTTTAACTCTAATTCCAATATTTTCTATAACACCAAAGAAAAGTTTCGTTAAGTTTATCTGGATAAGAAGAAATCGCAATTTATCTCCAAATTTTAATTACCCAGTCAAATGAACAAATAAACAAAATAAACCCGTAGTTTGTGCTTAGAATGGCCCCTGTTAAATTAATTCTACAGGTTTTGTGCTAAGTAAAAATTAAATACATCAGCATTCTTTTACTGTGATAAAACCGCGAAAGCTTGAGAGAATTATAGAAAGCAAGAGCTGTGAGTGTTCTCTTTAGATCTCAAGTGCTAATCAGCCAATCAGAGCGCGTGCACAGGAAACCATCTTTGTTATAGTATAAAATAAACTTAGTACCTACCCCTTGACGTAAATGTCACTCATTTTATCGCCTGTCACTGAAGTCTCTTCTAAGATCACATCACTTGTGTTCCAAATGATAATTCGCAATTCATATCTAGGAAAGAAGTGTAGAAACCACCAATCGAACCACCTTCATTAAATTATATAACCCAGGTTTTTACTTGAAAATGAAAATACAAAGGCCGAAACACAGATGTTAGTCCTCTTTTTTTAAGAGAGGGGGGGGGGGGGGGGGTGAATGGAGGGGGGAAAGCACAATTCGACCTCGATGTTCATTCGCTTTATAACAAACTCCTGAAAGCTATTTGCGTTTTACGTGGGTAAATAAACTCACATTTACATTTACAAAGCCGATAACTTTTCAGTGAGTATTGCCTAAATTGTTTTAATGTAAACGGCATACTTAAAAAATAAAAATAAATGATCAAGGCGGGACTGTTCACTGCAAAACAGAACTACAATAACACGTAGCTACACTTACTCTCCAGGCTTGCGAGGATTGATGTCAAACGGCGAGCCAGGGGTCCCCAGATGCTTCGGAAAAATGTCCACCCACATTTGAAGCTTGCCCTACAGGTTGGATCAGAGGAGATGTGGTAAATAAAAAGGCCTGAAAAGTTCCTATGTGCTTTTGATCGACTTTGTGTTTGCTGAGCCTCATAAACCTGGAGAAACGTGCTCTGACTAATCACTTTGAAAATGGTGTCTTATCAGCTAATCAGATGCAAGGCCAGAACCATGCACGATCTGGCCTACGAGCGCTTTCTCCGCGCTTTCCATCCTCTCTTTTTTTATCACTTTTGGCTGTGATAAGCTTGTTATATTTTTTTCTCTGAAGTGATTACCAGGTTTGGTTCCCTTTGTTACAAATAATTTTCCTGTACTTTTCAAGGACTTTTCAAGGACCGGTAGTCTTTTTGAAGGACTCCCCAAGTCCTAGAAAGTGCCACAATAAAACTCCAGGACTTTCCAGGTTTTCCAGGACCCGTACGAACTCTGAATTACGCTGGTTTGAAACTACAAAAGTCGCACATAACCTAGTTAAACCTGCTCAGTCAACGATTACCTTTTGGTGACAACATATTTATCGCTACAGTCAACACTCACCTGTAAAATCTTCGCTATCTTCATGGCAACTATCGTGAATCAACATAAACTTAGCTCACTTACATTATCGCAGTTACAAGCACTAGTAGACTTTCAACGATCTCTTTTCACGCCTGACACTATAACTAAACTTCGCACGTTCTTTATAGTTATAATATCTGTTTTTAAATCGGGTGATTTCCTAAACTAGAGATGTTAACAGTGACGTCATAAAAATCTAACTACAGTTAGGTGACAGACAGTTTTTGGGCCGAATAAAAAGTGAATGTTTTCCTGTGGCAAGCTGCCCCGGTTTTGGAGGGTATATAGGTCCCACCGCCCGTTAAAAGCAACATACTTGTACCTGTTCGATGCTAGGCTGGAGAGTGTTATACAAGGCTCTGGTCTCCACGTGTTCAGGCACTACTGGCATGGAGTTTAGCACGTGCAATGCCAACCGCTGGTCAGGGGGACCCAAGTGTGAATGAAACAACATGCCTTCCTCTGTTAGGGAAAAAACAGTAATTGCATACAGATCTTAATATCTTCTTTATACCATTTCGATATAAAAGAACGAACTGACAAACCTGCCATTTAATGCAAGTTGTCATCATGTGGTGGCAAAACAAAACAATAACCCCAAGTTAAAGAAAGAAACTATCGGGATAGTGGATGGGCGTTAAGTCTACTTGGATTTCGCCAAAAATCTCAGTTGCTTTAAATTTGTCGAAATTGTAATGACCTTCCATTTCTCTATCTAGTTGACTGAGCAACGCTATAGGGAGCTTAAGCAATGACGACGGCGACGCCGAGGACAACTCCTAGTGAAAAATAAATTTAATTATTCTTTTACTTGGGGATCACGCGATTGTCCAGATGTATTCAGTGTATTTATTGGTTCAGGAACAAGCTCCAGCTGAGCGTGTAAAGAGAGCATTAAACCCATGCAAATTACGTTCTCCACAATACGCAGAAGTTGGTCATTTGACGTTGCTGTTTTGCAGAGAACGGCCAAGAAATGTACCAAGATTTAAAATGCACGTGCAGGATTATTATTCTGCTCGTTTAACTTTTTGTTTGGTGACGTTCTCGTTGTCGTCGTCGTCGTAGTTTGCTTAAGCTCCCTACAGTACTATTAATTCCAGTGGTCGTGAGTTCAGCTAACACTAACGCTCACGTTTATTAGCACTTCAGTCCACCCACTCATTATTCATTTTATCTCGTGAGTGCTACATGGTTTCATTATATAAAGAACAAGTCGTTGAAAATCAGTTTCTTTATTCTCATCGCCTCCCTGCCTGAAAACCTAATAGTATTGTGTGGAGACATTAATGTTGATCAGACGTCTTACCGTATTCTTGCAGGTTGTAGACCTTTCCATCCAGTACAAGCTGAGTGTTTCCAAGGAACTGGGGTTTGCTTAAGTTGTTCAATTCGCACCAGTACTCCAAGATCTGACGAGGCGTCTGGGAGTCACGCCATTGGTTTGGACCAGACCTGTCAATCAAACAACATGTCACGCTGGTCACACAAGTGCACTACACCTCTCCTTTGCAGAAGAGAGTGATTAGACATCGTTACAAACAAGGAGGGCTCTGTTTCCTTGCATCTTTGGTTTGGACCAGTGTCGTGAGTTAACTGTTGCTTTAGTCACGCCATTGGTTTGAATCAAAGGCGCTAAGTTTAAAACAGTAGGGACGCTAACTATTAGGATTTGATGGCAGGCATTCGATTGCCTTTTGCAGTTGTACAGGTTTAGGTTTAGGTAACGCAATCCCCAGGTTTGTAACTGTTCAAAAGGTATGGCACATTCTCGTCACTGCTGCCAGATTCATTATTAGCATCTTTGTGCTAAAGCAACCCTAACAACAGTTGTGTAGCTGTTTTCAAAACAGACTTATCTTCTGTGTTTACACCACCACAAATATACTGCCCACCAAATGACATAAAAACTATACTCTTTAAGGGGCGTTAAAGGTGAACTTTGTATTAAATTTGATAAAGCTTGAGGGAACAAAATAGAAACAAATTGATTCGCACCACCAAAATACTACCCAACACAAGGTTACTTCCAGTTGGAGTACTCAATTACCAAATACTGTTCATCTACCAATTATTGATTGAAAATTCTAGTACTTCATATTCATTTTTCCATCCATTAATTTAAACTCACTAATCCTTTAAACCTTTTTCTTCTTTATAAAGGAAACTTTAAAATCACATCTTTGAAATACTTCTGGGGAAACCTTCCCACCTTACAAAGCTACGATAGCATTTATAGATTACATGAAACCTTAAAGAGATAATAGAAAAATAGTGCTGAAACGTACGAAAATCGTTGCATTCACATACAACGTTTCCTTGAATGATGAAAACATTGGCTTTTTCAAATAATGTTATTTATTTATGTAGCAGTCAGACTCGTTCCCAGGCGCTCCTGAGACGACACCCTTCCCAGCCTGCCCCGCCCCAACCCTCAACATGACATCATTTCTATCCAGTATATCATCACCTTTGAGGATTAAAAAAGTAGGGACTGGGATCGAGCTACCAGGTGTAACCTGTTTGTACTCACGTGCAGTAAGTCTGCGGCAGTCCACAAGTGGAACGGAAACGAGACAAGAACCTGTTCTCCAGGTCCACAGTAGTCTCACCAATCAGATCATCTCTACCAATGACGTCATAATCCATGACGCAAATGCGCAGGTCCTTGATGATGGGAATGGTGGCGTTCATTTCAAACATCCTGACAAACAAAGAGCATAAAATGTACTCAGCGCGTCATGATATATTAACGTACTTTTTTCGGATATACAATATCTTTTCAAGGGGGCGCCCCCAACTTTCCTTTTAAAAAAGGAGCCGTTTTTAAAAAAAGGGAGATAAAATAAAAAAAAAAAAAAAAAAAAAGAAAGGGAGGGGACAAAAACAAGGTTTCCGTCTTATAGAGGTGTCCGTTAAGAGAGAGTTGACTAGGAAATAACTTTCTCAAAATAGCAACTTGCTTAGGTCTTTCCCCAGGAGGGAAATAGGGCCATAAATAGCAACTAAGTAGGGTAAAAAAATACCAAACAAATAACGATAAATCAAAACAGAGCAAAGCAAAGATGGTTACGATGGTAAAACAGACTACGAACCATGGTCGTGAAAAATTTAAGCCGAAAAAGTGTTTCAGGATATGTATGCCATGGCTTAGCTCCTTTAAAAGTACATCTTATTCTTGAGGATTTTAAAGATTGAGCATTCTTCCGTGAGAGATGTTACACCATTTCTAGATTTTTTTTCACGTTGTACAAAGCTACTTTTAAATCCCAGGTGACCTCAAAAGATTAGTTTGGTAAGGAACAAAGAGAACAAAGAACTTATAGTAAACCAAAACGGCAGAAGGACGGCCAAAATTGGCGAAGATTCAGATCGAATAAGTCACGATAGGCTCTCTTACTTTCCAAACATAGGATTCAGGTTGTTTGGCACATAGTTTTCCTTGTCAGAGATCTTAGTCTTCCCCATGTGTACGACAACGTAAGGATCTGCCAGGCCGCTGGTGTCCTGTGGCTGGAGGTCTAAAGCCTGTCAAAACACAGTATTAAACATTAACTTTTATTTCTACACGAGTACAACTTTAGACATTTCACTTCAGCTCCTCCTTCCTTTAGTTCCACTGTAAGTCTCCAAACCCATTGACATCGGTGCAGAGGAAAGCACGGTGCAAAATAAGTGTTCTTCGCATTTTCATTCTTACGCTAATCAAATTCATTTTGAGTTTCACTTACTTTTGCAGCCGTTACTTGGATTGTCACGCAGAAACGCTCCTCTCCATTCGGGAGAAGCGTTGCATTTCAAAGTCAGACCCGATAGTCTGACTTTGGCCTAGCAGATACCGGTTGGGCGCTCTAACCAACTGAGCTACGAGAGACTCGTGGTGAGCTGGGCCATTTACTAGGTTGATACGTGACAAGCGTCCTGCATACTGCTAGCATCAGCAATGTCAAAATCATCAAGTGTGTAGTGAATAATAAAGATGGTACATTTTTAATAAAGATGGTAAATATCCTATTTGACATTGCTTGGATTGTGTTACGAAACTTGAAACATTTGATTGGATCATAAGAGGCTCACTTTGTGTTGCCTCCGTTAACGCAGCCGTTATTTGGGCCGTCACACAACACCTCTACACCGTGACGACCGAAATAACGGCTGCAAAGGAAGTGACACTTCGTGTATATTAGACATGAACGCAACAGGGAAACATGGCTGTCATCTTACCCGCACAACGTACACTCTGATGACACATTCCACCGGTTGACTTGGAGGCAGTTTTCGTAGAATCTTGGGCGGTACAGGAGCGTTAGGGTCGCTTGGCAGAGGATACAACCGAAACGATCCCTGAAAAGAAGGAACAATAAAATATTAAGACGGAATCCATCACGAAATCGAGTAATATTAATTTTAGTTGGACAAAAATCGAGTACAGAATAATTTAATCCTATTGCGTTCTTTTCTAAAAGCTAAAGATGTAGGTAACTATCCGTGATAACACCAACAACAATTTCTTATCAGAGCCCGAGAAAACGAATTTCAAAATTCACAAGAACCATGTAAACTATGGGTAATATCTCACATGTAGTTTTTTGTAAATTCGATTTTTAAGCGATTCAGTGGAATTCAGTGGAACTTCGAAATTTGTTTTCGACGTTTGCTGTTGTTAGAAATGATGCCTTTTGATAAGTTATTTGAAACAGCAACACAGAGAAGTTTCCAATGAGATGTAAATAATTGTGGTACATAATTTTGTCCAATTAATACTCGAGGTCCTGACTGTTATACATTTCTTTTAATATTAAGTTTGCGAATTTGATAGTAAATCAAGACAATGAATCAACACAATTTTACATTAGTAGTCTTTGACTTTACTTACCTTGAACTCCCCTACAATGGTCTCCTCCTCTTCCGATTTCGACTTCACTTTCCCGCGGTGAATGTAAAACGTTTCTACAAAGTCTTGGAAGCCGTTAAATACCTCAACCTTCTCCAACTCTGTTCCGTACACCTTGTAGAAAAAATTTTTTTTAAAACATTCATTTTCCAAAGTATTGTTTTACCGTAGGTCCTAGAGGGTAGCGTTACTTTGGGAAAAGTCACGACTCTTGAAAACAATTAGACATCAACCGCAAGTTTCATGTTTCTCGAAGCAGTCGCGCTTAGAGTGGACAAAGTAACCCGAGGTCTTCTTTATACGAACGAACTCACGAGAGACAGCCAAGACGAAATCTTTAATCCTTCACTGACCACCCAATGTGAATGTTTATGTAAAACTGAAGGAAATATGAAGTAAATCCCATTAAAAAGGGTCAGTATATGACTTTAACAACCCTCCAAGTTTTTTTTTTTCCTTAGTGGCCATTGGCCCCGTCTGTTTGTTTGGTCGCCAGTGTTTTGTCGCTTGCTGTGCTTCTCCTTCTTCTCTGTCGCCAGCTGGCAACTTTGGTTTCAATTTAGTCGACAGCTCTAAAATTTTAGTCGCCATGGCGACTAAAATGGTCTTAACTTGGAGGGTTTTTTAAAAGGAATAACTAACGAGTATTCTCTCCTCTAAGGGACTTAGAAGAGGGAGGTAAAAGCTTTCGAAAGGCTTTTTTCCCTGCCTCTACCTAATTCCCAAACGGACAGCTTGCTTGCAGGCTATCTTTTTTCAGAGGTGTAACATTTCTAACAGGATATTTATTTTAGATTGTCATGGTTATGCAAAGAATTGCATTCTCTTACCATGATCTTGTCGTATCCTTTTTCCAAATAGACTCCAGCCTTGTCAATGTCACCAACAGAGGCATAGAACTTGGACCACCAATCAATGTCTTCGTCTTTTTGTTCCTATAAACACAGAAGATCCTCGCTGAATTAATGAAACATCAAAAACGTATTACTAATTACTAATCCAATAAAGCAGTTTCTAACGTTTTAGAGCGGTTTTTAATCGAGTGTCGTAAAACCAAAACCAAAGTAACCCCCCCCGCCCGCCGGAAAAAAAAAAAGCCCCCGCCCCGGGGCGAAAAAAAAAAAAAAAAAAAAAAAAAAAAGAAGGGCCCTCTAAGAAAAAAAAAAAAATAAAAAAAAAATTTTGGCCAAATAAAAACCGGGGAAAAAAAAACCCCCGGCGCATCGAGTAACTACGTAATCACTCTGACCAATCACAATGGAAACAGACAATCCAATGAACCAATCAAAATTTGAAGCAAATACATGAAGCCGACACGAAGCGCGGGAAAACGTGCGCGAGTGAGTCACGATTGGTTTAATTTGGTTTTACTTCTGATTGGGTGAGAAAGTGGCGCAAGTTTTTTTGAGCAATCACTAAGCGTAGTAATGTTAAACCAAAGCAAACGCGAATTACTTTAGACACTCGAGTGAAAACTGCTCTATAAACTTATAAACTTACACCAATTAGCAAATCTTGTTTGAAAGTTACACGTATTGGATTGGAAGACGTGGTGAGAGGAAACCTTTTCAGTCCCAAGCTGGAGCAATAAATTATCCTTTATTGGCTGTCGCGCATTTTTTTTTACAGTCAGTTCGAAGAATTTAGTAATAGATCAAGACAATGTTTCTCTTGTTGATAATCTCACTACCTGTGTGCTTGTCTGTGTTCTGATACTGTAGGGAGAAGATTTAAGTTAATAACTGTTTCACTTACGCTTCCTTTCTTCTGTTCCTCCTTGATGTCCATAATATGAGAAGAACCATGTCTGCTGGCTTCACTTTCCGCTTAAAAAAAAAACAATTGCGATAGGAAACGCATCAAGGTCGATTGAAAGTAGATACAGCTGTAGAACTGGCATAACAGAGATATCAAAGTGTAAACCAGTGTTACGCGCTAATACAGTGCAAAAGAGCTATCGGTTTTGAATCTACTAACATTCTGTCGCACCGTCCTCGTCCTCTCCTGTTGGAGGCAATGATTGCTGTTAGCGCCGTTTGAACAGGATGTTCGAAAGCTTTTGAATACCATTATACAACTCGCGTTGTCTCATCGCAAACCTTAACCGTCCTTTTCACTCTAAAAAATTCTGTTTGAGTATCAAGGGTTGTACGCCCTTCCTCAAATCCTTTTTTCTTTACCAGACTCATTATACTAAGTGAATTAATAGCACCAGAGCAAGAAATTCGGCTAGCTGACACAGACTTCACTTAAAACAAAAATTCTTGCACTTGGATAAAATTCAATCGTTTTTAAAATATCTGAATGATCTGAAAACATGTCGAGAAGACTTCCATTATTTTTCCAGGTTCTCTACGAGCCCCGAGGGAGAAATGTTTTTTCTATTTTATTTGATTGTTATACTTCTTATTCTTTTAGCAAAAATGCGATGTTACAAGGAGAAATCGAGTGAAGATTTCAAAACGTTCTATCTTGCCCATATTCCAATCCTGTAAGGTAAATCTGAAATACCAGCAGTAGCTCATCAGGTCGTGCACATTACAAACCTCCATCCCATCCGTTGAGTCGTCACGCAATGCATCTCAGTCTCCTTGAGAAGCGTTGTGTGATGACCTACTTAACGTTTGTAAAGAGGCTACCGTAAAATTCCGGTAATAAGCTCTCCTTGTTTATAGGCCCATCTACCTGAAAACCCCCCCCCAAAAAATAGAGACGGCTATAAGCCCCCTCCCCCTCCCCCTCCCGCATAGAAGCCCCCCTCTGCTGGATTACAGTACTGAACAGAGCTAAACGTTGTTTTATTTTGACTTTTCAACTTAAAAACGTATCTCGATCAACACTGTCGTGGTTCGTTTCGAAACGTTTTTTTATTCCTCCTTTTACACCCCACCTCCCCCCCCCCCCCCCCACCTCACCCAAAACACCTTACGAAGATGTAAAAGCCTAGGGTTTATAACCGGAATTTTACGGTATTATTTGCGTGACTTAACCAACTAACCTATAGGCAGCTCGAGTGGTTCATCAGCACTGGCAGGCTCACAACGGAATTTCTTCATGGACTTCATGGAGTGAACACCAACAACAGGTTTGCGACCAAATGATCGGTTATCATGAATCTTGATGTTCATTGGCGGCGTGTACAACTCTTCTTTAGGGAGGTACTGTGGGGTACAAAATTGTTCAGACAAATCATCAAATACAGTGGCAAACGTCTACACTTGAAGCTCTTGCAAGCACTATACTTCAATTCACTTAGTTCTTAATCGTAGGGTCAGTGGTTATTTTTTCTTTCATTTAGTAGGATCGGGCAGGCGGACCACTCTGTGGATTCTGCCCGATTCCATTATTATTATTATTATTATATTATATTATTATGATTTGATATGATATGATATGATATGATATGATATGATTATGATATTATTATTATTATTATTATAGTTGCCGCTAAACTAACTTAATTCAAGTGAACACCCATGGTAATGGGGTTTACATACGAGGAAAACCCTTCCTGGGCATAAAAAGGGCGTGTTCTTTAGGGAGTTTTATTCTTAGGAAATGTTATAGGACAATCTGTTTGTTCTTTCAAAAAGCTGCCGTTCGCATGTGCAGACCTATGATCGCAGAGAAACTGTGCATGAAAGGGACAATTGATTAGCGTACTTGACTAATTTAGCCGCTTCGCAACTTGTTTCAAAAAGAGAACGTGAACACGGTACCAACGATCATGCATTAGCACGCGTGAGCTTTTCTTCGATTCCACAACGACTGAGATGCCATACTGATGACGTAACACTACTGAGATCCTTGCCGTCCCTCTGATTGGCTACTACTTGCACGAGGAAATCGTAAGAAACAACCATTCAGAGGCACTACACGAATTTCTGTCACGTTACATCACCCGTATAGAATGTTTTAGCTCGAATCTCGCGAGATCACACGAGCGCGTGACGAGAAACGTATCTCTTTTGATGAAGGACACAACATTACGAAACTTGACACACAAAAAACTCACCACATCAAAGAAGAAAAGTGGCTGATCAAAGTTAGGATTCTTCTGTGTGTTCTTGATGACTGTTGAATGAACAACATGTCCACCACATTCAAACTCAATGCTCGGTGAAGCTACACTGGCCAGTTGATATCTCTTCATGTTCCTCACACCCCAGCACAGCACCTACAATGTGACAGCAATACACAGTAGACTTAACAACAAGACGACTACCACAACAACAAGATCAACTTAACTTTGTTGCTACTTAGAGGAGGAAATAAAGTAAAAACAAAACAAACGTGGAAAACAGAGAGTTTGTAGAGGTCATCTGAAAATAACCCTAAGGGTAAGATGATAAAGTGAGACATGACACTACATTGCAGATTAAAATTTAACACGAAAAGGTCGCTTGCAGCAATGGTTGGAAAGAATATACCGTAAAATTCCGGTTATAAGCCCTGGGCTTATACAACTCCATAAGGGTTTTTGGGTGGGCTTATAAGTGGAGGGGCTTATATCCGAGAGGGCTTATAAGCGGAATAAAAAAAACGTTCCGAAACGGGTCACGGGAGTGTTGATCGAAATACGTTTTTTTTTTAAACGCATAACAAAGCAACATTTAGCCCTGTTCAGTACTGTCATCTGGCAAAGGGGGGCTTATATCCGGGAGGACTTATAATCGATGTGTTTTTTGTTTCCAGGTAGATGGGCCTATAACCGGGAGGGCTAATAAGCGGGGGGGGGGGGGGGGGCTTATAACCGGAATTTTACGGTATTGTAGTAGATGCCATAATTTGTGTAGGAAACTTGTTCTTCTTAGCCATCAAGTACTTGACATAATAGTTGGTTGCTTGTTAAAGACAGTGTTCAATATTTGCGCTACTCCTAGACCAATCAAATCAAATCTCAATTACCTTTATTTAGACACGGTGAGGATTAAAGCTGGCCTTTTTCAGCTCGTTATTTAATAGAAAAGATGAATCCTTCAGTTCGAGTAAAAAAACCCTTGTCGGTTTTAAATTGTCCGAAAAACACCCGTTAGTGGTTGCCTACCTCTATAGCTGTACGCTGCATAACTGGTCTGATTCCATTGGGTACAAGAAACAGGCTTCCCTTCATCGGTGGAGCAAAAGGTAAATCTGCACCTTCATCCTAAGACAAAGAGTTCAGAGGACATTTGCACAAGCGTAAACAACCTTTACTTCTCTTACAAATGTCGCTAACAGTATCACCGTTCCTTTCAAGAGTAAAGATCTAAACAAAAACGATAAACCAATCTTCAAACTAAAAGAGTATGAAATATTCGTCTGAAGCAGAATAGGGGGAATTAACCCTCTTTTTTGTGATTGTTTTAGCCTTTTCAAGGAAAGGGCAGGGAATTTCAAGCAGAATAGGGGGAACTAACCTTTCTTTTTTGTGATTGTTATAGCCTTTTCAAGGAAAGGGCAGGGAAACTCGTTTTTTCGTTCGGCTTGAGCAATGTTGTCTCAGAAGCCAAAATATTTTTATGACAGGGTTATCACACCAAAAGAATTGGAATTAAAACATTTAACCCAAGTTTCGCTAAGAAAAAAACAGCTTTATTTTATACATGATTTGTGTTTAAAACTGCTGGAGTTGAAAAAAATAGTAGAAATAGTTGTACACACCAAAAAGAGTTCAAAAGCCGCAAGAATCTCGCCAGCCTCCTCTCCAGCTCGTGTGACGTCATACCATAACAGTCTCGGTGATGGTGGCTCTTGTCCATTCAGTTTGACCAGCGGAGTAACCACACAACGGCCCATGAACTCGTCTTTACCCTTCAAGGTTAACAGAATTAGTTCAAGTGTTCAAGACGAAACTGTTTAGACATACAGCGCATTCAGGTTGAGCGTTTAACTATCTCAGTTGTCGCGTTCGTTGTCACGGTTGACTGATTGCGTTGCGAAGCAAAATGACAGACGTTGCTAGTTGGAATGACAGCGTTCTTTCTGGGAAAAAGCACGTTGTCAATCGTCCAGCGACTATTGCTAAAAGTTATTCTTCTTGCAGAATAGTAGGAGTTTTCCATCTTGTTTTCAACCACCATAATGAGATCCAAGACACGAACACCTCCTTTATTCATAAAAATGGCAGCCAAAACAGTGAAGAAATAGCGGGGGATTTTATACCACGCAAACAAAGATGATCTTATGAAAAGCAGAAACAAGGTAGTTCACAAGTGCTATTTTCGATATTTTGACCGGTCAGAAACGACACGTGAGCGAGCTAAAATCTGTTTTGCCGGGCAACATGACCAGCAACTGTCCGAGTATTAGTTTGAGCCCTGTTGGATCGTCACACAACATTGAACAGGGATCGTCACACAACATTGAACTCTTTTAGAGCTTTTGAAATTCCATGACTTTCCATGACCTTTTCCATGACTTTTCAGAGTTTTCCATGACCTAAATTTGACCACTTTTCTTAGAAATTTTCAAAAATTATCTCGATTTCAGGTATGTTTTTACCCTTTTTCTATCAAAAAATAACCTGCCTAATTGCCTCTATGGGGGAAAAAATTCAAATAAGGCAAAAAAAGAAAGAACGAAAGCCTATTTTTGTACAATCAATACCATTGTTCATGACCATCCATGACCCACACTTAAATTCCATGACTTTCCAGGCCTGGAAAATGAATTTTTAAAGTTGAGTTGACGGTCGAGAAGGATACTAACTTACCACTGCATCTTGATCAAACAGCTCAATGATAACCTCTGGAGGGTGCCTAGCAACTTTCTCAACACTGCCATAAATCTGAACATTCTCAAAGATCAGGGTCTGATCCCAGGTAGGACAGATTGTTCTTGTCAGGATTTCCGTTACTTGACTTTGAGTTCCAAACGCCACACGTGCGTAAGGGTCTGAAAAATATACCACAATTGTAACAATTTCTAAACAATTTCTAGCAGAAAATATTGGTCACCTAGAGCTGTGGGGAACAGAATACATTATGTCCCTGATAACTTTCCTCGTAGAGTATTTACTGCCACTTGCGCTATCTTGAGAGGGATGTGTTAATGTATTAAAAAAACTGGATTCTCTCCAGAAGAGAGAAGCCAAAGCCATGTTTTAAAGAAAGTACGAGCCATAGGCCTGTAACTTCTACAATTCCAAGTTTTCCAATATATTACAGTATATTTAAAAAAAAAAAAAAAAAACAAAAATAAAAAAATCAGAGTAGCCTCAGTATAATACCCTATGATAGTTTTATACTTAATTTTTCAATTACATCACAGCTTCGAGGTGACAATTACTAGTGGAAATTTTAATCGAAATTTAATCAAAAGTGAATTAACTTTAAACTTCTGAATGTACGCAGAATATCATAATACGAGCTAAGTCTACACAAAGAATAAACAAAGATGGCACAGCCAATCAAAACATTAGGGATCCCACACTTGTCCACGGTTAGCCGTAGTGTCTAAACCAATCAGATCGCGTGTAGTGTCCAATCTGTATTATGAACTAAAACGGTAAAACCATTTCTCAAACTCGTTAAATTCATCAAATTAAAACAAAGGAAATCATAACCGTGGAAGAGGTTTGGATACCCGGCCTTAATAAAAAGATTTCTACGATTTTATTTCTTCGTTTACTCCGTAGTTTTTGTTTCGATTGAGAAGATATATTAAACACTCGAGATAGTGTTTTATCGGCTATCCAAACATTTCAAATTTCATCAAAAATACTCCGTTGAAGAGTGACTGACTGGCTTCAGGAAAACCTCTCGATAACAGGCGAATTCACTTTATTGAATACAACAGCATTGGGCCTGAGGCCGGACCCTCATTCAAAATATGCGCTTCAATTAAACTATGTTTTGCTGCTAGCGCGCTATCACATATGGAAAGCCAAATTTGAGGAAACCACACCAAATTTCGCACCTTTTCTACGTCTTGTAAAATCAAGATATGTATTAGAGACAAAAGCGGGTGACACAAAAAAATGGATTCCTTTTGCAGAATGTTTATAAAGAGTTTATCTCCTGTCCCCCTGACTAAAGGACTGTTATCTTTTTAGCAAAGCTGTAAACGCTCTTGTATTCATACATAGAAACTATTTCCCCTCCCCCTGACTGACTAACTCATTGTAATTTTTCTAATGTATTTAAACCATTGTAATAAGGATTACCTACTTTTAATTCTTGCTGTATTTTACGTGCTTTAGTGTTTGTACTGTATGCGTTATTTGTTTCTTTTTTGTGTTTGCAAGCGATCAATAAAAAAATATATAAAAAAATAAAAAAAAAATACTCCGTTGCTCGTTGTATTTTTAACTCTCTTCTCGACCGCGATTCATCGAAACGTCATTTCTTTTCGCTGATTTTTATTCTAAATTGTATAACGAGGCCTCCGTTATTAGAATCACTTCTCGGTGTTTGAATTTCCCGATAAAACACTGTTTCTTGATAAAGAGTCCGTAGATGTCAAAAGAAAAATCAAGGAAGCCATCCATATCAGACGTCAACGCCCTACGCTGAACAGAGACGGGGGCTATGATCTTCCCGCCATTTTTGACCACCAATTGCCACGTGATTAAACAATTTGCATTCGCGTGACAACGTGAGCTCACTTTACTCGCTGATGAAGACTGTGCGATACAGTCAAAAGCTTCCCATACACATTTTTCAGAGCTTGGGACAAGAATTATTCTCCGTTTTTTTTTTACCACCAAGGTCAAGATGAACGTACGTAGTCACTGTCTCTCGTGTTTGATGGATTACTTCAAACTGTGTATGGTTATTACCTGAGAAGCCATCTGCATCAGATGCCAGCAGATCACGTGCTTGGTAGATGTACGCCCTCAGCTGGTACTTGTGCGGCTCTGCAAAATGACAACTGAGTTACCTACATACCCCGGGGGGGGGGGGGGGAGACTTCCATGTGAAAGGGACAGGGATGCTCGTCGGAAATTTTAATCAAAGGCTCTATGAGCAAAGTCGTGAATGTGGTATATTATAAACTGATAGCCCAGAATTAGCCAAAATAAATTTTAAATGTCTGCTGACAAACAACATTTTTTGTAATTGTCTATGAAATCTGTTAACATATGTCACAGTTGAGTCATGTTTAAAATTCTAGCTGGTAAGTGATAAATAACCCCATATTCTAACTGAAAACTAACCATCCAGTAGTCCATCGAGGCCTTCTAGCTAAGCAGCTAAGAAGTGAAGATTATTTCAGAGCTTAAAATAATTAATGCTGAGAGAGACACGTATAGTGGTAACAAGATATGAGGTACCTTAAGATGCTGCGAAGCTGGTAATGGAAAGAAGATAGGGATTTTTTTCCACCAAACTGTTTCACATTTGCTAAAGGGTTCTTTAATTAATAACCAGGTAGCTCAGCCATTTTATACAGGACAGTGGTATTATTCGACATACATTTTTCTCTGTTAAAGAATGGCAGACACTGTGACAGAAGGCAAATAATTAAAAGAAACTAACAGATGCCTCATACATGTGACTTCTAAGAATTGAAATTGGCAGGAAACAGTAAAGCCAACATAATTTATTATCAATTTAGAGGCGTGATACATGTAACAAATGAAAACTGCTGCTTATTTCCTTTTCTGGTATCTTTACTTGCAACCAAAAAGTTTACTTTACCCCTTTACATGCCACGAAAATCATCAATGCATTTTAATCAGCCTTATTAATTCATTTTTAAATAATCTCTATACATTGCCAGCCATCCTGCAAAGATTTGGTGGCCATGTTGGATTAAAGGATCTGAACCTTAAAGCTTGTTTATCTTTTACTCTTTGTTTTCAGCAGTCAATAACAATAACTCCAAATATTTTATTTTTCAAGCTGTACAGTCTGCTAAAAGTCAATTTATAGAGAGCAGTATTCACTGTTTGTGAAAAATATATGAGAGTAAATTTGAAATAAAATTCTTTTTCTGATCATGTGTTTCATACAACGTTACGGCAGGAGGATGTTCATTCCAGCCCACACCTCTTGACAGCCTAGCCCCATGCAGAGTTCAGTGATGTGTTGTATTGCAGGATATTGTTTTGGCGAATCTATAAATTAATTCAAAATTCTATGTGCCTTGTTAAAATAAATCTGTAGGACAACACGTACAACAAACCATCTAAGTGTAAGCAATTTGTTATTTATCAGCATGGCATGCAACCAGGTTCCTTTTTGGCTGAGATAAGGGGGGGGGGGGGGAGGCATAGGACATGTACAGAAATCGACCTTAAGGTTACTATTGTTATATTAGTGGCTATTACATTTTAGCGCTTTTAGTGAGTTGGGCGAAAATCGCTTAATTTAGTACTTGCTAAAATTTGTCTTGGTCAAATTTCAAGTACCCCGGTACCTCCCCGGTACCCCCTTCCCACCCTAATGGAACACAAAAATGGATACTGGTAACTTTGTTCTTTTAGGCAATGCAATTTATATTCATTCAATGTCAAGATATGGTAGTCTTTTTCTTTTACTGAACATTTATTTTCGTCTTAGCCATATATTCATCACCAGCCAGTAAAAGCTGGTTTACACGATATATTTACTATTTTTTGAAGTTTTTGGAAAATCCCTATATAGTCGCTAAATCTTGCTCAGAAAAAATCGTTAAAATTAATAGCTGCTAACAATAGTACTCTCTCAGTATTTCTTTGAATGTCTACCCCATAGCACTCAGTGGATGTTGACAAAGCAAAAAATTACCTGAGTGCAATGATACACCCCTGGAGAACTACAATTACCACAGTTGAACTAATATGTCCCTTTTTTGACAGACCATGTGTATGAAGAAAAAATAATTGTAAGGGTTTGATGCATAATACTGTGTTTACAAATGTAGTTTTGCCTTCAAAAGCAGAGCAAATTTATCATTCACATAACATGATAAGGCTTGCTACCTAATGAGCTACGAATGCCAGAGGAAATTTTGATTTAAGTTTAAGTCATGAGATAGATGTACTTGGGAACTTCGTTAACGAGAGTGTGACAACGAATATAAAATATTACGAGATACAAAAACTTGACGAACGTGCAAATGAATGATCGACCGAAAGACAAAGCAAGCCAACTATAGATATCTCTAATTGTTTCCAAACGCATCAGTTTAATCTTGCTGAGTGAGACTAATTTGTAGCGGAAAATACTGCCTTATTTAGGGTGATTTATTACTTACCCACTATTTGATTGCATTTCAATGGAAGATAATTTCATATCCGCGGACTTTCAAAATAAGCTATTGTTCGGCGTGCAAGTTTCTTGCTTCCTTGCATTGGCCATCCTTTCCATTGCATTGTGTGTAAATGTGGATTCGAGCACTGGCCTCACTAGAAAAATTCCTTCCAGAAAGGAAAAAATATTCGTATTCTCCTGATGTACATCCACAAGTTTGCATTACAACTCGGGAAACCAGCCCTTGTACACGTTCATCCGCCATTTTGAACTTAATTTAAACTTAATATAAAATTGCCAGGTTACCAAGGGAGTTACACAAATTTAATTGAATTTCTCCAGCAAACCGCTATAAGTCGTTCTTTGCATTCACGACTTAAAAAGGACCCTTAAGAGGCGATGTCACTACGGGCGGTCCACTGGATTTCGGACTCCAGAATAGTTTTCCTTCATATATTTACCACAGGTACTACCATCTATCCTTACTACTAAAATACAGTTAAAATGATCAGAGAGTTTGTTTTTCTCGACTTTGGAGGATTTATCAATTACTAGTGTCAATAAGCGATGAAACGGCCATTTTCCATGTGTCGCAATACAGGATTTCAAACGTTCGTTAAAAATACTTCGCGCTTATAAAAGCCCCAAAATTTGTACAAATTCAGTTAATTTTTATCAGGTCTTACTGCTAATATATCATTTAGCAAACTTCTAGCTCAAAATCGGAAGCGAACCACAATATTTATTGAACACCTTTAGTTATTTATGC
Organism: Oculina patagonica; assembly: GCF_052425735.1. Taxonomy (NCBI): domain Eukaryota; kingdom Metazoa; phylum Cnidaria; class Anthozoa; order Scleractinia; family Oculinidae; genus Oculina; species Oculina patagonica. The sequence goes on along the minus strand of NC_135759.1, from coordinate 18,853,927 downwards.
GAACATCTCAAAAATATGTTCCGAAATCTTGCCGTAATTTTCACTTGTGGCACCTAGACGAGGCCTAAATTGCCATTCTTCTTTTAGACTAAGAGTTATTCTTTCGATTTATGTAATAAAAATTGTGGCACAACGCGGCTTTGAGGAAAAAAATTCAAACGAATTCTTGGTATTTTCACCTATGAAGTATTGCCTGACAGACTTCACATTCCTTTACCGAGCCGTGTTCATGACACTTCATGTCAAGTTTCTCGATAGTTTTCGCCTCAATATAGGGAAATCGTCCAAAAGTTCCAGAAATGGAAACAAAGTTTTCCTCCTTTTAGTTAATTGGCACCAAATATTTTGTTTCCTGACATTTCAAATATATAATAATGATCAGGCTCGTTACATGATTTGCCACTCACCTTGTTGACCTTGTTCTTGTTGATGAAAAGTACGAGAATTCAATCGCGAAACTTTTGTGGTTGTCGTACGCAATCAAAAGTATGGTACTCAGTTACTTCATTGGTAGTAATGCTGTGGCAACTCTGTCTTAAAAAAGAGCCAATGACGAAAAGATACGAAGACTTACGAACGTAATGGTAATACATTCGCTGACATTTGTGATCTTTTGAACATGACTCGGGTTGCGTTACCTTCCGTGGTGGTTGTAGTGGGTAGGGTGGGAAGGTGGGGGGGGGGGGGGGGGGAGAGAATTACTTCAGAAAATTTTGACGCAGCTCTACTTCAACGAACTGTAATTTAGATATGCCAATATAACTTCAAGGAACGCCATCAAAAGATCATACCCTATCAAAAGATCCGGCACCCAAAAAATCATAATTAGCTAGTACGTAGCCCATTTGGGTACCGTACCATAACTGCGTTATTGCGTCATTGAAACCGGCGGATCGGAACGCACCTTACCTAGGCTAACTTGAGCCGGAGTTCAAGCAGTTTTCTAAACAGAATATCCATCCTTTAGTAACAACAACATAGCTTTTTTACAACAGCCATTAGGGAAATAAAAAAACCTGTTATATTAGAAATTACATATGCTGGGATGTGTTAAAATGCCCAAGTAACAGTGCTGTAACCAACAAACAGTGACCACAGATAAGGCATCCACAGCGAACACACGCAATGATACGTCATTTCAAGCTTTTAATAATGCTGTTCACACTTAAAAATTAAAACACGAGTAGTACTTATGTTTCTAATTGCTCTATCAAACTTAATGCTATTAGCATAACCCAGCTGCCGTCTATTGGCAAACGTGCGATCTGACTGGTTACACAGATGCCTTCTATCGATCGTTAGCATAACCACACTGATCACCTACTATTGGTAATCGCGCAATCTGATTGGCTACACAGGTGCCTACTATTGATCCGTAGAAGGTTATCGGAGCACGCGCTTAGTCTTCGCTGAATTTTATCAATCAAAACATTCAATAAATCAACTCTAGCTATATTTTGTGTTTAATAGATCGGTCAGTGGGTTATGCTAACACAATTAGACGGCTCGCTCTCGGTTAACGTTTCTACCGGCTTTTGATAGTTGGCGAGGGGCGAAGCCGGTAGAAACCTCGAGCTTGCCGTCTAATTGTTAATTAGCAAGACCAAGCTGCCGTCCCGTCTATTGGCAAAACGCGCGATCTGATTGGCTACACAGGTGCCTTCTATTTAACAATTAGACGCCGAGCTCGAGGTTTCTATCGTCAAAGTTGTTTTAGCATAACCTACTGAACGATCTATTATTCTCAGAAAATCGCCAGAATTGATTAATCGAAGGTTTTAACCGATCAGTAGCAAAACCCAGCTACAGTTTATTGGCAAAACGCACGATTTGATTGGTTACACAGGTGCCGTCTATCGTTCGTTAGCATAACCACACTGACCTACTATTGGTAATCGCGCAATCTGATTGGCTACACAGGTGCCTACTATTGATCCGTAGAAGGCTCTCGGAGCGCGCGCTTAGTCTTCGCTGAATTTTATCAATCAAAACATTCAATAAATCAACTCTAGCTATATTTTGTGTTTAATAGATCGGTCAGTGGGTTATGCTAACACAATTAGACGGCTCGCTCTCGGTTTCTACCGGCTTTTGATAGTTGGCTCGGGGCTTCGCCCCTCGCCAACTATCAGCCGGTAGAAACCTCGAGCTTGCCGTCTAATTGTTAATTAGCCGGCTGTTGGTGCGCGCGCTCAGTTTTTTTTTTTTTTTTGCGGAATTTTATCAACAAAACATTCAAATAATCAACTCTAGCTATCTTTTGTGTTTAATAGATCGACAGCTGGGCTATGCTAAAACAATTAGACGGCTAGCCCTCGGTTTCTACCGGCTTGATAGCCGGTAGAAACCTCGAGCTTGCCGTCTAATTGTTAAATAAACGGCACATGTGTAGCCAATCAGATTGCGCGATTGCCAAAAGACGGTCTGTGTTGTTATGCTAACGATCGTTAGACTGCTCTTTGTGCGCGCGCTCAGAGCTCAACAAAAAATTAAAATAATCAACTCTAGCTATATTTAATGTTTAATCGATCAGCCACTGGGTTATGCTAAAACAATTAGACGGCTTGCTCTTGGTTTCTACCGGCTTTTGATAGTTAACTCGGGGCTTCGCCCCTCGCCAACTATCAGCCGGTAGAAACCTCGAGTTTGCCGTCTAATTGTTAATTAGGAATCTGATTCAGTTCACTATTTTGACAAGATTTTCAGTGTTAGCGCTTCCCTTAGCCTTCAGACGCACAATCTAGCGGGGAGATGAATGTCGCTTCCCATTGAGGTTTTTTCATAATTTTGATGTAAAGATTTATTACGGGTACTAAACCTATTCTACCCATCACGAAATTGTGTATGCTATGCAGCAAGGCAGGTAGTCTTTTGTGAGCAAAATATAAGTATCGATTAGTAGGTTTGGCATTCCATTGCTACTGCCTTGTGCCTGTATCTTGGCAACATTGGCAGTCTTGTATAACTTCTTTAAGAGACAAACTAACTCTGCTTTTCGATGTTTGGAGCGAAATGAGACTTCAAAATGGCTGAGCATCTTTTTTAACATTGGCCGTTTTTATACTAGAGACGCGTTACCCGTCCAGACGAGCTTCGGCAGAAATTTTGTTGCTCGTCTAGTTATGCGTCTCTAGTATAAAGACGGGCACAAGACGCGTTACGTGACTAGACGAGCTTCCTTTCGTTATCCGTCTTTCAAGACGCATTTCGAAAAGTACCTCGTCTAGACGGGTAACGCGTAGTGTGCCCGTCTTTAATATACTAGAGACGCATAACTAGACGAGCAACAAAATTTTTGCCGAGGCTCGTCTAGACGGGTAACGGTCAAATTGCGATGTTAAACGACTCAATTTTTCCCCCTTTGTAATAATCACAGATAGATATCATAGTCATCAAAACATACAGGATATTTGAGGCCGAGTTTGTCATCGATTTCACACATCCAACTGCAGCGGTCTGATACCGTAATGGTTCGATTTAGCGCCCGGGGCGCTTATTTACTTTTGGCACCTCAAGAGAGGGCGCTTAATCGAGACAGGGCGCTTATTTAATTTTTTGAGAAACAACCAAAAGTTCAAAACAAAACTTTAATAAATATTAAAATAACTAACAAAAACACAAACTGTAAAAGTAAAAAATTGTTGAAAGGTTAGTTACTTTTAAAAGAATTGTTCATTTTAGCAGTAAATATATACATGTACGGTACGGTGAATGTTGATGAGTTTATCTATTCGACGTCGGTGACTTTAGTAGAGGCAGTTATCCACAATAAGAACGCTTATTACAATAGAGGCGCTTATAAGAATGGGGGCGCTTATTATAATGGGGGGGGGGGGGGCGCTTATTGGAATAGGGGCGCTTATTGACAAAAATACATCGAAAGGGGGCGCTTATTGGAAGGAGGGCACTAAATCGAATCATTACGGTACCCTAAAAAGGCTTCGAGGTTTTCATTCTCATCCTTGTACTCCTGTACATTCTCCTATGTACTCCTGTACACTCTTCATGACTCTTCTGTTTTGAACAGCCGCTCGTTCTTTCCGTCCCGTGCGTTGCGCATGCTTAATGCTACTTGGTCGGAGTCAGCCTTACTAGTCTTACTACCCGTTTTTCTCCCAGATCAATTTTTGCGGTGAGGTACATCTTTACCTGTTCTGGGAAGCGAACGCCACCGGTTCTTGGTTTTCTCAGAGCTCATCCTACTCGCGGTGGGGAGTAAGGCCCCTGGTCTGAATCTGTTAGAGTAGTAGGTTGGTTGAGAGCTGTGCTACATCCATGTGCGTCTACAGAAGAACTTCTCTGCCAAGTTCCTTCGTATCCGTACGTACGTATGGTACAGAGGGGGAAAATTGATTGAGCCCCACCCCGATCGTTAGTATAACCAAACAGACCGTCTTTTGATCGGTAGACGGCTCTCGGAGCAAACGCTTAGTTTTTGCTTAATTTTATCAATCAAAACCTTCAATAAATCAATTCTAGCGATATCCTGAGTTAAATAGATCGGTCAGTGGGTTATGCTAAATCTATCGACTTAGATAGTTGGCTTGGGGGCTTCGCCCCTCGCCAACTATCAGCCGATAGAAACCTCGAGCTCGGCGTCTAATTGTTAAATAGAAGGCATCTGTGTAACCAGTCAGATCGCACGTTTGCCAATAGACGGCAGCTTGGTTATGCTAATGGCATTAAGTTTGATATAGCAATTAGAAACATAAGTACTACTCGTGTTTTAATTTTTAAGCGTGAACAGCATTATTAAAAGCTTGAAATGACGTATCATTGCGTGTGTTTGCTGTGGATGCCTAATCTGTGGCAACCGTTCATTAAAACAGACACAGGATGTGTTTACAGCACTGTTACTTGGGCATCTTTACATATCCCAGCATATGTAATTTCTAAAAAAGTTCGGGTTGTAGCCAGGCATGTTAAACATTTTGTAAAAAAAAAAAAAAAAAAAAAAAAAAAAAAGCAAATTAAGAAGTTGACACTGGCTAAAAATATTGTTTTGGACGTTTCGGCCACTACTGTTGCCTTCTTCAGCAAGATAAAAATGCAAATGTTCAACAGCGTCCTGTTAAAATATGTAACGAATCGTGTGTGATAAAAACTAAATGAACTTTCCGAGTGCGACAAAAGTCTCTAGAGCATTCTTAATGAGTCTATAAATTCTTAATGCTATTGTAAACGTTTGGTAGCGCTATGTGTTCGTTTATAGCGTTCCTATCTCGCACAGAATGCCAAGCTTCAAGAATTCAACAATTTCGACGCTCTCCAAATCTATTTGATGGTCGTTAAGCATATGGTGTTTTGCCAACAAAGAGTTTTTATCCAATGTTGCGATGGCTTTTGCGTGTGTAATTTCCAATATAACGGGTTTTTTATTTTCCTAATGGCTGTTGTAAAAAAGCTATATTGTTGTTACTAAACGATGGATATTGAAAACTGCTTGAACTCCGGCTCAAGTTAGCCTAGGTAAGGTGCGTTCCGCCGGTTTCAATGACGCAATAACGCAGTGATGATACAGTACCCAAATCGGCTACGTACTAGCCGATTATGATTTTTTGGATGCCGGATCTTTTGATAGGGTATGATCTTTTGGTGGCGTTCCTTGAAGTTATATTGGCATATCTAAATTACAGTGCGTTGGAGTAGAGCGGCGTCAAAATTTTCTAGTGTAATTCCCCCCCCCCCCCCCTTCCCACCCCACCCACTACCACCACGACGGAAGGTAACGCAACCCGAGTCATGTACAAAAGATCACTAATGTCAGCGAATGTGTCTACATTCGTAAGTCTTCGTATCTTTTCGTCATTGGCTCTTTTTTAAGACAGAGTTGCCACAGCATTACTACCAATGAAGTAACTGAGTACCATACTTTTGATTGCGTACGACAACCACAAAAGTTTCGCGATTGAATTCTCGTACTTTTCATCAACAAGAACAAGGTCAACAAGGTGAGTGGCAAATCATGTAACGAGCCTGATCATTATTATATATTTGAAATGTCAGGAAACAAAATATTTGGTGCCAACTAACCAAAAGGAGGAAAACTTTGTTTCCATTTCTGGAACTTTTGGACGATTTCCCTATATTGAGGCGAAAACTATCGAGAAACTTGACATGAAGTGTCATGAACACGGCTCGGTAAAGGAATGTGAAGTCTGTCACGCAATACTTCATAGGTGAAAATACCAAGAATTCGTTTGAATTTTTTTCCTCAAAGCCGCGTTGTGCCACAATTTTTATTACATAAATCGAAAGAATAACTCTTAGTCTAAAAGAAGAATGGCAATTTAGGCCTCGTCTAGGTGCCACAAGTGAAAATTACGGCAAGATTTCGGAACATATTTTTGAGATGTTCGCATAAATAACTAAAGGTGTTCAATAAATATTGTGGTTCGCTTCCGATTTTGAGCTAGAAGTTTGCTAAATGATATATTAGCAGTAAGACCTGATAAAAATTAACTGAATTTGTACAAATTTTGGGGCTTTTATAAGCGCGAAGTATTTTTAACGAACGTTTGAAATCCTGTATTGCGACACATGGAAAATGGCTGTTTCATCGCTTATTGACACTAGTAATTGATAAATCCTCCAAAGTCGAGGAAAACAAACTCTCTGATCATTTCAACTGTATTTTAGTAGTAAGGATAGATGGTAGTACCTGTGGTAAATATATGAAGGAAAACTATTCTGGAGTCCGAAATCCAGTGGACCGCCCGTAGTGACATCGCCTCTTAAAAGAGACCAATCTGGGCATGGCTGAAGCTTTTCCTGACCCCTAAAAGATACCAAAAAACTAAGAATAGAATTTATATTTGTATATTTCTTCGTATGGAGCCCTAAACGCGACCTTGACGGCTTAAATTATTCGCGTTTTGCCCGGAACACCTTAAGTGAGACCAAAAATCCGTAATTTACACCCCTAAGCGAGACGACGAGAATCCCCGTCACTTTCATATGGGAGTTCTCCCCGGGACTACATAATGCGAAATAATCCCCTGACAAAAAACGATTTTGCTTGCACTTAGACATCGTTCAACCCTAAGTCCCACAAGATAAATGTTGTTTTCCAACTGAACAATTAATTCTATGAAGATTGTGTATCTGCACATTAAACAATTCCAAGCAGTCACATACCTCCGGCGATTTACTTACTTTCAAATGTTATAAACATTCTGGGTGCATTCATCATCGTCTCTTGTTCCTTGGCCATTTAAAAATAAATCAAAATTACGTTTAGTACGATAAAATACAGTGCAGTCGAACCTCAACTAAAGGCCTGGCAAAACAGAACGATGTTGCCAACTTGACTTTGAAGGCATTGAACACCCGGCTGCTTACGGGCGAGTTTGTATTTAGTGCATGTGAATCAACCGAAGCAAGCCTCGCGATGGGATATTTACGTGTGTGGTTGTAAGTGGCGTCCTCCTAAAAGGAGGCTTCACAAAGTGGTTTGAAAGACGGACCTCAATTGAGTGTCCCCTATCAGTAAAAACAGAGAAATATGTTTCCAGAAACATTTGTCAGTAGCACGCGCATGTTTCCCCGATGTTTCCCAATTTTGTCATACAAGAAGCATTGTTTCCAGCGTCGATTTATGTCTCCAAGAAGCAAAGTTTGCTTGTGCTTCACGGCAGAACAGTCCGTGTTTCCGCGCGGCATGGAAACATGGCAAAACATAACTGTTCTGAAATTAGTGGAAGGCAACCTAACCCATAAAAAACATTATCTTCGAACATCTAAAAGAAGATACAACCTTAATTTGTGGATAGAAATCAAGCTACGGCTATAAACATCGATTTTTTTTTTTGAAGACTCACGGAAACAATTTGAAAGCGTTTGCCACAATTTTAAATTGCAATCCGTTTCCATGAGCGCCATCCGCAGCCAATAATGCTAGTTAACAGTTTCAGTGCTCTAATATAGCAATTTTTAATAAAAATGAGAGAAGCACCAATCGCAAAAAGGCTACCCTGCCTTGCAGCACATTGAAAGGAACTGTCATCTTGGAGTCAACGAAATTTATGTCAGACATGGATGATTTCTTAAAGGAATGCTTAATAAGATACAGAAGTAGACAGTAGACGGCCATTTTGAGGGATCCAGATTTAAAAATTTCAGGATGAAAGAGTGGCCGATTTTTTTTAAGAAGAGGGCTGAGCTAACGCTATCCCTGGGCGGAAATACTTAAAGAAGTTGTTAAAATAAACTGTCCAAATGACATTTGGCTGTTCAAAAATCTGGTAAAATCCGTGACAGACCCTTTAACGAATATCATTTACTGATAGGGGACACTCAATTGAAGTCCGTCTTTCAAACCACTTTGTGAAGCCTCCTTTTAGGAGGACGCCACTTATAACCACACACGTAAATATCCCATCGCGAGGCTTGCTTCGGTTGATTCACATGCACTAAATACAAACTCGCCCGTAAGCAGCCGGGTGTTCAATGCCTTCAAAGTCAAGTTGGCAACATCGTTATTCAGCAGACTGTTCTTGTTTATGCTAAATCTTAACTTCTTAGAAAGCTGCATTATTCACTGCTTTAACATTACTAGCTACATTGCCTGCCTGCCTGCGATGCACGTAGTGAGAAGACCACCTGGTAAAAGCAAGTGAATACTGTGTAATGTCATGGTCGTCTTTAAAAGCTAAATTTATAAATTCTTACATCATCATCATCTTTGCTTCCGACATCAATATGGAAGACCGCGGGAGCACTGGGATCCTCTTGCACCATCTTCCTGTGCCAACGTCTTCTCCGCACCAGGTCCATTTTGCGCTCCTTGGCATGGAACTTCATGCTGAAGACTGGGGAGTACTCCCAGCCTTCCGCGGCAAGCTGTTCTGCACGGATCTGTATTGAGAACAAACAAGAAAACAAGTGATTAAAGGAGCAATGTCACGGTATATTAAGTCATTTTTCTGATTTCTTTCAAAAAGACCATATTCGTATTCTCGGTATTGGACTGGAACTAGCTTGCAATGGAATTTCATGCGGGAGAATATCATTAAAAACAGCTTCATGTCATTTGCATTTGAAAAGATTACCCGTATAAGCCTCCATTGCATGCTAGTTCCAGTCCAATACCGAGAATACGAATAAGGTCTATTGGAGGAAACCTTAAATAATAGTTTTCTGACATAGAAAAACAACAAAGGGGTAATAAAAAGGCGAAAAAACCAATAATGGTTCGATGAATATTAAGACAATTTTGAACGACAAATTTGAAAAACTTTACCATTTTTTTAAAATGTGTTGTCCGTGATGACGTGCTACTTAAAGTTGCAGTGCAGCACTCACGAGGCCAGATATATGATGTACATCAGAAGACATGATCCAACCAACACACCAATTAATTAAAAAGAGGTTCTTACAAATGTTTCGTTGATCCTTCATAGGGGAGGGGGAATACGTTTACTCACATATCAAACAACTCCCATTGCAATGTTGCCCTTTACCACTAACTTAACTTACTACGGGGATAACACTTAACAATCCAGTCGGTGACAAATCTCTGTCTTTCAAATCCTCAAGACAGAATTTGGAAAACCTCGGAGCAAGGCGAAAACCGACAACAAACCACATTATGTCTCCCGGCCGAAGTTCATTTTATTTTAACTTTCTGAGTAACTTGGTACTCTACCTGTTCCTGTTCCACTTTAGGACTTTTCGTCACAACTCTGTTTCTGACCCATCTCCGTCGCCGACACAAGTGATATGTCTTCTCTACTGGTCCATAACCCCCAAACGTGGCCTCTACTGTATACTCAAAACCTGAAACAGAATGGCTCGTCAGGTATAAAATTAAGGGCTGTATACCCAAGACATGAGATGTCACGCTTAGTGGCCACTCCTGCTAGGTTGTCGATTTAACAAAAATTGAATTTGAAGTATTATTCGTAGTTCTGTTGGCAGCACAACAGAAAGAACAACAACAATATCAAAGAAAGGTTGAGGAGCAAAATAGGAAAATGTAAAGCAAGAATAGGTAAGTCTACACTTGGGACAAAGTGGTTCACGCCACTGGAGCTAATCGCTGATTTCGTAGCTTGTAACCTTCCACAAAAAAGGTGAGAAAACGAGATTAACCAAGGAGCAAATAAGACAAAAAGACAACAATGGAATTACTTAAGATAAAAGAGAACAAGATAAAATAAAACATAACCATCTTCATCCACGGCTCTGTTCAAGTCCACTACCCAGTCTGAGGTCCATTCCCAATCTTCTGGGCACGCGATCTCATCCCTGGATGTCACAGCATCACCACGCTAGGAGAGAAATAAAGGTGTACTCGACACGGTGGCATACATACTAGTTATGCAACGCTTTCGAGTGGTATACTGTGGAATATCCCACGAGTCACTTGTATTTCTCAGTATACACACGAGCCTTTAGAGGCGAGTGTGTATACGAAGAAAATACAAATGACAAGTGGGATATTCCATAGTATACCACGAGAAAGTGTTGTGTAACTATTTTATACCATGCCATAGAAAATACGCTTACTAAATTTCATCGAGAATAAGATCGCAGCGCACGATGGGAAGGTTGGGTTGAATACCGCCGAATATACAACGGCTTTCCTGTATTCTGATTGGCTGTATTTTCTATGGCATGGTATAAATGTAGATATAAAAGGGACAAAGATGAAGAGCAGGATAGCTGTATTATAAACAGAGGTTACTTAAGTCACATGTAACATCTCTTGCCATTACAAGTAACATTTTTCGTTCATTTTATTACGGAATTGCATTTAGGCAGTACAACTATCTATGGAATCTTGGATTACAACAGGTCTTGATTGACTCTCATGAAAAATCGTATGTTTGCGGCAGTGAAACATTAAATCAACTCTACAACCCATTCAAAACACTTGTGAACAATTCTCAAGGCCATTAAATCATACATAATGTAATTTAATCGAACAAAACCAGTAGCAGATATAGCGAGTCCCCGCCCCTCCCACTGGTTGTGAAGGCTGAATGGCCAAAAAATTCCCCTTCCTTTGTTGCAAAATAGTAGCTTCTTCACTACTGCAAAAGTCTTCACTTTGGAAAGCGTTTGAAAAGTCTCCCTTTTCAGCAAAAACCACCAGCGCTTCCTTCATTTTGATGAGTAGGATTGGCAAAAAAGCATCAAGCATATGCACATTTTAACAATAATATCTTTTTAAGGACAAGGTCTAAGTTTTAACTCAATATTTACCACATCTGTCCAAGGCACAGAGGAAGGTCCCCAGCTACCACCTGGGAGACGAGACTCGTTTTCAAACACATCCTCAAGGAAGCTCTTATGACCACTGTCTCGATCGTACGTCATGCTGTTAAAAGGACACATTTAAACATCAACCAGTGTCGAAAGTAATTTACGTTTGCTTTGGTGTTGCATTGCTACCTTAATGACTGGTTTAAACCACTCGCGCCATATTCTCAGACAATCAGACGTAAAACCAAAACCAATCGTAAATCGCTTGCGAACGTTTTCCCGCCCTTCGTGTCGGCTACACGTATTTGCGTCGACTTTGATTGGTTTACTGGAATTGTTTGCGTCCTTTGTGATTGGCCAGAATAATTACTTTGGTTTTGGTTTTACGACCCTCAATTAAAAACTGCACTAAATATGGAACAAGACGGATAAATATACAACGTTCGCAGCAGTTCCCTGCGCAACTTCGGAACGGCCAACATGTTCTCTACGTGGAAACTCGTATCCACAGAGACAGTGCCGTTAACTGCTCCCTATTGTCTACAACATTCCTATTTTTAAGCAAGTCATATCTCTTCGGATTCCAATGATTACCTGAGCTCTGGGTTCACAAACCAGTCTGCATCAAAATGCCAACCAGCAGGAGGGACAAAATAGTCTTTATACAATTTCACCTGAAATAAATTATTAGCGCATTTTAATCGCTTAGAAAGAAGTGACAGGACACCCAAAATACCCACATTTACAGAACAACAACAACGTTTATTAATTTTATAAACGGCAGAAAATGTAAGTTATTTACAATAAACCACACACACAGGACCTAAAACAGAAGAGAAAAGGATTTCCACTGACGTTTGCTATGTTTACTTAGTGGTTTAACAACAAGATGCTATGTGATTAATAACAACGAAAACTCATTGTACACTCAAAGTGTACCTTTTTGTAACTTTACCCACAAACTAAATAAATACTCCCTGTTTGAAATTTGAACCTACTTATATGCACATTTTTCATGTCATATAATAACCCTCAACACCACAACTGACAAGTAACCTCTTAAACTCAGGGCCGTAACCAACAAGAGGCAAGACGAGGCACTTGTTGGTATGCTCTGCAATACCTTATGAAAAATGCTTAAGATAGAGTTTCAGAGCTTCTAGTTTTCCAAATTTTCTTGAGGGCATGCCCCCAGAACCTCCTAAGAAGATCTTGCCTCGTCTATGCCAAAGGCCTGGTTACGGCCCTGCTTAAACTACCTTAAGCTAAATTCTTCCTACCTACATATCCATGAATCCTCTAGAAGCACTGTTTCTACATAACTACTTCAACTCCAAATCCTATCTGCCTAAGTCTCCGAGCTATAACATTCACAAAATGAATCAATACAATGCAACTGATATTCCAAAGACAATTGTACAGAAATTGGAATTGAAAACTTAAGAATCGTTCTTACATCTCCTCGAGCATTTGACCAGGAAGGGCGGGGCAGTCCTTTTGAGGTCCATGTACCGAGTACATTCATCTGGTTTTCATACTAGATTAGAAAGAATCCGAAATGTCACAAGAAGATAACAAAAGGGCACTACTCTTTGTTTGTTTGTTTGTTTGCTTGCTTGCTTGCTTGTCTTTCTGTCTGTTTGTTTGTTTGTTTTTTTGTTTGCATAAGTGCCATTGAATTTCTAAGACTTTAAGGGCATGCCATTGAACCCTACATACTACTTTTCTTACAGTAATGCCCAGGTTTAATGCAAACGTTCTTCAAAAGTACTTCATATACCTGTACGACAGTGTTATTGGCCATTTACATGTATCTTCACATTTGACAGAATTATGTGTTTTGGTAAATATATATCAGTGAGGGCAATTTGTTTTTCCACTCAAAAGACGGACGCTCCCCATATATACCTCCACATCTTCCAAGTACACCGTATGTACTACTTATGGGTACCGTGATGGCAATCGGCAGCAAATTCCCCCCCCCCCCCTCCCTCCTCCTCCTGTTCCAAAAAGAAGATTAAAATAATCCAGGCCTAGCAAGTAAACTGCACCCTAGCAGAAAGGACATAGCAGACATCAAGGTGGATCTGATCATCGGTGACCTGACCTTCAAATCAAGAGTAGTAGGCTAGTGGAGAAAACTTACCGTTTCAGCATAAACGCAGAAGTCGCCCTCCGTTTGCTCCCTATTGGTCCAATCTTCTTGATGCTTCTCAAGGCCTAACCAGATTATCATTCGAACATGAGCAGGCACTTCTGGAAAGTCTTCAAGGTTCGTTTGTTTCTTTCCTGGGTACTAAGAGGAGAACAACAAAAGGGAAAGACCAATAAGGAGCTATTGTGTACTTCAATTTAACACAAAATTAAGACAGCTCTGTCTTCTTGCGGCACTTCTTCAAATGAAAATAAATTCGCTTTTGAAGTGGATTAGTTTTTTTTACATTGGCATCAGCAATGGCCGGTGGTGTACAAATAAGAAATAATTAACTTAACGTCTATGTTCTTAGCTCTATACCGTATTTACTCGAATAAGCGCCGCGGCGCTTATTGAATTTTCACGCCTCAAGTGCAGCGCTTATTTGAGGGCGTATTTGTATTTGTCTCTTGCTGAGACAGAAGTGGCGCTAGCTGTCGTGGCAAAGTTTGGGGCCTTCACAACACTTACAGAACTACGTATTGTAAGAGTGTTGAATAGAAAAATCTCGATGATTTGGTAAGAGTGCAGAATGCAATATGGAACAATTGAAAGTATGATGTTTTATATATGTTCGTGTTTATTTGCTTTATTTTACTTTCGGAAAAACTGTTCACAGGCTACTTGTATTCTTTCCCAGGTGTTCCTTACGCTAATCTTTGCAAACGTATCACGACACTTTTGTTCGTTTGTAACAAAATACTTTTGTCTTCCTTGAAAATGCGATAACATGAAACTTTTGTTTTTTGTTTGTTTTACGGCGGCATCGATGACATTTGTTTAATTTAATTACGTTACGGTTTAGACTGCACGAAAGACGATTCTCAAAAATAGGGCCCCAATGGGTCCATGTGTTTTGCTGCTAGAGCAAAGTCTTAGGGAACATGTTGATGAAAGACAAGTGAGTCGAGATTGAAATCCAACGTCTTTTATTGTCTGTCACTTGTGTGCAGGTTAATAATTGCACTATATTGTAGTCACTTTGTGTTAATTCAATCCTGATAATTTTACTGATCAAAATTCAGAAATTATAAATAATCGCACGCGCACCGGCGTACAACAACAGAAAGACGGGGTTGAACGTAACGCAAAGTTCATTTTGAAAGCGAAAGTTTACAAATAATTATTATCATTCGTCAGTCATCCCTTCACGCATGAACACTCGTCGAATTTCAGTGTCTTCACAACAAGATCGGAAGATCGATAAGGACCAATTTTTGATTCTGCGAAAGTTCGTTTTCTTAAAGTTTTAGAAATTTGTGAAGTTGGAGGATTCACTGAGGACTGCGTAGCCGAAGATGCAGTGGCTCGCTGGACATCAAATTCTATTTTTCACGGCGTTTAATTAATCTTCACAAAATAAACATGTGGCGCCAGCGCGTCAGTCAAAAATTCATTTTTCAAAAAACTTTCCCTTTCCAGCTATTTTAGCGGGGCTTATACTATAGTACCTACCTGTCAGTCGTAGAAAAGCTGAAATTTAAGGATGAACTGTTTATTAAATGAAGACCGTATTATTTTTTAATAACTAGTAAACAAACTGGTCGCCACGCATTTAAACACGAACTGACGAATGTTGCATCTGATGCAGTGAATCTGGTGAATGAGAACTTCCTTTAATATTTCTTTGTTTTCGACGGTGTGAACCACTGAATAAGTTTCTTTCCCATTGTGATGTTACTAGTATTAATTCGTTTCTAGCTGTCTTTTATATAGCTCGAATACAGCTACAATTAGCGGTGCAGCCTACCAGCATGGTATATTCCTTTCCAGCTGTCTTTGCGTGACAAGTTACACGTTCATACATTTTATTTTAAAATATGAAGTTCAGAGTTAATACAGTACTAGTATGCTGTAGACAGTGTAGACAAGGTGAGGGTAAGTTTATTTTCAAAGCGAAAGTTTACAAACTGTGCACTAACCGGTCCTTTGGAGAAAATATTTATGACCTTCGGCGAGGTTCCAAGTCTTCGCTCTTTTCGTAAATGATGAAAACTGCAGAATAATTTTCTCATAAAACTGGAGTGGTCGCGCCACAGTTTGTTTTCTTTCCCAATGCGATATACTTTTAAATCGGTTTTCTGTTTTCCAACGTGTCCAACGTGGTTTGCGTTCGAATACTTTGGCCCGTAACTTCGAATGCGATCAGCGCTACGGTTCATTGGTTTCGATTTTGTTTGTTCATGGATTTGATTGACATCGGTAGTTCAGATTTCTCCTCTGTTACGGCACTTACACCTTACGGCACTTACCACCTTACGGCACAAACTTCAGCTCTCAATGTGTTTTGCTTGCAGCCATTGCGGCTGCAGCAAAACACAAAAACTAAAGAAACAAATCTAATCAAAAAACATATTTTTCGACAGGTTTTTTAAAACGCAGTACAGCTAGGATATTTGTTTCCTGGTTATCAGGTGTTCACGCCGAAAATCCCGGTGCAAGTTTTTGCATACCTAATTACGAAAGCGATGTGAAAGTCTCAAAATCTAATTTAATTAATTTGCGGTTTTTACTTGGCGCCAAGAAGTCTGCAAGAAGCCTACCGCAAACACGCAATACAAGCGATGTTCATGATAGTTCCAGAAAACAACGTAGACTAATCTGCGCATGCGTTTGGTGTAAATTACGTTGAGTAGTACCACAAGGAGAGCAAAGGGTTTTCTGAAACAAATATATACGTTTGAGATCTTCATATGAAAGTAACGTAGATGTGCTCCAGGTTTTACCTAGGGGTACGGTCAGGTGCTCCCCACCCCCACCCACTTCACAAGAAATAATTAATTAATTGATATTAATTAATTAATTGACTATTAAAGTTTACACCATAGCGCTTTAGGGGTTTAGGGGTTTAGCGGACGACAGCCCCAACAAACCATCACAATAGTGCATTCTGCACTAAAAACTAATGGGAGAGCGATAAAACAATCACTCATAACATCGCTTTTGATGCAAAGAAATGTTAAAGCTTGTTCTAGAGTTGCTTTGTAGTGCCGTTTTAAGTTAAACGAAATTCTTCAAAAAAGCGCCGCATCGGGACTGCGGCGCTTATTCGGGGGCTGGCGCTTATTCGAGTAAATTTAAGGTACATGTACTTTCTTAAAGTGGTATGCCCTTTAACCAAGGCCACCAAGCAAATTCTTTGCAAATTGACCAATAGTGTTTGAGTGTTAAAACGATAAAAAAGTTCATTAATTCATTGCTTCTGTAGTGTGCGGCTTGCTTAGATTGATAATTTGTCGGAAATCTATTTTTAACATCCGAGGTTTTCATTTAACAATTTGCACAAAATTTTGTTGGATGGCCTTGGTTGAAGAAGTCACACTGTAATGTATATTCTTAAGGTGGTGTTACACCGGACAACTTGCAACAACAATTTTTTGTGCAACAATGTTTCGCTAAAAAGCGAACACCATGTAACATGGTACCGGGGACGATTTTTCGCGCAACTTTTGACTCGGCAACACGTTGGGAGTTTTTGAACCCAGGTCAAAAACTCCTAACGCAAAATGACGAATATTAATTAAAGAAAGTTGACTTGTGTAACAGGTTCGCCGTCGATTGTTCGCGCAACACCTTCCCAGAATTCTGTTAAAACATGGCCTGGACGAACGCGCAAAATGTTGCGAGTTGGAGTTGGGCTGAAAATCGTCTCGTGTAACATGCATGTTGCCAAGTACACTTTGTACGATGTTGCGCGAAAAGTTGACTCGTTTAACATACCACGAAAAGTTGACGCGGTGTTGCGCGAAAAATCGTTGTTGCAAGTTGTCCCGTGTAATATCGCCTTCAGAGGATCACATTATTATCGAGTATTTGTGTTCACTGTATTACCTTCATGAACATGTTGAAGACCTTGCCACAGTTCTGACCACAAGCGTCCGATGTTGGCGAGAATAGAACCTCATTGGCTGGAATACGGAAAGATGCGATTCGTTTGGTGCCACTGATCAACCAGATGACAACATCAGGCATGCTGTTCTGAGGCTAAAAATAAAGAAACAGGACAAAAAATATGTTCATGAATAAACACTTTAAAGTCGGTTATTTAACCAGACAGGAACAGTCGAGAAGACATTTGTCTAGAAACATCTAGCTACATAGCTTTTACTGGTGAAACCATTTTGCAAACAACAGAAACAAGTTCCATAGTTCCAAGTTCCTTTTACTGGTGAAACCATTTTGCAAACAACAGAAACAAGTTCCATAGAATGTCACTAGTACAAATAACAGTTTTTGTAATGTTAGAATTGAAGAAAAACGAACTGCGAGTTTATTGAACAGCTTCAAAAACCTCTGATGTAGATCTTTTCATTCTTGCACTGATATTTAGATTTTGGGGTTTTTTGGCCAAGAAAATTGGCTATAAAATTTAGCCGTGTCTTTATCAGATATAAAGACAATAATTAAACATTAATTTCCTTTGTATTTTCATTGTTAATGAGTTTTCGAAGTACGTATAATTATAACTTTACTCTGGAAGTTAAAGTTTATAGATAAGATGCTGACAAAAATAAACCGGAAGCCTTTCTTTGAGCACTTAAACAAAGATCTTTAAGGCCCGTTTACACAGGCGATTTTTGTCGCGCAACTCAATGCAATTTTTGTCGCGCTGAAGTTGCATCAAGTTTCGAACAGGTTCGAAACTCCTGCGATATCGCGGCGACTTCATGCAATTTACAAACTCGCGCCAATTTCATGGCGATTTTATAGCCTCGATATCGCGGCGACTTGATGCAACTTCGGCGCGACAAAAATTGCATTGAGTTGCGCGACAAAAATCGCCTGTGTAAACGGGCCTTAACCTCTGTACGATTTGTGTCGTTGGGTCAGATTCAGTGCTTCAAAGTAAGCACGGTATAGAATTTTGTGGTACTGCAAAGTACCGGGTACACACCTCAATAGCCAAATCTTTCAGCCTCTGCATGTAACCCTCGATTTCTGACATAGCTTCAGCAACATCAGTCGCACTTTCGCGAAGCCCGGACGCCTCTTCCATGATGGCCAACTGTTACAAATAAAAGATTACCACGTGTTTAAACTCAAAATGTACATGACGATAAACACTCTAGATAAATGATGGAAGGTTAACCCGAGAAACAAAAAAATGATACATGTTTTGTTGACAAGAGAAAGTTCAGTTGTCCAAAGCAGGGCACGAAATTAACTTTTTTCTTTCAGTAGTCACTTGGCTTCTAAATAATAATAATAATAATAATAATAATAATAATAATAACTTTATCTAATCACGGTAAAAAGTTTAAAGCTAAAAGCCTGTGGAGCCGTGTACAAATTAAAAATTTAAAAAGACATAAAAAAGACATCCTAAAAATATTAAGAAGATAACAAAATTCACTATTATAACAACAAACACTCTAGATAACGAGTTGGACTTAAATGTTTCAAACTGGAAGCCAATTCCGAGAAGTTGGTTGCCAATCTCTTTTAAAAACAAACAAAGCATTTTCTATGAATCATTTTACTAGAAAGACACTTTGGGGCTCTAAATTTTATTTTATCAGTATATTTTAATCGTTGGTACACTTGAGTTTTATTTCAGCGTTTACCAGGCTTCAGGCCATAATCACAAATCGTACCATAGATCGTAGCATTAAGTATATCACAAGCCATGTTGTAGTTGCCATTTCGGCAACAAACTTTCAGGATTTGGTAGCCAAACTGGAAAATTTAGTAGCATTGACTCTTGTATTAAGAGCAATGTCGTGCCCTAGTTAGCCTGTAATTGTGATCTCATTTTAGGAAAAAAAGTTTGAAACAGCACATATTTGATATCTTCCCACACACACCTTTTCCATCATTCTTGTCTCCTGAATCTTTAAGTCCAACTCGTTCACACCAGGGGTGGAACTGTCAATCCTTGGTAAAGGTTTTCTACAAGTGAGCAAAAACTGGTTATATCATTTCTTTTTATTCCTGAGGAGCAGACACTGTAAAATACTTCCACAACTGAGATCAGAGGTGGCAGAACGTTTTGAAACGTGGGGGCCCATCATACTCCAAGCCAGGCACATTCGCCCCCCTGACAAATGTCTTTAACAGTGTCCAGTGTGTCCATTACTAGCTAGCACACTAGCGATACTTTAGGTACTGAAAACCCCCCCCCCCCCCCCCCCCTACGCCCCAATGCTTTCACTTACTTGCAATCACTTATGAGCTGATCTAACAAAGCTATGAGAAGTGAGGCTGTTTCAGCTGTTGGTGCATTAGCTTCTAGACTCAGTTGAACTTTTTCCA
Organism: Oculina patagonica; assembly: GCF_052425735.1. Lineage (NCBI taxonomy): Eukaryota > Metazoa > Cnidaria > Anthozoa > Scleractinia > Oculinidae > Oculina > Oculina patagonica. The sequence continues at coordinate 18,834,273 of NC_135759.1, read as the reverse complement.
TGTTTGTTTCCTGTTACAAGACAACAATAAATGCAAAACCTCGGTTAGTCTTTGAAAAGCCATTGTTCTCCTCGCATTAGCTGCTTTTATCCCTAAGTTGTTTACGTCGTCTAAGGTAAATATGACAGATGCATTAATGTCTGATAACCTCTGCTACAACGTGCGTTGTACATATTCAGACCTACTTAACTCACTTTCACGTGTGAGACGTCAATTCATACAGTATAAAAACGGGTCGTTCTTAACTGGTTCGCATTTAGTTCTGACATTGAAAACCAATCTCTTCTGATAAGAAAACCTAGTCTTTTTTTCCAAAAAAATCTTGTTTTGTTTGTTTGTTTGTTTTTGGGTCGTCTAATTTCATACGTCACGTTTTTAAACTGGACAAAAATGCCTCTGAACAACTTGAACATCTCTACGATAAATACAGCCATTGCAACTCAAACCATTTGGTGCACAAAGCCCATGCAGCCATGAAATAATAAACTGACAGACAATCACACTCACCAGTCGTTCACACAGCCTGGTCAAGATATTCAAGTTGTCCAATCTGAAGGATATATCTTCCCAATGACTGTCCACAGATACACAAGGTTTGGTGTCTCCCCATGGAAGGTAGTAATAATAACAGCCATCATACACTGCATTGGTGGGCGGAGTGGTCGAGGAGGAAGGAGGGACTGATTGATCAAGCTTGTTACCATAGTTTCCTGATGGCAAATACTTTTCATTAGTAAGGGTTGCCTGAATCTATAATACAACTGTAATACACAGAGCACAAAATTTTCGCTAATTTCATGTCAGTATATCAAAGCCGTCAGTTAACAAATCAACAACATTTTTCCATGGTCTTCCCTCTTGTAGACCATAAAAATGACGTCATAAAATGTTCAAAACTCAAGTAGAACGACGAGCCGTTAGGCGAGTAGTTTCACTGCAAAGTTTTGGACATTTTATGGCATCATTTCTATGGACTTTAAGAGTGTAGACTATGGGAAAATGTGGTCGATTCGTTTTAGACCATAACACGGAAAATTTACCGGTGAATTTGATGAATCAGTGCAAAGCCGCGCGCGTGTGACAGCTCGTAAGACTGAATTTTTTTTTACTTGAAGCCGACAAATGTGTGGAAATTTCGATATTTCGTCCTTAATCCCAAGTGCCTATTAACAACTCGCTTCGTTGTGTGTTTTGGATACGTCGCGTCAATATGTCAAGTTTTCAGAAATTTGCTTTGCCTAGCGTTACAGCTTACGTTACTTTCATGGTCTAAACTCTCATCGACCATAACTTTCGACCAATGAGCGCGCAAGGATTTTCTCAGTTATGGTGTTATAGGGAATCACCTGTGAAGTGTCAAGAGGTGAAGGCTAATGGACAGTAACAAAAATAGATTGATTTCGACAAAGGGATTTTACAGACACCAATGGGTCTGCTAGTGTCAAGAGAGGTGTCCATCTGTGGGAGATGTCTGTTAGTGGAGACTGAATGGCGACTACAGTCAACTTGACAAAACGAACTACGCCTTGCATCAAACAGGTGCTCCTAGACAATTTCCTAATGGCTTTTATTTGAACGGGCCAATAAAAGTGCTGAAGAGCTGTGTCAAGTTCCACGTTCGCTTACAGACAACCACCTGATCTGCCTCTCTTACCTCTTGCATTTAAATCCTTTCACTCCCGAATTTGTAACGAAAAACGCCTTTTTTAGCCGTTAAGCTCAATTTTTGGTGCTATGATCCTGAATTTTTCTGAACGTTGCTAGAAAAGCACTTTTTCACACTGCAGCAACATTTTGATAAAGACTCCATGTAAATTGTGGACTTTTTTGCTGAACCGTTCCGATTTGTTTTTCTTGTTACTTTTCCTTCCCTTTTTTCGGCTTTCTTGTTATCGTTACTTTCTACTCTCATATCCTTTCTTTTGGCCGAAAACGTTTTGACATAATCATTGGTAAACCCTGAAAAAGGGAGCTTGTTCGATTACAGATGTATTGGCCTGTTTAAGCACCGATTTTGCACCAAAAAAGGATCGTGTTTTTCTTTGATTAGCTCTGTCAAAATGCAACCAATATTCACAATGAACAGTCCTGTAGACAAGTCATTCCTAGCTCTATCAGCTGCTTATCACAAAAATCCACTGACGTGCTTATTGATGACATCACAAGTGGTTTAATGACCGCGCCTCCAAACAGCGCCTAAAATACGCGTTTAGGAGCGAAAGGGTTTATTAGCCATCTGTAATCTTGACAGAAACAGAACGTCGTCAGAAAGTTTTCAGATGGCAACTATTAATGAATATCTTTGCGAGGAGGCAATGGTACAGTATGCTACACTATATAAAGAGTTCTTCAATAGGTTTTAATTACGGGCCACTAACCAATGCTGACTTCAAACTCCACTGGTCCATCAGTAGACGATACCATGGTCGCCTCCAAGAAACACGCAAAGAGCTTGAACTTACGCCTGCGTAAGTATGGCTGGAAAGATAAACACACAGCAAAAAGGTGACAAACTATGAGATGACAGTTAAGTACAAAGTAAATGGCGGCAATGTAATGTTTCTAACAATTACTACAAAAATAAGCAAGTTGGAAGCACATGAATCCTTTAGACTGGGCTCGATAAAAGTTACGTACAGTTGTCTAGGACAAGTGGTTTACCTATTGGGCAAGTTACTTTTTATGCTCGCTTGCCCAATAAGGCAAGGGCCTAGACATGCCAACTAAAGCCAAGATTTCTTGGTGACAAAAAATAAGGTATGTTCAAGTCTATGTTTGAGCCCAATGGCCTACCAGGCTGGAGCTTATCCTGGTCTCCGTAACATGAAGCGACTATACGTTCTTCTACTCCCCCCCCCCCCCCTGCCTGGATGGGATGCTAGTCTATCACAGGGTTACACCCCAGCACTAAATTTGCCAGAACCCATTTTATACCCATTTATACACCTGGGTGGAGAGAAGCACTAAAAGAGTAAAGTGTCTTGCCCAAGATCACAACGCAATGACCCCAGCCAGGGTTTGAACCCAGACTGCTCGATCCAGAGTCCAGTGCACTAACCATTAGGCCACCGCGCCTTCCACAACAGAAGTTAAGCTTCTGACAATTTTTTTTTGTAAGCACTCAGCAAGGGAAATAATTCACTGTACCTGCACACGGATAATCTCATGACTCTGAAGATCCTCAGCAGGTTCTTTTGATGATGGTCCCAGTTTAGTTTCTAGCTCCACCAACACTCTACCTCTATAAGCAACTCCTTCACCCTAACAAATGTATCATGGCAGAAATTTAGAAACAGATAATGCGATGCTACTGGTATGGCCATTACATATTACTGGTAAGAACAATTGCTGCATAGTTACTGTTAGCTAAGTTAAGAGAGGGCCAATCTGCAGAATTTGACTTAAACACAGTTACAACCATAGCCAGAAGTAGTTGTAACACTTAATACATTCATGCTTACTTTATGCATTTTTGGAGGTCCCCTCCCTCCGTTCAATGCACATAGTAGAACCCTTTGTGGGTAAGGATTGTTAGGGGCTCAATATTAAGAAGGCGAGGGGGCAAAAAAGGAATAACTTTGGTAATTGTGTTGGACAACGCTTTTGACGAAGGTTGCAATACAATACAATTCAATACAAATTTTATTAACACTCCCCAGCAGGGCTTTTCAGTGCTAATTGCCTAATATAAGATTTAAAAAAAATTACAAATTTGCTTTGTGGACTTTGCACAATTTTTGTCTTGTGGGTCAAGGCTAGTTTGAAGCAGTTGTAGGTAACAGTGTACCCACTATTATTCCAAAGTACACCATAACTAATTTACATTCCCTGTAAGTTTAGAACTAGTAGCATAGTATCATAGGGAAGTCCACAAAGTTGGTTCTTCTTCTCCCAGTACTTTAAGACAGTACACGTACTATGTACATCATACAGGGGGAAAGTAAATGAAAATGTTTGTACACTTACAACTCCCAGATTTAAGTCATCATATTCATCAGGCAGGTCAGAGTACTCTCTGGTTGAGCCATAAAAGTTGATAAAAGAAGGACCAAACAAGGGGAGGAAGCCTGGAAAGAATTAGAATCAAAACATGACATATGACAAATGAAAACAGCCATTTTATCTTTTCTAATGTTTATTGGTAATAGTCCTGTGGCCTGTTCAGCCGTCTTCTGAAACAGAGTTCTTATCTCTGTTTTTTATTTTAATTTAACTGTTGAATTCCAATGACATTAATAGGTGTATAAATAGACAACAAAGTCCTCATCGCTGTATCTTATTTAGTTAAAGCCATAACAAGTTAAAACCTTGGGTATGAAATGCTTACTTGATAAGACATATCAAAATGTGAAAAATTAGGTGTAATATAGTTCTAAGTACATGTATTTGGTAATAAAAACTTGACCTGTAATATGTCAAAATACACCCTGGTAGCCTCAATGCCCCCCAGAGAACATTGAGGTTGAGGGTTTTTTTTCCCTTGGAGCCAGTCAGTAAGTTCTTAAAAACCAAATTGTTAGTGTTGAAGACCCAATGTACTGGTACACTTACCATCGTCACCCTGTCCAGAGATAGCAGATATTGGCAAGTAACCTGTACCAATACAGTCATCGGCTGTCAGTCGATCCCTGGAATCAAATATGACAAGAGCAATTAATGGCCAAGAATAAAAGCTGCATGTGAACCAACTCCCGAAATTACAAAGTTAGACCCAGAAAAAACTCTTTGTAACATTTCAATCTTACCAGTCAAATATCTGTAGTTTCAGCCTTTCGCACATGGATGGGAACTGCATGAAAAGATCAATTAAGACATGTTGGCAAATTGTTTCCAGCAAACTAACCAACTAAAGCCTTCTACAGTCAACTCTCGTTAGAGCAGACACGCGCGGGGCGTCGTTTAGTGTCCGTTATAGCGAGAGTCTGTAATAGTGGGAGTCGTTTCCAGTCAAACCTCTTTCGCCGGGGATCTGGATTTTGTCCGTAATAGCGAATGTCTGCAATAGCGGGGTGTCCGCAAGGCAAGAGTTGACTGTAATACTAAAACCACAAAAAAATCTGAAGTTCATACAGGAAGCTTACCTTAAATTGTACATTGAGCTCTGTGTTAAACTCAGGGTGATCTGAATTGTAATGAACTCTTGTCTTTGCCTGTTAAATGAAATTATTTTCAAATTTAATATATCATGTACTGCTAATTAATCAGCAATCCCCTTAGAGAAATCGTTTGTACTTCCCCCCCCCCCCCCACACACACACACACACACCACTTCTCCCAAGACCCCACTAAGGACTCACACCTTGCTGGGACGTTACATCCATTGGAGGGGGACAACCATTACACAATTTACAATTGCTTGAATCAGCTGAAACTTCGCTAATAACAAGAAAAGTCTTTTGGCAAGTAACTTGTGCCAATGCCGAGTCGCAGAAAAGGTGGCTTATTTAATTGCAAAGATCAAGCTGCACAGCAATTTTTGCCTCAATTATTGCTTGCAGTTGTAACATCACTAATTTTTAGAGGTGGAATTTTAATGTGAGCATAACAATTGTAAATGCAACAGCATACAGTCATGTGACCAACATTATTACCTTTCGTCCAGCAAAATTAAAGACAAGGTAGGGATCCACAAGCTCTTTTTGTTCCTGAGAGAAAAAGGAAAATATCATCACCAAATAATCTTGGCTTTCTGCAAGTACCCATAAATAGCAAAATTCAACTCATAGAAAGTTAAATTTAAAAACAATTCGTGTCTACTATAACAAGGATTTAAAAAAGTGCCTTAAAGTTGTACTCACTAAACTAAACATCTCATCACTGAGAAAATGAGGGGAAAAGAAGATGAGAAAACTTTAAACTTGATTCAATGATGACCAGTAGTTATCAAGACGTACAGTTTCAGGAGTTGATCTCATTTCTATTATTTGGCAATTTTGCACAATTTCCCTTCCTTTACATTCATGTAAGTATAATGATTATTTCCACTGCACCTGTTTCCTGACATATGCTAGGAGGTATAAGCGAGGTATAAGCTGCGACAGGCAGCTTTGCCATTGCCAATTCTAGAAATCTAGCGATCTTTTTTCAATTAAACAAAAATACTCAGACTACCTCTCCAACATGAAGAACTTTTTTGACTCCTTCAAAGAACCCAGAGTCCACTAGGATAGATAACAAGATAAACTCAGTCAACTTTACAATTTACAACAGTGGAGTAAAGGTATTTTTAGTAACAAATTTATTAAGATAGTTTTTACTCTGTCATTTGTCTGCTTGACAAAGTATTGATTTTCTTTAGCTATTCAGCATTTCACCACAAAAGTGTAACACACTCAGTATGTAAAGAAAGTCCTGTTTGATAGCCCGCGTTTAGTGGATTTTCCTGTTGGGCAAACAAGAAAGGCTTGCAGCTAGCACAAATAACTCCAACTTGCATTGCCCAAAGGGCAACCTAGAAAATCTACTTTCTTTGCACCATGAAACAGCTTGTGTCATAACTTCAGCAATTCAGAAAGGTGTTGCAGATGAAGACTATGGGAAATTTGCACTGTGTCAGTTCTGTATATATATACAGTCCTGCCTACTAACCATTCAGGAGCCCTTTCAACTGTCCTGATTTCATGCCACAATAAGTTGCTGACATGATTTTTTATTGCCAGATTTTTGGCAGACTTTGGGTACAGAAAAGTTTCATACGTTTTTTGTATGCTATTGGCTGCAGATCAGGCTTGTTAAGTCTTACCGTGGGTATTTCGGCTCAACCAGACATGCCTCACATGTCAATGAGGTGTACCCAAAATATACGAGGTTTAAACAGCAGCCACAAAAAGTGACCCTAACAAAGCTGTGTCCCATGACTGATAACTTACTTTGAGGGATATCTTCAGCTCTGTAAACTTTCAGTGAGAAAACAGCTGGACGCAGCATCACACCTGAAGGCTGCAGCAAGTTCCTAAAATAATAATGCACGGGAAATTTGTTAAAAGGATACATTTGTGGTATCAAGCCCTGAATTTTTATGGTACATGCGAGAAGGTACTACTAGGCAGACTTTAGTTAGCTTGAGTACTAGACAAAAGCTAATGTTATATAAATTATGAAAATGGGTGAATAGGAAGACACAGTGGCCTAAGAGTTAGCACGCTGGAGTCCGGATCGAGTGGTCTGGGTTTAAGCCTTGGTAGGGCCATTGACTTGTGATCTTGGCCAAGACACTTCTCTCACAGAACTTTTTTCCCACCCAGACGTATATAAATAGGTACTGGCCAATTTAAGGCTGGGGGTAAACCGGCAATGTACTTGCATCCCACGAGGGGGGTTAATTACTCCTAGTCACTTCATTCCACAGAAATCCAAGTTAACCCCCACGACTAATAATAGGCTCAAATGCTGACTTAACCTTTAGTTTGGCAAGACAGTAAAGACTTCAAAGAAGCCAAGAGAAAGTCCATTTTTCTAAAACAAACAGCAACCAGTTACACTGTATGCATATTGTTACTTTGCCTTGAAGGACATTAGTCTAACAGGTTTCCCCCAGCCTTAAGTCAGCCCCCCCCCCTCCCCTCCCAACACTTTGTCCACCTGGGTAGATAGGGGTAAAAAAGGTATGCATTCATGCCTAATGGCACATCAGGCAAGAGCTTATCCTGGTTAAAGTAGCATGAAGTGACAAGCTACAAGTATTTCTACTCCCCCTGGATGGGATAGGGTTACCTCCAGCAGTAAATTTGCGGGTATCCATTTATACACCTGGGTAGAGAGAGGTACTATGAGAGTAAGCATCTTGCTCAAACCTGGACCACTCAATCCAGAATCCAGCAAACTAATCATTGGGCCACTGCACCTCGGGTGTATAGGGGGAATGTGAAAATAAATGACATAGCACAGGAGAATATGCAATTTTAATGTCTGGGTCTGCCATACAAACAACTGAGCCAGTCCATACACGCCTCCAAAATGACTATACATTTAAAAAGAAAAAATATACAATATCTGCCAGCCTGTACTTACGACTCAATATCATCAGTGTCATCTTCAGTTACACTTTTAGAGGTAGACTGCAAAAAAAAGTGAAAGCCATTAGTTATTAAGGCTAAACTGCATAAAGCTTAAACTTGAATATTTAAGATGAGGGTGATGATATCGTATGTGCCAACAATCTCTTTCAAAAAGACTTGACACGGTGGCATCTATTTGCGTGACATGGGAGTGCGCGTGACATTTATATCCTTCCACCCCCCTCTCCCCCGCACAATGTTGAACTTTGAAGGAATGTTCACTGAAACTTTTTTACGCGACATTGGAATGGGGAGGGGGGGGAAAGGAAGAAGGATCTGTTATATTAGTCGGTTCTAAAGGGTTACGAAATAGAGCGTATCCAATTTTGAAGGAGTTTCTCAGCAATTTTGCAAAGCATTGTCTATGAGACATTTACTGTACTATTTGCAGTTAGAACATTCTGATTTGAATGCAACAGTGTGCGATGTTTGCATATAACATGTCATTATTTGTAAGGACTATTTCACATGAGACTGACAACGTATAGGAAAACTGTGCTAGGAAAGCAGGTTTTTGGGCATTGTCTGAATTGGGCATATTGACAGAAGTGTACGACAATAATATAGCCGATTACAAATCTGCATTCGTATTTCACAACAAAGTGGTCTAATTGAATTGCAAACGTTCTTGTTACCTAGCTGTTATTTCCAGCTATGTTATGCATTTATTGCTAACGTGTTGAGATGGTTATTTACTGTGTCAAGCGACTACGAGATACCGCTGACATAAGATATTTACGCGGCTACTGTCATCATGTGAATTGCTGCACGTGGTGCGAATGACGCCAGCAAGCGAAATTTTTAAGCAAAACGTTATTTAGCTGTGCGGAAACCTGATTTCCTATGTACTATATTTCAAAGATCTTTCTCTTGGTTGTTATTGTGGTGGAGTTTTATTTCAAGGGGAAAAATCGACAATCGAAAGGTAGATATTTGATTTCAGTCCTAATTAGCGCATTGCTTTATTAAGTTCAACGCACAGCAACATACGCTTATCTTGTTGTTTTCAGGACGCTTGGATCAATTCATGGAGTGTCTTCAGGAATATAACAGCGACGTTGAAGAGAATGAAGGTTATTTGCCATGTAGGGATGGAGAAAGTAGTAGGAAAAACGAAAAGGAGACTACAAAACACATTGCGTTGTTGATCAAAGGGAAACAGACATGATGTCTTGTCGCTGGAAAATACTAAACTTTAATTACCAAATTCCGCAAAATGAGCAGCTAGAAATTCCTAGTTGTCCAAGGTGCTTTGCATCTCTTATTCTACAATGAAGTACCTCTACTAGAATGATCTTTAACTGCGTAGGTCATCAACACGTTGTATGACGGTCTACAGTGACGGTCTACGGTAAGATAATAATTTTCTTTCAGTTATCTTTTTATCTCTACCGTAGACCGTGAAATGATTGTAGACCGTTACCAAATCTGTTGTTAACTAGATATGATAGCCACATTTCAGGCAAATATCTCATCAAATACGATACTTTTTATTTGTTATTCGTTGTTTACAAAAGTACGCGTGAGAAGTACATTTTTAAAAACATTTCAAATACAACAAAGAGAATGTAGCCGGGTTGGATTTCACAACTGTAAATAATACTTCCATTTTACACTACCATGTACGTTTTAATAGAAGCCGTAAAAATCAAGTTTACTTCAGTATACGAAATGCAATCAGTATTTCGTTCTTTGTCCCTTGTGTTTCAAAATTAAATGAATGCGTTTATTCATAGACTCAATTATGTTGTCAATTGAGCAACGGCTCATACCATAAAGAGTTGATTGAACTCTTTCTGCGAATTGAGTGTATGTCTCAAATGTTATATTCTCTTCAAGCGCTTCCCGTTCTAGCTTTCTTTTAACTAAGTGAAAAACATTTTCGATGGGATTTAGATCGGGACTTCTCGGTGGGATTTTAAATAATTTTGCGCCCACAGCCCGTAAAGCTTCGCGTGACTTTGCACTGTTCTGACTTGGATCGTTATCTTGCACGAAGTGCTTTGAGTGTGGCTTACGGCTTTTTCGATAGATTCGAGGGAAATTCTTCCTTATGAAAGAAGCAAAAAAGTCATCGTTCAAATGTTTGTATTGCTGGCAGAAAATTACACCCTGTCCGTAAGATATTGCAACAATAAAGCGAACAATTCTACCACCAGTTCCTGCATGAGATCCTTTTGCGGTACATCCAGCTTTTAAGCCTTCTTCTCTTTTCCTCCAAATCTTTCCTTTCGCAGCACGAGCTTGATCATTTGGATTGTATTTATGATAAAAGGTGACTCCATCTAGGTAGAAGCAAATATCTTCCTTCCAAAAATCCCGATTATAACGTTGTAAAAATGCACGCGCAAACTTTACGCGTCCCTTTCTATCCAAACGGCTTAGCACACCCTTTCTCCTTGCTGTTGCATACCTGAATCCCATCCTCGTCAGAGTCCGGTATACAATGTACTGTGCTTTGGGAAACTTCATTTACACCTGATTCCATTGCTATTCTTCGGCAAGAGAAGTTTCCTTCTTTTTCCCGTAATCTTTCTATGGTTTTCTTTAGCTGGCGTTCATCACGCGCAGTTATTTTCCGTGGCCTCCCAGGCGATTTTTTGGCGGTTTTCTCCTGCATTTTGAGAGTCCGATATAACGTTGCTAGGGACATCCCGCATTTCCGAGTTATTTCCTTTACACTGACTTTCCCTTGAACGCGTAGCAAGTGCGCCAATGCCTTTCTTTTGGCATCTATTCGGCCTTTGTAAACCATCGCCCGTTTTTGTTGCAAAATTTGATGTCGTCACAAAGGAGAGAAAAATATTCCATTTGTTCTAACGTGGTATTTCTCCTAAGTGGCATTCGAATTGCATTTTTCGAAGAATTCTTATCGAACCAGCATTTCTTTTTATGGAAATGATGTCAAGTTTCTTTTAATATGAATTTCGCCTTGAGTTTATTGCCTTTTACTTGCAGGTAGCGGTTTTAGACAATCTCTTTTAAAAAGACTTGACACGGTGGCATCTATTTGCGTGACATGGGAGTGCGCGTGACATTTATATCCTTCCACCCCCCTCTCCCCCGCACAATGTTGAACTTTGAAGGAATGTTCACTGAAACTTTTTTACGCAACATTGGAATGGGGAGGGGGGGGAAAGGAAGAAGGATCTGTTATATTAGTCTGTACTAAAGGGTTACGAAATAGAGCGTATCCAATTTTGAAGGAGTTTCTCAGCAATTTTGCAAAGCATTGAAGGTATAAAACAATGATAGAATGATAGGTAATGTTTTTGTTATAACTGTCAGCTGATATATATCTGACATATATAAAAGAAGTCTGTCTGAAAGTCTTAAAAGCCAAAAAAGGTTGCATAATTTACAGCATGATACTCTCCATTTGAATTAAACCCTCTACTTGTTAATAAAGCATTTGTGTGTTTGTTTGTTTGTTTGTTCGCTTGTTTTAAGAGCATTATCACTTGTTCTTAAAAACCAGGGGAAAATTATCTTGTCTCATCCTTCCCTACGGGTGCTACTGTTATTTTTATTAAGCAACAAACTGGTATAAATAGCAATTAACTTACCGGAGCTTCATCACCGGGGCCCAGAACCATGACTGTGACTTTGACATAACCCTGGAGAAAAATTGATACAAACATTTAGAAATAAGTAAGAGTTAAGACTGAAGGGAAAGAAAGTGCAAAAAGAAATTAGAGTGGATGCCAAAAAAAAAATACTTTAAGTGTGATAAGAAAATAATAAGTGAATGGAATAAAATGAACAAACATTTAGCATTTTAAGTAATCATTTATGTCTGCTGAATGTGTTTACACGCAATGCATCAGAAGTTAATAAATGCATATTTATTATTTCCAAGAATAGAACATTTATTGTTTTATACATTTTAATTATATATAACATATATTAAATAATTATTTTTTTGATGACCTTTAGAGTAACAGGAACTACTCTTAGTAATACACTTAGAATTAAAACTAGATATTTAATTGAATCCTTATGCCTTAATTCAAACTTGGAGGATTGAATTTTACACAAGACTGGCAGAACACTTTAAAAATAACATGGGAAAACATGTTTGCATTTAAAACAAGCAAAAGCACCTTTCTTGAAACACAAATACAAGTTTATAAGTTGATGGGTTTAAAAGGTCGACAAGGTAAAGTCTTGTTGTATTTCCCTGTTATTTCTTGCTCTATAATATATTAAAACTTACAATATTTTACTCAATTTTTTTAACATACATGCAGCTCAATGAAGGGACCCTACTTTCAAAATCTTTTACATTAAAAATTTAAATAAGAATAGTCTTCACAGAAAGCATATTTTATTAGTTACTGTAACTTGTGTTACAAGATACAGATAATGTTTTTAAAACATGACGCTTGTATATAACAAAGATATTCTAATTCTTATGAATAAGTCAATGGCAATATTTAGTTTGTGTTAGATGACACTACAGATTTTAACTAAGGCAGAAAATATTGGAAAATGTTTCTGTTATTAATAAACTCGTTAAAAATGTGACATCCAATTACTTTTTTACTGGGTCTAGACTTGAAAAAAATATTTAAAACTACCAGTAAGCATACAAACATTTTAATATTAAACTTATACCACATATATGTGCCTTTTTCAGATTGATGACTTGCAGAGTTTAATCAACTGAAATAATTACAACATCATTAGCAAAAAAAGAAACATTTTATTATTGGAGCATCCTATTAAACATAAAGCACTTTTTTGATACGTTACAAGCTTAAGGTCAATATCATTTAATTATGTACAACACGTCAGAACAAATGTCTATCTTGATTAGGACTGAGTTTTTATTTGTGCATTTGAGATTCTTTGCCTGTGTGTTTATAGCTATCCTTACATCATGCCTCCGGAATGGTCATGTTTTTAATTGCACCTGATGATATTTTAGTTCCATTCACAATGTAGTAATTACAGTAATCAAGTGTCATTTTCAACAAAAGCAAAAATTTAGGATAGTAAATTAACTTCCATCAAAATGCTATTGAAAGTAAAGCTTTCTTTTATTACCATTTCAAACTTTTAAATCAAGCCTTTTAAGTTTTTTTTAATACAATGTAATACAACGTATAAGTTTAAGTTCTGAAATTCATATTCAATACACTATGTCATTGTCACACAAGTTGTCACAATTAATTTTTTATTTTTTATTTTTCAGTTCATCAAAACTTTCTGAATTATTTTCTGTGATAAATGTCTTTTCACTTCAAAAATTTTAATGATTAAAAAATCATTTATTTTTGGAATTGAATTTAGGTTGAGTTTAAAGTTTTCAAATGTTGCAATCCAATGTTACAATATTTAATGTTTCAGCAATCAAGAGTTTAACAAATGAGCAAAATAACTGTGATGAAACAGTGACATGATATTTACTGCTGGAATTCCGCCACTTTTTCTGCCGCTTGCTCCTCTTGACTTTCCTGTGTTGGGTGTCTCCTCATTGTCATCGTCATGGTCTTCCTGATATTTTAATTAGTCACTTACAAAATAAGCAAAGTGTACAAAAGCAACAGTTTTCACCTGTCACTCTGCAAGCTTTGCATTCCTGTGGCAGGTCTAGGGGAAAGGTCCAGGGGGTACTGACCTCACCCCAACCCCAAACACATCAGTCTGTATTGTTTTAACTACTTGTTTAACACTGAAATTCTTGCATCAACGTGATCACATATCCTATTCAACTGGTTAAATTTATTTTAATAAAACATACAGTTCGTTTTGCCACCAAACTAAATTCCAGGCATATTCAAAAATGCTATTATTTTATGGTACCAAGCACCAAAGGAAGATGTTCCAAGGGTGCATTGTTTATGAGTGAAAATCATGCAAAGGGCAGACTGACATTAAATCAGGAATATAATGTGCAAACGATGCAATAACTTTTCAACAGCATTTTCTGAATCAATGTTTGGACCCCCTTCCTCCTCCCCAATCAAATACCAGGATCCGTCCCTACATTTCTACCCATCTTTACAAAGATGGAATAAATCAAATTGGCTTTGATGCAACTACTCAGACATGTAATGATAGAAATCAATCTCAAACATACAGTATTCAGTGAAAAGGTATTAAATCTCAATCTATAATATTACCTTTCCATAAAAAAATATTAAAAAAATATCTAAAAAAACTATGTTTTTAAACAATACCTGATTATGGATCAGTGTGAGCATGCTCAGACCCACCAAGGAGGCTTTTATTTATTAGAGCATGGGGGAAGGGCTTGGCAAAATCACTTGGAGTGGCTTCCAAATATTATCCAAACACCCCCACCTTCCTTCCTTGGTATGCAAAAAATGTCACTCCACCAGTATTTCACCTTGTTTTTTTGTTTACTTATTTTTTGCCTATAAATTAATGCTGTAACCCCCCATTAAGCTTTCCAAAATAATGTACCCCCCCCCCCCCACAATCTTGCCACCACCCCCATGCACTTATAAATGAAAGCCCCCTTATTTAATAACTATATAAAGGCTGTGTTAAAATGGAATAATTAAATTACGCTAACATTATAGCACTCTAATGGCTTCTGTACGTATTGCATGCCTGTGACGTAAGCTTATAATTGCAAATGATGAACGGTGACCAAGAGTGTAAATGCAGTAAAGCCGAATTATATTTCACACCTGAACCAATTTTAGTACAAAGTGCAGCCAATTCTCTGCCTATTGGAAACCGTACATTCCAAATTGCATTATGTAGGTTGCATCTGTCAATCACTCTTGGTTTCCATCAACTTTGATTGTTAGAACAGACCATAGTCTCCTACCAACCATATCAGCCAATAGGCTACCTCAAGCTTTGTAGCAAGTTATTCTGCTCTTAAACTATTACTTTTAGATTTTACTTTATTATCTATAACTAAATTCTTGCAAGGTCTGACATACAAAATTACCAACATTAACATTAAAAACTAAAAATATTTTCCTGTTATGCGTTAATGTACAACATGGTAATAACATGTTCCCCGACCTGGAGGTTTGCGCTTTCGGCGCTTCTGTTATCGTGAAACGGTGATCATTTTTCCTGGATCCGCACCTGAAAACAATGTCCCATCCACTACTACATGCAGCTAGGTATAGCTTGATGTAAATACTATTAATAATACATTTGTACTCGCTGTTCCTTGATCTACGCTATTTTTTTCCTTCCCCTTCCTTCTTCCTTTCCCCCTCCCCCAAATTCCCCCAAAACAATAGGGTTGGCTAGGATCAGAACTGATTACCAACTGGTAAGAAATCCATGCATGGGATCTACACTTGTATACTGCCATGTACATAATTTCCTTACCTTAACCCCTGCCATCTTGTCATCAGGATCAGTGAGAAGAACCCACTTTCGCAGAACAACATGGGCTGTGAAGGAAGAAAACATCTCTAAAAGACAGGTAAAGGCATGCACCAAAATATTCCTAATCTAGTAGTCAAGAGCTTGCAAAATTCAAAATTGGCATTAAGGCTTTTTGCCCAACTTCTATTAATATTTGTTCTGTTTTCTTTGTATCAAGTCGTCTCTTGTGGAATTAAAAGACAAAAAATATTTGAAAAGTTTCAGTTTTTGTCAGAAAGCCTCAGATACATGTTGGAATTTTGATAGATCAAACCTGAGCTATTGAAAACCAGTCTTACTAGTTTAAATGATTTAATGATGATTGCCTTTGGTGCTTTAAAGGGTATCCCCCTGTGACCAATCAGTTAGGGAATTTACAATAATATCATAATAGCAGCAACTAATGCACATAATTAATTATTATAAGAGAAATAGAGAAATGGACCATTATATTTTGGGGGGAGGGGGACTATTACGAAAAAAAATTCCTACACAGCTCGGAATAAAAAAAACATAGAAAAAATATTGTGCAAAGTGATCCACAAAATATTTTTAACCAAGACAAAAAAAATCCTGGGTCAGGTCTAATTTGGATAAAACGATTTGCTCAAACAGAGGCCCAAAAGGTAAAATATTATTATTAAATTTCTATCTGTATGGTACTTACATGGCTCATCATAGAAAAATCCAATATCACTCTACAAAGGAAATCCAAAGACAATTAATCATTTTTTTTTATATCTTAATAAATACTTTTCAAGAGATTTTAACATCTGAATCTAGTTTGTATTGTGTGATATTTCATAGCTGCTAGTACTCTCACTCCTGGGTTCAGACCATTAACCTACATTATTACACATTGGTGTCACCAGCTTGATTTTGATTGGCTATAAGAACGCAGCTAATTCTTGCTTGCTGTTTCTCTTACGTCAAAACCTACAGACATTAGATTTTACATATGTAGAAGTGACGTCATACCTACAGACAATAGTTTTATGCATTCAGAAGTTTTATGCATTCATCATTTTTTGGGCACGATCTTGTCTTTACAAGTGCAGCTCAGGAATGTGCATAATAAAACAATTACTGGATTCGGTTTTCGCATGATAGCGATAATTATCAAGGCCTCAGTTTCCGCCTCAGCCTTCGGCTTTGGCAGATAACAGAAACTTTGGCCTTGATAATTATCGCTATCATGCTCAACCTCATCCAACAATTGTTAATTGTCAGTATTCCCATCCTATTCGTTTCTTGGAACAATTTCATAAGTAAAACAAAATTTTAGGTTTGAAATTTTTCTATCCTGCATGATAACATTTGAAAGGTGGAATAATTTTATTTAGTTTTAAATGAGGGCATTCAATACAAATAAATTTTAATACAACAATAAAATTTTGTGTTAAAGTTGTTTTGAATTAATGACACACCTTGAAATAACCAATCATGGCATTCGCCCTGAGCTTCCTTGAATTAAACACCTGTTTTAATACAAATTGCAAAAATGATAAAAAAAACATTTACCGGTAGTATGCACATCCTGTTATATTTGTAAGTTATAATTTTGAAAATAATGTTCAGTTCCTACTCTATGTACAGAATTTATTAATCACCATTAAACCACAATAAATATGTCACAATTATATTACTTTCTTGTGTAATTCACTTACCTCAAAGCTGATGATTTCATCAAACAGCTCTAATGGTGACATTTGGAAATTGAAGAAGAAGGTCTAAAGAGGCAAGAAATTTATGGACACAGTTGCGTGAAAACTATTTCCAGTGCATACAATAAAAAGTCATCCATTGATAAGAAACAGTGTTTCAGTACTACATTTGTACTGGGATGGTGTCAAGAAAAATATTAGTAATAGAACACTAAAGAATGAAACACCATACGAAATATTAAAACATATTTCCCTTACAAGTAGTGTGATCCAAAGTAACCCAAACGAATGACAATTTTTCACGAAAAAATAACTAGTAAAGAATTCTGGAAAATACATGCAACACAGATAGTTCTAATGCTGATGGGGGTAGCACCCTTCAAAGCTCTCCATTAATAAATTTTGCTCACAGTGAAAGTAAAACAATAATATCGTACAGCAGGACTTATTCATAAACTCTATTTGATCAGCTCACCTCATCATAGAAAGGCTTGTTTGTTGAGTGCTTGACTTTAGTCTGACGAGTGTGATTAGCCACGGTGACTCTGACGACTGGACTAATATTGGAGCCAGACAGCTGACGACCTTCTATGATTCGCACACGAACCTGAAACAGTTCAACATAAAAAATTTTCCAGTGAGGCATAACGGTTCACTTGCATTATTGTGTATACTTGAGCAATGAGGTTTGCCTCTTATATCTAATATCTCATCAATTGGCTATTATCCAGGGTGTGTTGACCTTTATTGCAATATTTTGACTTCTCTAACTAGTATAAACCTCCCATTAGAAAGACACTGGAACCATGCATGTTCAATTTGCTTAAAGGCATGTCGAATGACAGGTACAATTACAGAAATTTAAAGAAATTATTTGAAGCCATAATGCACTATGCCATGGAGGGGCTTTCCTGACTCTAAAATAAATAGGTTGTCAGGAATATTTTGTACACTTTGTACCTAAAAATGCTGCTGAAGGGTGAAGAAAACTAAGTGTATAATGACGGCCAGTACTAGGATGATTCCAATGACAGACTACATTTGCACTCTCTGTATTGAGCTGGAACTTTAAAGCTTGCAGTGGAATTTGCTTGCATTTAAAACAATTCCCTAACATTAGCCTCCATAGCAAGCTACTTGTAGTTCAAGTTCAAAACCGAAACTACAAAAATTAATAGCATGGTCTATTTAATTTTGATAATCAATTTTATAGCATGTTGAAATGATGTCCATACCTGAAAATCTTGAGGCTTATTTGATAACTTGTGTCTGGCTGTTCTTCTCCTCCGGCGCCTTTTTCTACCAATACAAAGAGATGCATTGCAGTAATTAAGACCATCATTAGATCTAGGATGATCACAGTCAAGCAAACTTTGCATACATACAAGTCATGTAGCTGATCAGATAATAACAAAAAGGTGTTCACGATGTGTGGTGGAACTATTTGGGGGGAGCAGGGATGGTGCAGTGGCGAGGCAACTCGCCTCCCACCAATGTGGCCCAGGTTCAATTTCCAGAACCTGGCATCATATGTGGGATGAGTTTGTTGTTGGTTCTCTCCGCCTTGATCTAAAGGGTAATCTTGGGGTTCTCCAGTTTCACTTCCTCCCCTGAAACCAACACTTATAAATTCCAGTTCAATGGGGAACAGTGAATGAAGAGCCACTCAAATGCCACTGCAAAATCCCATTTACTGTAAAATTGGGGCTTTCAGGCTAAAACCAGTGATAGTCCCAAGTCAGCAATAAAACAATTGTGTTGTTCCAGAAAATATCCATACCCCTCCCACGGAAGGCTTTTTTGGTTTGAATCCCCCCACCCCTCTGTAAATTCCAGATTATTTAACGTTCCATACTTTCCTTTAAAAATGTTGGCTTTAAGACACCCAGCCCCCTTGGAATTTCCAATGACCTTCCATAGGGGTGGGTATGGATATTTACTGGAACTGCACATTATACCACTGCGGTCTTTACTGTAAAATTGGGGCTTTCAGGCTAAAACCAGTGATAGTCCCAAGTCAGCAATAAAACAATTGTGTTGTTCCAGAAAATATCCATACCCCTCCCACGGAAGGCTTTTTTGGTTTGAATCCCCCCACCCCTCTGTAAATTCCAGATTATTTAACGTTCCATACTTTCCTTTAAAAATGTTGGCTTTAAGACACCCAGCCCCCTTGGAATTTCCAATGACCTTCCATAGGGGTGGGTATGGATATTTACTGGAACTGCACATTATACCACTGCGGTCTTTCTTAAGAAAGCAGTTTATTGTTTCTTAAAGAATTGCAAACAATTGTCTGCTTACCTGACTGCCTCACTCACACCCTCGGCACCACCGCCTTCTGCCTCGTCCAGGCCTTCTTCGTCTTCCTCCAATCCAAATTCATCTCCTGGCTCTGCACCTAGATCTGTTTCATCCATGGCTGTTATGTCCCCTTCTGCTCCCTTGCCAGGCTTGGGTGGAATGTATTCCAAGCGGAGCGACAATTTGGCCTGTGTAAATTAGAGAATGTACAATGTAAATATGGTTCCCAGCTGAAACCTAGCCATACTGTCCAAAAAACCCAACCCACCCCCCCCCACCTCTACCCAGGGGACACAGGTGGAATGTACTCCAATGAAGCGGAGTGCAAATTTGGCCTATGCAAATTAGAGAATGTAATGTAAGGTAAAGTCTGTCTCCGAGCCATGAGGCCCAGAATGTAATGTACAGCATATGAATCCCTAGCTAGAATCAATTTGCCACAGTTTTATTTAGCATAATAATTATCCATGAATAATCTCATGCATAATTATGCCTGATAATTAAGAAAGTTTTACGGCACAAGCAGTAAAACGCAGTTAATGGAGCGTGACGTGCAAATCCCTAATCAGTTTATTAGGTACTGTATTTAATTGCGTTACATGTTTGGCGGTAATAACACGATGTCTTTGTTTCCTTGCTTAGTTTAGTTGGGTACCTTGAATTAGCTTATTGTTTAATCTATATTGCACAACACTGTCTAGTCTTGTCACAGCATGATCTGCAAGATGGCAATTTTCTATTGGTTGCAACCATAGCCGTGTCTAGCTATAAAAGCAGTATGATTCAATGTAAAAGCACTTCCCTTCATGGTGTGCTGTAATCAGTAAGCATTTAATGTAGAAAAGAAAAAAGAAAATTTTCCTCGCTGGAACTGACTGGCACATTGTCATAATCCAAGTTTTAGTTAGAACACCTTTATAGCGCTACGCAAGATGGAAATTTTTTCACCCGCAAGGAATTGTTTGTCGCCGTTCGTGGCTGCTCAACAGAGAACTTTGTCTACCTCGTTCATGCCAAGTACGTGCTTTTCTCTCCTGCGAGATTCTTTCAACTTCGTCTCAATAGGCTGCCACTTGATGCCATTTTTCCTCCGCCGTTGAACACCGTTGAAGGGAACTATGGTTCGGTGAGGAACACAACGCTTTTAAAACCCCGACGGGGTCGAACGTAAAGAAACAGCTTTGTCACCTATCAGCGATCACGCACATTTTATATTTAGCTACAGTTCTGGAGTCTTCTATCACAAGTTTTTAAGAATAGAATTAACATCTTCATCGGCAGATGGCTGCTATTTAATAGTCACCTTTGCTATCGCGTAAAGAGGAATGAGCCTCCATGCAACTTTGACCGCAACAACGTACGCCGACAATGACGCCTTTCTTCTCCAAGCCCGCGTGTCCCCACGGCTCGTCGCCGCTGTTCTGGTCTCGGGGATTGTCCAGCCCGCTCGATCGCAGGTTTGTATAACACCTTTCAGGTTGTCTAGCTTGAATTGTCCGGGTACATATTTAGTTGTCCTGTTTTCTTGAAATAGCTGTCTTATTAGTTCGTTTGTATTTCGCACGCATATTTACGTGCATGACCCGTTCGCCCTCACAGTTTAATATTAAGTGGCTTTGCTCCCTTGTGTTTTTTACAGTCTTCTATTATACTTTTTTCCCGGTTCCCGTTTTATCTTTCTGGTTTTCGGTCCAGTGTGGGTTAAGCTTCGTTCCCATTTTGATCTCGTCAACATAGTTTATGCAGGAGTTAATCTCGGATCACCGGAATCGCGGTCAAAACATTCGTTGTGTTAGTCTAACCTTATTTGGTCAGTGTCAAAAGATCAAAGCTTAAGCTCGCATGTCAAGAAATTGTCTCCGCTCGGCTGGGAGTTTATTTACCGTGGGTTTTTAGCCTCATCTTCGGATCAGGTGATTGGGACTCACAGCACAACCGTCTGGAAGAGTTTCCTTGTTATTTAGGCTGCCAATTGTTATCCTATTTTGGTCCCCACTGCCGTATTGGAACAAGTACATTACATTTCCCAACTCGACGTCAGCTTTCTTGTTACGTCGTATCGATTTCTACCGTTCGGGATTGACGTTTTTTTCTCCCGGTCAGTTATCCCATGTTCTCACTGTTTCGTTATCACTCGTGTTAATTGTTTATGCGAATGTTATTTTAACAAAGATTACTCTCGCGCACAGTTGTAAACAAATCAAGAAATGCCTTTTTCAGCAAGCTTATCTCTGTTTGCCCAGATGGATATCAACTTTGCTTCGCTGCATTTTAGCGATGTATACTCGCCGCTAATATTAATGTTTTGGCAAGTTTTGTGCCTAATTTGCGCTATTGCCGCCTTATTTTGTCTCCATTCGCGTTACGTTGTTTTTCTTCGCTTTGGTAGTTCTTTTTATTATACTGCGTTTGACTTCCATTTACAACCGGAGTATTTGTCTTTCACATACTCTCACTCGGGTCGCGGCAATACCATTTTAACCTTTGATCAGATTTACAGGGGTGACCAATTTTACTGTACAGGTGTTTTCAGTGCCACGTAATATCTAAGTTGTTACAGATTTCAAGTTTCTTGTCATATGGCTATCTGCCGTGCCAGTGGCCCAACACCATTGCTTCCCCTTTTCTTATCTATTGTTTTGTTATTTTCTGTTTTGCACGCGTGAGCTATCTTGAAGATGTTCAGTTGTCTATCCTGCTACCAGCCGCTGGATTACCTTTGTCACACCTTGGTGTTGCTCAATCGGCAGTGCAGCTGAGGACATTACCTTCTATGGACTTACGCACGTAAACCATATGGTGCAGTGGACTTGACACATAATCTGGTATTTGACTGGCCCTATCTCCAGGGGTAGTGCGCTCGGCCTTCGGTTTGGAGAGTACGTTCCCTATTTTTCCCACAGGGTTTTTAAGGGTTTTCGTACCGGGCAGCCGCACGTCAGTCATTACCAAACCTATACCAGCTATACCATATGTAAAGTATGATTATAGTAAAGTCTAAAGGTCTGCTTTCTATCCAAAACAAACCAATTATAGGTAATTTTTTCTTTCTTTGGATGCTCGTGTGCCAATGAAACATGTCTTAGCTGGATCATTTTGCGATCTAAGTTCAAATGTATCCTACAGATAAAAGCCTGCTGCAAGTTTTTAAGGATACAACCAGTCTAACGTAACAAGGCATTTAACGGCACCTTTAGCACACAGGTTCTTTAAAACAATATCAGTTTCTTACGTGCCGTTTTTCATCCGTTTATCTCTCCATGGCATATAACAAAGGGCCAAGGGACTGGCGAAATATGTTCGCTATAACGTGGCTTTCGTTTTATCGTGGTCCTTTTCCATATGATTACTATTCCTGGGGCGAGGAATATCGTTTTTATATCAAGGACTTTGGCTATCTGGAGGTTCGTTAATAAGTCCTCCCATCAGTATTGCTGTCACACAAAGTAATGTTTAATTCCGCTTCTAATTGATGCCTCGGTTAAAAACTTTACTTTTAACCCCTGGGTAATTTTCCGCTGTAACATACACTGCAGGGTTTATTTGCTAAAGGGGCTTCGTCACGGATCTTAACAGTTTTTCAACGCCATTTCTTCCGTGTTTTATCTGCGCATTTTCAAAACTCTATTTGTAGCCGTACTTCGCTTCCTTTCCCCACATTAAGATTTTCCTTAGAACTGGATGTTTAAAGATAATGATTTAAGTTTTTCACTTGTCTTGCGTCCTGCCATCAGTTTAGAAAACAATTATCTGCACAGTCCTAGTGATGTAGCCCCTTTAAGCCACTTTAGCTACTAGCAATGTTGTAGTCCTTCGAGTTAACCTGCTTGCATGTATTCATAGGGGTGATATAGCCATATATTTCAACTATTTTGTAATTTAACCTAGAAATTGTTGCATTGAGGACTCCTGTGACTGAGTGTCTCACAGCGAAACCATATCCATTTTCTCTTTGTTACATTTCCTAGATAATTTACGCGTAGGTATCTATCTAGCTACATATGTATGGGCTTTGTAGTGTGTGTGGTTTGCTTGGGGGGATACATGCCTTGCATGTATCTGTGGCGGTTAAGTCTAATGGTAGCGACTTCCCCCAAGCTTTGGGCATTGTTTCTGCCCTTTCATTTGTGCACCTGCCAATATCTTGTCCGATCCGGCGCTGGCTTACCCAGTGCCGGGGAGATAGGTGAGGCTTAGAATCGAAGGTCACGTGTTCAGTTTGACCGTCAATTTGACCTGCCAATACTCTTGTCCGTCGCCAGTGCGGTAGTGCTGAAGATAAGTGAGGCTTTATTAGGTCATTGCATTTGAGGTCACGTGCTTTTATATTGACCTGCCAATACTCTTGTCTGATTCCAGTGCGGGGCTGCACTGGAGATAAGTGAGGCTTTAAAAGGTCATGCAACTCTAAGTCGCTTGGTATGCCAACCGCAGGGATGTGTCCCCCCACATTACGCCAAACATGTGTGCGTCTTTTCTCTATTATTGTTTGTCTTTTGGCTGCAATAATATTCGTTGTTAATATCATACCAAACAACCTGTCAGGATACACAGCAATCACGGAACTGGGACATTAAGAAAGTTTTACGGCACAAGCAGTAAAACGCAGTTAATGGAGCGTGACGTGCAAATCCCTAATCAGTTTATTAGGTACTGTATTTAATTGCGTTACATGTTTGGCGGTAATAACACGATGTCTTTGTTTCCTTGCTTAGTTTAGTTGGGTACCTTGAATTAGCTTATTGTTTAATCTATATTGCACAACACTGTCTAGTCTTGTCACAGCATGATCTGCAAGATGGCAATTTTCTATTGGTTGCAACCATAGCCGTGTCTAGCTATAAAAGCAGTATGATTCAATGTAAAAGCACTTCCCTTCATGGTGTGCTGTAATCAGTAAGCATTTAATGTAGAAAAGAAAATTTTCCCACCCTCCCTCCCTTTATGGAGGTTGCTTGTTTATCAATAAACTTGGGGGTCACCTCCTTCGGGGTTGGCGGTTAAGTCTAATGGTAGCGACTTCCCCCAAGCTTTGGGCATTGTTTCTGCCCTTTCATTTGTGCACCTGCCAATATCTTGTCCGATCCGGCGCTGGCTTACCCAGTGCCGGGGAGATAGGTGAGGCTTAGAATCGAAGGTCACGTGTTCAGTTTGACCGTCAATTTGACCTGCCAATACTCTTGTCCGTCGCCAGTGCGGTAGTGCTGAAGATAAGTGAGGCTTTATTAGGTCATTGCATTTGAGGTCACGTGCTTTTATATTGACCTGCCAATACTCTTGTCTGATTCCAGTGCGGGGCTGCACTGGAGATAAGTGAGGCTTTAAAAGGTCATGCAACTCTAAGTCGCTTGGTATGCCAACCGCAGGGATGTGTCCCCCCACATTACGCCAAACATGTGTGCGTCTTTTCTCTATTATTGTTTGTCTTTTGGCTGCAATAATATTCGTTGTTAATATCATACCAAACAACCTGTCAGGATACACAGCAATCACGGAACTGGGACATTAAATGCATAACAATTATCACAGTTATTGTAAGTGGGATATGGGATGGGCCAAAGAGGTTATTGCTTACCTCAAAACAGTGCTATGCTCAAACCAATCTATTAGTGATTTAAAATTTGAATATGGACCCCAACTTTGGAGAAAATCCTTGATAACACAACTTTAAAATTTTACAGCATCATTTTTAATGGAATTTATACATGCCCCTGCCCACAGTTGCTAATCAACGTCTCCACTGACCTGCGTCATCCTGTTACTGCCATCCAAAAGGTTGACATCAGCCTGCATGGTGTGGCTGCTATCCTTTACAAGATCCTTCAGGGGGACGGTGGCAGTACCAAGAAGCCTTTAAAAGAAATATCGTAAAATTCCAGTTATAAGCCCTGGGCTTATACAACTTCCTAAGGGGTTTTGTGTGGGCTTATAAGCGGAGGGGCTTATATCCGGGAGGGCTTATAAGCGGAATAAAAAAAACGTTTCGAAACGAGCCATGAAATTGATTGAAATACACTTTTAGATGAGTAGATGGGCCTATAACCAAGGGGGCTTATAACTGTCCTTATGGTACACTGTTGAGGCTGGGAAAACTGAACAACGTATCAATGCACAGTTTCTTGACTTTTCATGGGGATTCACACATGGAAGATAACTTTATCCTACACTAAGGCATTGTTATACAAGGCAATTTTTCATTTTTCATGCAACTTTTTACTTTATTGACACTCAAAATAATACAAACAGAGTATATAACGGTCTAAACTTAAATAAACTTAAATACACATAGAACAAGGAAAAAATGATACAACATAGGAAACGATTGAAAGGCGGTAATTTTAAATATACATTAATGTATCGGCTAAAAGGAAAAGAAAAAAAAAAAGAAAACGAGATTCAAGGATATCTAAACGTAAATACTTAAAAGTTAAAGGAAATTCTTCCACTGCTTATTAAATTCTTCGAGTTGTTTATTTTTTATGGCAATTTGCCTAAGGGTATCAATCCTGATACAGAAGAAAGGGGGAAAGCTGTCAAAATTTATATTACATTCGTCTTGAAAGCAGCAGAATATAAAGTATTTAGCGACAAGTGTAGCGTAATTTAGGAGATCTTTGTACTTAGTGTTGTTGTGCCAACCGTATAGTATATTTCGTTCATTGAGTTCGAAAGTCTGATTTGTTGACACATGTAAAACCACCTGCATGAAAAATTGCCTAGTACAACTGAAATGGGTCACCCAAGCCAGACAGGTCAAAGTTCAAAGGGCCGACAAAGTGTAATCCACTGGTCCTCCAGGTCAGGGGTGGAGCACAGTACCAGTGACCATGCCCCATAGAAAACCTGCTGTTACCAAAAACCGAACATGCTGGATACAACCCAAACTGGGGGTACTGAGGAGAGGGTCAGAATTAATGTATAACAGTATTCGGGTGAACACCAGAGGGTCGAAGAGCAAGAGGAAAGCCAAAGGTCTACAATATCAATCAACATGAAAAATTAAAGATGAAATAGCATGGCAGAAAAGCTAAGAACTGAAACTGAACTGAAATGAAGCAAGGTTGAAGAGCTGGAAGATAAGGAAAATGCAGTGATAGTGAAATGCGGCTAGTTGATCAGAAAGAGTGACAGCCTTTTATGCACTTTCTGGCATGGAGAGAAATCAATTAGGTTATGTCACCCCAAGCAAAACAAGAATGTAACCTTTAAGGGACAAAGCTATCACTAAGCAACCAAGAAAACTAGTTAACGTATTGGAAAAAATAATATTGAAAAGGCATTTTAGGAATTCTAAGATTTATCGTCATAATCATTGGGTATTTTTGAGGGGTACAACTGTAGGGTACATTTTATTACCCCTGGGAGAAAGGAACTTAATAAGTTACATTACAGTTAATTATAGAGGAAAGAAAATCAGAAGGAAACTGCTGTCATTTGTAGTTATTTAGTATATTGGTATTATCGGGCTAGATATCTCTGGAAACAGAAAAAACATAGCTGCTGATATTAGCAGGAACCACAGCAATTTTTCCCATTCCTTAATATTTATTTAATAAAAAAATATTTAATAGATAATCTATAGAGACAGTGCTCAATATCTAGAAGGGAATATGTACAGAGAAAACACCTGGTAATTACTGTATAATCACATACTTTCTTGTAGCTGATAATAAACAGGTAACAGACCTACCACAGGGCAAATCTCTTAACATAATGGCAACAAAAATGTATTCGAGATTTTTAAATTTAATCTCAAATATTGTAGTCATAATAAACATTTTTTGCTTGTATCACAAGAAGTATAATAAAAGCACAATAAAATTTGTCTTTGGCGATTGTAACACAGTTTTGTTTTTTGGGTTAGAAACCGAAAGTGAAAGGATTTGCATTTATATGAAAAAATGTTATGATTAAATTAAATATTCATTTGAAATTTGCTTTAGCACCCCATCAAGTCTGGCTATTATGATAAAAATTGTGAGAGTTGTTTGATGAAAATACCTATTTTGACACCTGTCATATTATACTTTATTCAAACAGAATATTAATATTAATTTTTTACACTGCCCGTCTTGAAACAAATAAGAAATTGTGCAATATCAGTTGTTTTATCTGCCAGTATCCTAAAGTTACTCTTTAGCAAAATATTTTTTTAAAAAAATATCACTTTATTAAACCTTTACTATTACAAGTATGTTTCTTCTTTGTAAAAGTTCTGTTCGGATCTGCCGTTAATGAATAAGTTATAAATATGTCAATACAATCACACTGCAAATATGAATATGAGGGCGATTTAATCTTGAAAGCTGGCTAGTTTGAATGATGGGCACTAATTCACAAAAATAACAATCAAAATTTAAACCAAAAAGCTATAAAGTTTCATTTCAAATTGTTTTGAACTACAATCGTAAAAATATCGCAGCAGATGTAGTAATTTACAAGTATTAAAGCACAGAATTTGCAGACAAGATACACAACTAAAAATATGCTAATTTTAACCACGAAGACTTGATCAATGACGGAAGCGAAATCGCCTTGGAGATAAATTTAAAAGACTAAAAAAACTAAAGGCAGTGATTAAGTCTACAGTGGATAAAAAATATTGCAAAGTTTAATATTTCAAATAACGTTAAAGACCAACCTTTAACCCAAATTTGTTTGAGCCACGAAAGCGATTTCAGCTTAAATTTAAACCCTTTTTGTGCGATAAGTAACTTGTAAATTTATTCGATTTTCGCTTGTTTGCAAACATCGCGAATTACACAGGAAGAACGTGCCATGTTTATATGGCTGAGTTTAAAATTATGACTTAAGAACAGCGTGTTGTTCTTACAGCTACACAAACCCATTATTACAAACTCACTGTACGCTTGTTAACTGTTAAAAAAGTCGAAATAATATTCGCTTCATCACGCAACGCTCACTAAAGATGGAGCGCGCGGGTTTTCCGCGAAATCATTCATCTATAAATAGAAACAACAGGTTAAAGTGGCTCGTCCCCTTTGAGACTTTTTGTGGCAATGATAGGCTTTGTAGCGATTGTTTTGGCAGAAAAAAGGGACAAACAACAGGATTTTAACTGATAAAACTAAGGACCCCCTTAAATCGCGAAATCGATCTAACCAATTTTAGCTCACGATCAATGCAAATTCTGTCCCTACTCCAACAACACGAAATCAAGATTTGGGGGGATATTATGAGTTAAAATCTCCCAAGATTTTACCGGTAAATACAATGTTCTGATCTAAATTAATATAGTTCGCTTAAAATGAGTAAGCTATTAAAATTTTGAAGTCGGTTAAATTTTTCACTGAAAAGCATTTAAGTTAACTTCAGCATCAACGATTATATATTAAAATTAGCTATGAGATATAATACTGCTGGAAAGTTGTGGTTAACCACAAAGCCATAAAAAGAATAAATGCAACGCCCAAGCGATGTCTTTCGTTGAGATAAAATAAAAAAGAAAGAACCCCGAAATATAAATTAGAAGTAGCTTAAGAGAATAACGTTAGAATGATATTTAACGCGTTAGCTTACCGATTCCTTCCAATGCGCTCCCAATCTTTGACATGAACTATTAAATTTTCTTCCACAGAAAGCGATTGCGTGCCTAGATCCCATTCAAATTTCTAAGAAAGAAAAACGAAAAATAATAATTGAGAAGTTCCAATAAAAATGGCCCTTCATATATTTTTTTGACCGTAAGGAAAACTTTGTAAACGATTATAAAGGTTAAATAGCACATTAGTTCCCCGCGCGCGAAGTAAACGAAAAAGCTACGTTACCTCATTCCAAACAGGGTTTAATTCATCTTTTATCACCTCAGTTTTTTTCTTGACCCCTGAAAAACAAAATTAAAAAACAGTTCGCTTAACCGGTGGTAAAATTTCAATGCCGAATTTCAACTGTAACTTTTTACAGCCATACCCGCCCTACCTCGGGCGATAAAAATCCTCGCGATTCGAGAAGCGCTGACCGCAACTACAAAGTTAGCTACATCAAATACAAACCCTGAAAAGTGAGCACCACATATGGGTCGCTCTTTCCAATGGTCTCGACATTTGGCAAATTTACTGCGCTGCTGACAGCAACCCGAAGCATGGTGGCTATATTGTTTTGATTTTGACTTTTTGAGCTTCATTCATTCATTCAACCGCCATCGTGCATGTTGTCCTGGGATAAGATAGAGCGCTTCATGCATGACGGGAATAACAAAGGAAAATGCATAACTTAGCATAAATTATTGATGTATACATAACAGCGAAATATCAATAATTTAGTGGGTCTATTGTTTAAACCGCTTTTTGTTATAGAATTGTTAAAATTGCAACGCAAATAAACTGCTAATTACCGGAGCAAATCTTTACTTGGAAGGTTAAAATCGTTCAAGCGTGCTTGCAGGGAAATTTGAGAGTTTCCGAATTTTCGTGAATGTCATTGAGCCGTTTGCCCGCTATAAACAAAACTGTTCTTCTTATATTTAGCTCAAGTGTTCTGCCCATCAATTCATCAATCCAATTCCTTGCCCGAGTGCAAAATGCCTAAGCAAGAAAAGTACAAAATCTTTAGTTTTAATTAATCGTCGTGGCCATGCAAAGATTTCTCGGCCGGAGAATTTAATAACAGAGAATACTGTGTATTGCTCCGCCCGCGATATTTACAAAACACGCAATGATATGCAAGGATTTTGTGCTAAATTGAAGCACATCATCACACAGTATACTTTACAGGCGTACTTTTACATGGCTTATAAATTATTAAATAAAGAAGCTCTTAAATACAGACCGAAGACAAAAAGCTGGATTGGACATACCTTGAAACGCCATCGAAGCGTATGGGTCACTTGCCCCTTTCTTTTCGACATTTGGTAGGTTTGTAGCTTTCACCTCTAGCACTCTAAGGAAAGGCATTTTTGCCGCTGCTGAACTTGAGCTAAAGCGTTCAAAATCAGCTGCTACACCATCAATGAAGGACAAAACTTCAGAACCAACACCCAAGTTTCCTCGAAGCGGACCTTGCCTTCACGGTCTGTTGCATTTCTGGCATGTTACTAGTATTTGTTTCCAAAACAATGACCCCTGCATGAACTCGATATTTTTAAACAAAAGTTCACGAAGCGTGACTATTGAAACCATTCAAGTGTGTCACACTTCCTATCCCCAGGGGAAAGAAATGCCTTCTAGAAGTTTCATGTGCCCTATTTGCTATGAATTTATAGTATTTGTGAAGGTGAAAGTTCTTAATAGAAAAAATTCTCAACCTCACGCCCTGTTTTTGCTTGCTTTTTGCTTATTTTGTCTGACAGCAAAAAGCAATTTACACTCTGCATGCGGGAACGAAAGCATATAAACCTGCTGAGAAAAGAAACATGGTAACGCAATCCCACGATGCAGTCCCAACGTGCCCCTCCCTAGCTCTCTTTCTTGTTTCTCAGCAATCATACTTTGTGCAAAACTCTTTTCTGGGCTTAGTTTTCTGTAAAGGTATTTCTGGGTAATCTGTTTACAGACCCTCTACCGTAACATTTTGAAAATAATCCCGGAGCTTATATTTTCTCACCGTCCCTTTCGATTTCAAGTGGGCATATTTTCTGGGAGGGCTTATAAGCGGGGGTGGCGGATTATTTTCGAATAAAAATCTGGGTTTCAAAAAATTAATCTCGGCGTTTCTATTTGGGCGGGATAGGTGACTGAAATTGTTTTGGTGCATACAAGAATATCACATGGAAAACAACCTAAACATAACGATATAAAACCCATAAAAAGTCCTACAGTCGCTCTGAGCATTCTCTAACAACTCCAGGGCCCGGTTGTTCAAAGCACGATTAAGCTAATCCAGGATTAGCGTGAAATTTGATTTCAATTTTATATAATTTCGTTGAGGTTTTCTGTTAATATTTTCTGTCCCACAGTTCTGACATGGACCAATCTCAAACTTAACAAAATATTAGCTTTGGAAAACCCTTTAAAACAAGAGAAATTAAAATCTTGATCATCTTTTAATCCTGGGTTAGCGTTAATCGTCTCTCGAACAACCCGGCCCAGAGCTCTAGCTTTCACGCATGTCGCCGTCAGACACGTGCAAAAGACAAGAGTCCTGGGGTCGAGAATGATGCTCAATTTCGGAATAATTTTTGCGTCTGAGATTGGGGGCCTATAACTATTATTTATTTTTTTGGGGAGGGGGAGGCCTATTTTCAGAATCTTACGCAATTTTCTCCAAAGCTCGTCGAGAGTGTGCAACCAAAGTATAAACCGCGCGCAGGCGATTTGAACGAGCGCGAACACAACGGGGTGGGGCTGGGTAAAGAGGAAAAAAATGCCGCTTATTTAATAGTTCATTTCTATTTTTCGAATACTGTGTCTCTTTCAGTTTCAAGATACATTTCCTTATCGATTGTCACATAGCTCTTTTAATTTTAGTTTTGCAAGTTAAGTGATATCAGGAGCCCATTATTCAAAAAAAAAAAAACAAAAAAAAAAAAAAAACATGCTAAGATGCCGTTTTAATGTTAGAGGCCGTGTCCACGATACTATTACTTTCGGAGAATAGAGAAAGTACTTCAGCCTTACTTGGTTTGCTGACACAAAAACGTGGTCTGGTACACTTGGTAAAGGTATTTGAGAGCCAACGGCACAGGCTACCCAGTTAAGAGAGTAGCCGCAGGGAAGAGGTCTTTAGTAAAAGTAAAACACTTTCTCGAACAATTAGAACCGTTGGGCAATAATCAGTGGCCGCTATAGTAATGTTAGTTACTAGTTTTGTGGTTAAATTTTAGACATTTTACCCTTGGTACAAATTGGTAGTTTCCTTTATGGTGGTGTATGGTAATACCAGATTGTATCAAGGGGTAAAACTGAATCACAACATATATACAATACAGATCGTACCGAAGATGGAGAGAGAGCGTTTGCCGTGGCAGCCCCAAGGCTGTGGAACACAATCCCACTTGAACTTAGATTAAGTCCTTCTATTGACATTTTTAAGACGTACCTTTTTAAACAGGCTTTTTAATTATTATTATTTTTTTAGGTACATTTGAACTTATATTTGTAAATATCCGTTTTTAAAATTTTTAGAGTTTTTAACTTTTTAACATCATTTTATTTATATTTTTTATTGTAAAGCGCCATGAGCAATTAGTGGATTTTGGCGCTATAAAAATACTTTTTATTATTTTTATTATTATAAGATGTTATCACTCCAGACCGAAGGGTTTGACCAAACCTCGATCGCGTCAGTACATTCATTTAAAGAAAGGATATATCATACTATGCCGCTGAAAAATTGATTAAGCAGAACTGGGTTACCAGTTGTTTGGTTCAATTCTGTCCATCGACGATGAAGGTAAAGATACATGTTCTCTGAATTCTCGGTTTATGTACCAACCAGCTATTGAAATGCTTACCCTAGTTCTATTTTTCCATTTAGGTCCTTGTCTCGAGGAAAATTTGGGCCGTTTACTTGTCTTTGACATTCAGGCCTCATCTTCTTGCGCTCTCTGTTATGTTGCTGTCTTCACTCAACCTTAGACCAAAATATATCAGAATCTGTGATTTTGAAACAGTATTTGATAGTGCGTTGTCCTGTTGTCGGAAATGCGATAAATATTTGGTTACTTTTAATGTGTTATAACATCAAGAGAACTGAATAAAAATAATAATTAAGACCAGAAAGGCAAATTTATAACCCTATGTTAGGCCGTGGTGAAACTAGATATCTATTTTGTTTGTCAGTTGTATGCTATTTCTATTTTCTACCGTTATTTGTTTTGTTTTCTTATTATCAGCCTATCACGTACCGGTTTTTCAACTTAGCTGTGTTTAAATTTTATAACCGTTTGTTTCAAGCATTGTATGCCCCTGATGAAGGTTGGTTTTGTTCAACTGAAATATTGGGCCAACATAAATTTATAGCATCAGTCCCAAGCTGTCCTAACTAGGAAACACTGCTGCGAAAACATTATTGAGGACTCAAATGTTTCCGTGAGTTTAGCCACACGGGAAACATTTGTTGCAGAAACAGAGTTTGGTTAACAGAACCAAAGAGTGTTTTTGCCTCAAGTCAAAACATCTTTGCTTCCCAGACACAAATTTTGCTTCCGAAACATATGTTTAAAAGGAATGGTGCGTTTTAAATCCCATTTACACGCGATAAAAAAAAAAGGCACGGCACGGCAAATTTTGGCACCGTGCCGATAATTTTGGGCATGGTACTCCCAATTATCGACTTGTAAACGTACCGGTCCCAAAAAAAAAATGTGGCACCAGTGCCCAATTTTTTGGGGGTGCCGAGACTACCTCCAGGAGTTAGTCTTAATTACGAAACAAAAATCGAAAAGTGCGAACTAGCAAATAGCAAATATCTACCAGAACGAATCTTGTTAAACTTTCCACACTTAAGTAAGTTCACTTCACTCAGTTCAATACATCCAAAAGAGAAAGGAAAAAAGAAAAGAATCGCTTCAACACTTCGGCGAACGTTTGCCAGGACTTTGTACGTGCGTCAGGCGTCAGCACCATGTCTGCTAATCGACAGCAGGCCAAAAGGCCGTTAGTTTGAGTCCCCTACCCCGTCCGTTGTTAATTGTTTTCTATCTTTTTTTTCTTTTTTTTCTATTATTTTTTAAACACATGTGTTTAAATATTTCGCAATAAACATCATTTATTGTACTGTAGAAGGCAAGCCTGAGAAATAATGTCACTAACTAACACTAACACTAAGTTTTGGTTTATTTCAAGAAGAATGATATTGGTACAATATTTCGGCTCTATTACAGTCATAGTCATGTACTGATAATTTACAAGAAGACAACTTAAATATCTATAAAACAGGTGTAATTCTCTAGAGGCTTTGAAACTTTTGCACGCATTGCGTGCTTATGTTTAACAGGAGATGGAGTACTAACGGACACCTCCCTAAGACGGACAACGGACACTTTGAAACCATCACCAACAGCTCTCAACTTCTGACTGAACTGCTTGAACAAAAAGAATACCGTATTTTTATTATTTGAGTGTTGCTCCAGTTGCAAAGTGTACCGTTATTAAAGTCCTTGGCCTTAGACTAGAAGCCATGAACGTTTGCTTGAACAAGCAAATACATATAGACATGTTACAGTTTGTAACCTGAATGTACTGCTCTCTTTTCAGAAGCAGTAAACTATCGATTGTAATAAACAATGGAGGCAATTTTCTACTATTGTTGTCCAAGTTTGTAGGTTTTACTAAACTATTTATGTATTCGTTGTCACTGTGCATAGCCGTTCAGCTTTCTTATCTTAATTACTGGTGTCAAGTTACCGTAACTCTCTATAAGGCGGGCACCTCTCTAAGACGGAAAGTTGGGGCCAGTCCCGACGGTGTCCATCTTAGAGAGCGTTGACTGTCGAGCGATTAAAGGAGCTCAGTCACGGACAACTCTTCTTGAAAAAACTGGCAAGTTGTTTCAAGTTTGTCGTTCGTAATTCGTCTTAATCTTCGTCAGTCAAAACCATTCTTGGTTATTTTCGCGTTTTGATTACTCCTTTTTTGTTTTCCTATATTACACAACTATTATTTTGAGGTTTCCTTGAATTTGGAAGTAATAAGAAAAATGACTTAAAATATCGTGACAATGCCCCCTTTAACACCTCAATCGAAATTTTCCGAGTTAAAAAGAAAAATAAATAAAACTGCCAATCCTGCGTTTGATTTTATGTCTCCCGTAGCAATATATGTTTTACTGACTGAAAGAAAAATGAAACTGATTTACATTCTCTAGATGCGCATACCAAAGCTTCTTTTTTTCGTCCTGCTATACTTCTAAGCACCTGTCTAACGACAACAACAACAACAA
The DNA here is from genome assembly GCF_052425735.1 of Oculina patagonica. Lineage (NCBI taxonomy): Eukaryota > Metazoa > Cnidaria > Anthozoa > Scleractinia > Oculinidae > Oculina > Oculina patagonica. Next base: position 18,799,043 of record NC_135759.1, on the reverse strand, counting down.
CCATTTTATTTTGCCAAAATAAATAGAAATAGTTATAACATAAAATAAATTAACTAAAATAGGCACAAAAACTACCCAGAATAGAAATAAACTAAACGAGCTGAGTAGTTCCAAAAAAAATTAAATTGCTTTGTCTAGGTTGTACATGACTAAAAAAAGAAGACGAAAGTAAAATAAGACAAGTAATAAGTAATTGAGTACAATGTAACTAAGTATGTATAAATAGTAATTTAGATAAAAAGTAGGAAAAGGAACTAAAGAAAGAAAGAAAGAAAGAAAGAAAGAAAGAAAGAAAGAAAGAAAGAAAGAAGAGAACACAATATCAGTTAATGTTTGAACCAATGTCTAATTTTGCCCGCTAGGAAACGATTAATTTAAGTAACAAACTAACCTGCGCGCTGCTACACCTGATTGGTTTGAAGTAGAGGCGATGCAAATCTCCAATTAAGCGCAGTTCACTGAAATTTTCACAGTTCCTTGCATGTGTCAAATTAAATATCGAGGAAAAATCGTTGGACTTCTTCAACTACAATTAAACATCGATTTGCGCTAAATAATTTTAATTTAATTTTCCGAAGTGTTCAATTTGTTTTGGTAAGTTTCTCTCTCTGCAGACTGTAAAAATCTCCATAACAAGGCAAATCAATGAAAAAAAAGAAGTTGAATCTGAATAGTCGTAATTGGGAAAAAGGGAACCGTGTCCGTCTCTATTAAAATACCCCGGCGGCTTCATTACTGTTTCTTTTTACGTCGAGATAAATCAAAAATAAAACATTTATTCAAATCAGTGTGCCACACACTAAAGACACGAAAAGCTGAAAGTTTCATCGGCAGAATTATAATAAAACACGACAGACCCTAGCACAAGTCGCTGTGGCACTTTTCATGAGAAAGACTTGGAGAATATTACTCGCGTGCCCATTAATGAAAATTTATATGTCTAGTGCTATGAAAATGGGCTTTTAGCTGAGACTTTCAAATAGTGGTAAGTATATATTCTATATTTCTTTGAACTACGTAATGTTTTCTTTGAATAATAAACTTGCAAATTTTACTGGTTAGATTACGCGGAGAAAATTTTCCCTACAAGCGAAGACAAAGTCAGGTCATGTTTACAATAAATCTTCTAAGAATAAATTTTCGCGTATCTTTCACGATCTCGCGAAATTAATAAAAATAAAACTCGCGCAAAAAGGAAAAACGTATGAAGAGCAGATTTTAAAGTTTTTCATTGAATTAAGTACCCGACTGTTGTCACTGTTGGCAGTTGTAACAATTGGTTGTAATGTTACCATTTCTCAGAATCGTTTTTTCGATGACTATTCGAAAGTTATCTTTGCTGATTTTTGATTTACACATCGTGTCAAGTTAGTCAAAGCCCGTGATCTGATTCATCTTATAGCGGCAAAGGAAGATCAAGGAAGACGAAACAACGTTTAAGTATTACTGAGCAATCCTGTCCGATAGATAGTCCAATAGATAGTTTTTCCTGAGAGTGTCGGCGAACTTAATCACAAAATAATATGCAGATTACTTTTCTCTGACTGTATTTACTTATTTGCGAAATAATGTGTTTAACTGGCGGGTTTTCAACTACACTTTTCATGCCATATCCGGGAAATTAGGTATTCCATACGGGACACTGAAAAGTTGCTGCAATACCGGGACTGATCGATGATTCCAGGATTATGCAGGTTGCTGTGTTGGCATGTCTGACAGTGCTAGATGGGCCATTCCGAAGTAAGTTGCGCAGGGAACTGGGGCAAGTTTCAAATTTTAAGCAATCGATAAACTAATAAACTGGCACCACCACATGAAAGATCACGGTTAGATTGGTCATTTGACCAAGTTTCATGTTTTGAGGATGAACAGAGACAAAAGTCTTTGATTTTGAGACAGCGTCTACCAATACCATTTTAACTCTTTAATTTTGTGGTGGTGGTGGTCGTTATGGTTATGCTAGTCGTCTTTTATAAAGCCCCAGCTCTCCCACCACTAGGAGGATCAACTAATTAGTTGCTCGAGTAAATAAAAACAAAGTTACACATATTTGAGGGATATGAAGAAAGAAATACAGTCGAACGTCTGGTTAAGCGATCACCTTTTTTACTCGAAATGTCAAGCCTGTTTGGTGATTTGAGGAAGGTTTGTCGTTTACGAGAGGTCAGACCACGGGGGGTCTAAGCTTTGAGTCATACCCTGTAAAATGCTTTAAACCTTAGAAAGGGCCCGGCAACGGACAATACAAAGAACCGGATCCTGGTGGATGCCTGTAAAATGCATCCGTGAACCCTTGTTCAAGATGCAATATCTCGTTCCCGGGGCTTTTCCCTTCGTAATTTGGAAGGTTCCAAATTACCAAAGGAAAAGTCCTGGGAACGCGAACGAGGTTGGCAATATATCTTTAAAAATTAAGCTAATAATTTTTTCAATTTGTGCCAATCGATAGAACTTTTGAAAGACATAATGAAAAGCAGCGCGAAAAAGATGTTTGCATTTTAAAATTACATGGCTTGCGTTCCTGCTATAATCCGAGAGAGCCTGTTCTTTAGTCATGCTCTTGGGTGACTAACATTGCGTGACAAACCAGGCGAGTGAGATTTTCTTATTCTTTTTTCTCTGAAGCAATAAATATAATCTGGGATATTGTCGATGTCATGTCAAACCAAGTTATGATGCACGGATTTGTTTTGTTTCAATGGAATCCTTTCAAATCTTGAAGATGAATTTGTTATTTATACCACTGGTAAATTACGATTTTTTTTCTCAAAAGCCTTCCGACCTCATTCTAGAAAGCACAAAATTGAATTTAATAGACTAAACCATTAGCACTTTCCCCTAATTTAGGGAGAGTACGTAAAAGATATTATCGTTTTATTTCATCATTTCCAGTGAATTAATGCTCGTTATGCATATGTCGAAGTTTGTGTCTACCAAAAATAATATTATAGTAATAAAGGAAGTCGGTAAACTAACAGATTGTAAGTCTATAAAATGAGATGTGGATAACCTTTTTTGTGTTTTAGCCGATCATTGAAGATGATATTTGATCTTTCTAGAGAATAAAAATGTTAGCTAATATATCGGGATAATTTACCACATTTGGAGAAATAAGTGAGTATTTAGAGATAACAAAGTCACTTATAGGCTTTTAAAAACTTAATTTTTGGCAAATTGACGTCGGCTTGAAACAATTAGCTGTATGAAGATTGTTGATATCCCACTTTTTGTTAAGCTTTGTCTTTTCATTCTTTTACAAATTGGTTTCAGGATTAGCTTACAAAACAATAACAGTTATATTTCCTTTTTTCCTGTTTGTGTAACACAACCAGAATCGCCTTTTATAAGTTGTTCTTTCTCGCAATTTGCTTCATTAATCTCGCATTATTTCAACGGAAAAAGAGTAGATCGATTTCAACCACGGACCATAGATTTGTTATCAGGTTATTTCAATAATGACGTCAATATAAAACCTTTGTCGTCAAGGGGGGGTCATTCGACCGTGCCATCTCTGTTTTGGGCCTTCAAGGATTTTGGCGATTTAACTCGGATTTTGTTGTCAAAATACCCTGCATGATACTTCAGACGAGCTCGCGAAAACTGGTACAGTTAAATTTAATTCATTACAGTTTTATCTTCGTTGTGCTCCAACCGGGCGAGCGCTGCGGTCAAGGAAGGCTAGACCCTGATTAAAAAAACAAATCGACCAATCACATGCCTCCGTTGTCTTTCGGGCCATGACAGCCATATTACTGTGGGTGGTTTCCTACAATCCATCTTATTTCCCATGATTTGGCGCAAGTTATGGAACTAGAGAATATTGTAGCAAACACTGTTTATTTAAAAGCTAGGGAAAGTGAGTATCGGGTTGGGTTTCGTAGAAAATGGCGTATTTTCCTGCGATCGACAGCGCGTAACGTTGTGGTTGTTCGCTTCTCGACAGGCTCGCGAACTCGAAGAGTACTGTCACTAAGCGACTCTATCTCTGCGTTTTTTCAACTTGTTCCTCTCTATTGCAGGTAAAACTAAAGGCAGAAGTAAGAAATGGAAAGAACTGCTGAAGTTTCCGCATCATACGATATCTGCGCATCTAAAAAACGACCGTAAGCTCGCCTGTTGTATGACCTTGTGATGGTAGAATGCAGGCTTTCGTTTGTAGCTGCTCGCTTGCCGATAGTTTGAGTATTCTGGCTTATACCGCGTACAATTTCATTGCGGTGACTTATTGTGTGTTCTTTTCGTACAGTTCTTCTCACGTATGACAGAATTTGCGAAAAAGAACCGATTGGAAGAGAGTTATTTCGACTGTTTTGTGTGAGCAATCCTCAACTACAGCAGGCCATCGACTTCCTCGATGAAGTGGTAAGTAAAATCTCACCTCTTGATTATACACCTCGCTTGTATGGACAGCCTTGCGTAATTCACGGACACTCTCAATTATACTACGGAAGCTTCGATAAACGAATCATTGTTGTTCTCTCTTGTTCTTAAATTAGGACGCATTCGACAAAGCAGAAGCATCAAAAAAGCCTGGTCTGGCACGCGAGCTTGTACGCAAGCATCTTCCTCAACCTCAACATGCCCCGGTAAGCGAACGTAACTAAGGACGTTTTTTCTTCTTTAATTCATTCGGGCAAAATTATTTTCCCATTCCAACCGATTCCAACCGTTAACGGTGCCAAAAGCGATCACGAAACTACGCGTAGAATTGTTTACGTCCAACTCGCATGTCTGGTAAACCCACCGTTTCGAAGGCACTCGATAAAAATTTATTGCATCTCTGATCGCCGAATTGAATTACTTATTGAGGGGCAAAAGCAAATGAGTGGAATTCCAAGTTGACTTATGGTACTTCTTGTGCGATAATATAAAACATCATTTATAATTTAAGGTCACACTAGTCAAATTTCAGTGTGTTGCGTTCTTCTCGATATGATAGCATCTGGAATGGGTTCGCGTCTGGATCCTTTCGTCTGAAATGTATAAACAATGATTTAATTTATAAATATTGAAACCTTATTGGAATGACAGTTCCCCCTCTACTCTTGGCCGTTCTGATTTGATTCAATTTCCTCACACCCCACTGTGTTATGAAGGTTGTAAAATCTCAGTAGATATAATGATAATCATAATGAGCTACGATTTGTAGTTTTCGGCATATAGCAGGCTTACCTGCGATACGTTTCATAAAGATTTTTATGTTTGCTTTTATAAATGGAAGATTTTCCTTCTTTTATCTGTACCTGATATTGGTAAGCATGATGTTTACATCTTGGAAATCCCTTAGAAACCGTATTGAAAGCGATCTCGGACCGGTTGCCTCAGAAAATAATCGTTATATACCCTTGTTATGAAATAAATTTTGCCTTGATGAATGAGGGATCAAGTGTTTGAGTAGTTTACGAGTGTTTTCTATACAGCTTGCTGTATCGTGTGATAGTTCGAATTGTTTACTTCCTAGATCCTACATGTGTACGTATTTACAAGAAAATATAACGAGCTTTTTGTCTTGAGAAGATCCAGCTAATTACCAGGTCTTACAAGTACAAATCTTTTGAATATTTATAATTTGGTCAGCATGCAAAGAATAAAAGTGACAAAGTTATGCTTGCAGCTGCAACTGCTTTGTTAAAAGATTGCATGTCTATGGGTCGGTCCAGATAAACAGACAAATTGTTATTACCAATAATTTATTGCAAGAACTACAACATGTCGCCCCTTATCAATAAATAAATGTTTAGACAGGGAATCATGAAGCAATCTGTAACATATCTGTGGTTTTTGAGAACAACTTCTTTTCACTGTCACAAAATGAAAGTGCAATGTGAATTAAACTGTCACTTGCATAATTATATTTTCAGAAGATGTAATTACATTCAGAGGGCAAAATTAAGTGATAAATTGATGGAAAGTCATTCTAGGACAATCTAATGAAGTTCAAATACATTGTATCGTATATTACAGCAGCCAGTTGTATGCAAGATCTAAATTAATGTATTTTGTATTGAAAAAATTTCAATAATTATGCAAGAAGCATTTCCTATGATTAAATTGTGTTTATCTTTTGGCCCACCTGACGGGCTTAGTAATTTCATTTTCACAAAATGTAAAGTCCTTTTTAATAAGCTATGAAACTTTAGTTGTCATAAAACCGAGAAAATTGGTTTCAAAAATATTTAAAAGCGAGCAAGATATTGATAAGATAAAGTTGAAAATTACAGAATTTTGGTCTATGGAGGATAGATATCAAACTTAATTATGTTAATTACTGGTGCAGTAAAGGTGAAATCTGTTCAATAATTTATATAAGCTGGATGGCTAATAATTGCAAGAACTGAAATCCAGATTCTGGAACAGACTGGTTTTACACTAGCATTAGAGTCACAGTCATAGTTGGAAGAACAGATAAACCCTGTAAATCAAGAAGTATCAGAAGCATAGTAGGATCAGAACATTCTGATTTTTATGCTTCTGATAGCTATTTTGTATTAATGTTTGTGGGGACTCAAGATTGTGCTTTTGACTGTAAAAGTGTAAACCAGACCTTGGCATGTACCAACAGATTCTCTAAACCAGTCCTTAGCAACAAGGGGTCTCGTTATGTACTGGTCAGCAGATTCTCTAAACTGATATCAAGAAAATACATAGTTATCAGTAGGGGGAATGTACATTTTGAGCTTCACACCTAAAAGGTCAAACCATTAGTGGGCTATCAGGTCTTTGAATGCTACTATGGGTGAAAAGCTCAGGGTGACCTGGGAATACAACATTCTTAGGGCACCTGGATGTCCTTCTAAATGTTATTAACACAAGTGAAAAGTTGGTAAGAAGTAGGTGACCATACAGCAGATTAATATTTGTGCTTTGTACCCAGCCTGTTGGTTGGCACATTTAACTCTAAATTGAGTAGTTCAGGTCCAAGCACTGGCCTGGGTCATTGTGACACTGAGACACCTCATTCTCACAAATTATGCCTCTATCCATCTAGGAGCAACTTGCCCCTCACTCCCCATCCCCATCAAATAAGTGTTGGGGGATTGGGGAGGGGGTAAATGGGGATAGACTAGCATCCCTTTATGGGGAGTTGCAGTGTGTGTGTTGGACATGTATGTAACTTTGTAGATTTAACATTTCTTTTTGTTTTCTTTTATGTAGCAGTTTGAGGATGCAGATACAGTCAGTCCCACAAGGCAGCTAAGAGTGGCTGGTGTAATGGATGACACAGCAGAAAAGACAATAAATGCAGTGGCCAAATCTGCCGATGAAGAATTTTCTATGGAAACCTTCAAGGACGCTGTCAGGTAATAATTGTAATAAAATGTATTGTAAAACCTTTTAGTATTAAAAATTTCTGCCTCTTGGATAGCCAGAACACAGAATGATGTCCTAACCTATAAATAAAGCTAACTGCAAGCAAACTGGAGTGAAGAAATTCAGAACGCAGAACAAAGAATGATGGTCAGCGGGTGGTTTGCTTGCAGTTAGCTTTCACTCCAGTTTGCTCGCGGTTAGCTTTTATTTATTGGTTAGGGCATCATTCTGCATACTGCAAAATACCCCTGCCGATAGGCATGTGGCAACATACGGTGGAATCCTAATTCCTGGAACCTCTTAGAGAAACGAAAATCGCTTCAAGAAACTGGGGTGCTTGAGAAATCGAGAGTAAAATTGCAGTGTTTAACCTAGGAAGGGAAACAACTTTTGGTTTGAGCTGTCAGGAGGTTTTAGAAATAAAGGGCTTAAGAAATTGGGATTGCGCTGTAAATGATGAAGATGTTGCAACTACTCTGTAATTTCAGAAGCAGTAATACCTAATCCTGTCTTTTCAATTTTTCTCCTAGGGAAGTCAAAGATTTCTTAGGGGAAAAGCCTTTTGAAGATTATCAACAAACTATGTACTTCTCTAGATACCTTCAGTGGAAGTGGCTTGAAAGGTACTTACTCACCATATAGTTTGTATCAGGCTGTATAAATCAGCACAGTAACTTTCTGCTTGTTAGGAAATGTGATACATCTTCTCAAATTATAAATAATTCATCAAACCATAACTCTAGTGGTCGTTTGGAAATCTCATCTTAATAAGCATAATTTACCGCATGGCTGCATATAACAGTCGGTCATTGGACATTGGCCGGCCAAAATTTCCTCATGTCCGACAAAATCCCAAGTGTGGTCGGACATGATGTCTGGACAATTTTTTGATTGTAAATCATTTTATGGCAACGATGAATAAAAATCTGTTTTTTCCACAATTTTGTTTTGTCCGACCAAGATGGTGTCTTAGTAGGACATATGTCCTTTAAAGTGAAAAAAATTATTTGCAGCCCTGTACCGGAAACACCTGTGGATAAGCCGCACCTTTTCCCCCAAAATTTTCGGAATCAAGCGGGGGGGGGGGGGGGTGGCTTATTTGCGGGAACATTTGAAGAAGGTGCCGTAGGTTTTCGTGAATTGGCAAAAATATGTAAATTAATATTACATAAAACTACAATACAAGAGAGTACTGATCATTGCTTTTGCAAGTTTGAGTATTTGCGTGGTAGATGGCCCGTTTCTTCCCTATTTAGCACTTTGATGGCAAATTTGTCAGATGATTTCAAAACTCTCTTCATGCAACAAGTTTATCGCCAACAGATGGCTCCCAAATCTCTTTGTCAATATGATAGCCATACGATAGATTGTGTTTATCAGAAATTTTATAAACTATAGCTGTTAGTTATATCACATGGATACAATATATCTGTTGTGGTTTAATTTTATCTTTGGTTTAAAATTTTTCAAACCAGTTTGATTTTTATTTCCCTTTGTTTCTGATTATGATAATGAATAGGAGACAATGAAAAATAAAAACCAAACTGGTTTGAAAAATTTTAAACCAAAAACAAAATTAAACCACAACATATCCCTTTGTAAAAACCCATAAACACCTTTATCTACCTTGTCAATGATCTTGGATTGTCTTTTTGTGGGTGGTAAGTAGGGGTGCCAAGAATAATTTATTAAAAAATTCAGGTGTATATATTAGGTGACTTTTCAGAGGTTTGTTTTATGGAAACAAAAGAACAGAATAATAGGTTATTTCTGAGGAAAGTTTTGGTAGCCTTGTTCTAAAACTGGGCTTTGTTATTTTCCTACAGACAACCTGTAACAAAGAAGACATTTCGTCACTACAGAGTGCTAGGGAAAGGTGGATTTGGAGAGGTGAATAGACTTGTATTTAAAGTATGACCCAAGTTAAACAAACCTGTTAGGAAAATGTGCCTCATTATTAATATCAATTATGTAACTAATACATGTAGGATATGTTGTGGTTTAATTTTATCTCTGGTTTAAATTTTTTAAACCAGATTGATTTTTATTTCCCATTATGATCATGAATATGAGACACTAGAAAATAAAAATTCAAACTAGTTTGAAAAATTTTAAACCAGGGTTAAAATTAAACCACGGCAGATATAACAAACAGTGGGTTTCATTATCAAGATGTTCCCTTATATCATTCTGAGGTTTAACTTTTTCATTATTAGTATAACAATAAACATGTATGCGTTGGTTCCAGCCTGCAAAGAAGGGCTGTTTGCATGGTGAAGCATGGTGGCCTAATGGGGCTACATTAACCAAAAATATTAGAGCACCGTCCTTATGTTAGTGGGAATTTGTTGGTCTTTACATGTGATTAATTCCAGACCCATGTTATTAGAAGTCACAGTTTCCTTTGAAATTTGCTGGCTAGCTTGATCATTCGCTTCTTGAGTTGAGGTTGTGAATTTTTAAGAACATTCGAGGAGTATGACAAGCACTCAGCTGTGTATCATGCTTCTCTGTGCACTTCTCTAGTTCATGTTACTGAAGGCAATGGAATTTATTTTGATTGCAGGTCTGTGCATGTCAAAGCAAAATCAGTGGGAAAATGTACGCAATGAAAAAGCTAGAGAAGAAACGAATAAAGAGAAGAAAAGGAGAGGCCATGGCATTAAATGAGAAACAGCTCTTAGAAAAAATTGACAGCAGATTTGTGGTGGGTGCATACAGGGATGACTCAGGGTGCAAAGAAAATATATTTTCCAGGTTACTTTTTGAACAAGTTGCTGACTAAGAAGACAAAGATGTTACTTGCCTTTAGTTTATTTGACATCAAAATCCACTTGTCCCCAGCTATGACACAAGACTTTCTTTGCACTCTGTTCCTGACTATTATTTACTATATTTATGGTAATTTATAAATGCTACTTTCATACGTCTTTGATGGGGGCATGACTTCATTATCTTTGCTATTGGAAAATCTCTTGTTATTATGTAGCAGTCAGTCCATTCCAAACTGATTGGATATTGAACTGAAATTCTTAGATGTGCAAGTTAGAGATCACAATACAACACCAGTCAACAAGCGTAAGAACTACCAGTAACCATGTGTGTTTGATTAAACACTGGCCCTGCATGAATATTGCCAGGCTCAACTAAAAATGCTATAACAATAAAACTATATGTCCTGTCTACAAGGCCGAGTTCAATCAAGAAAATACAAATTATACAGTATATACATGTAATTGCATTATATTCTGACCTTTTGGTTATTGTTTTGTATACATTACATCTACATGTTGAAAATATTAAATATTGTGTACAGTGTCAGTAATTGGTGTTTCTAATCAATTGGTTGCCTTTTCTTTGCAGGTCAGTCTAGCATATGCTTATGAGACCAAAGATGCACTCTGTATGGTTTTAACTCTAATGAATGGTGGTGATCTCAAGTTTCATGTTCACAACATGGGTAATCCTGGTTTTGAAGAAGAAAGAGCTGTATTTTATGCTGCAGAAGTCATGTTAGGATTAATTCATTTACATTCAAAGAGAATAGTTTACAGGTATTGCCAAAAAAGTTTACTGAACTATATAATATGCAAAACAGAATAATATACTGTTAACCTCTCCTTATGGACAGTTTACTTGATTCCAGAGAAACCAGAAAAAATAGCTCTGTCTGGATGTCCCCAAATTAAAGAACGTTTAGAATTTAAAAAAAAAATTATTTTCATGCTGACCAAATGGCGGGTTGATGAGCTGTTACTAGAGCATCAAAATTTACAGACCTAACTGCACTTTCTTCATCATCATCATCACTTTGTTTACCCTCGGATTTGAAGAGTAGCTTATATAGCTAATATCTCCGAGCATTTCACAGTAAGCACAGTACAACGGGCAAAGACCAGACCACAACACCGGGAACTCCATGCCCTACCCTTTACAATAAGTGTGTGGGTTCTTTTACGTCCCCTGCTGACCATAACACTGAAGATGCAGGAGACAGGGCCCAGGTTTTATCATCCTTATCCGAGAAACACATCTTAAAAAATATTGTTTTCGTTTTTAAAATCAGAATTTATATTTTGCTAAGAATATCACTTTTCCTAAATTCTCCTGGCCTGTTACACTGAAATTTTAATCCCAATATCTCTAACCTCTTGCGAAGCAAAAGTTGGTTCAAAAATTTGGGGAGTTTAAAACATGAGGGTAAAATTGCAGTTTTTGACTACCGTAACTGAAACAAGTTCAAGATATTGGGAGGTTTAAAAAATTGTTGGCATGGATTAAGTATCAGCATTTTTATTTTATCATTCAAACCAGTGATGCTGTATTGTGTTCACTTCCTTGTAGAGATATGAAACCAGAAAATCTTCTTTTAGATGATTATGGTCATGTCAGAATCTCAGATCTTGGTTTAGCTGTTCAAATTAAAAATGGAGAGACAATACGAGGGAGAGTAGGAACAATAGGTTACATGGGTAGGTGATATTAATAATATTACTGTCTGACTAAGGTCCAACACTCAAAATGTTAACTGTGTTTAATTTAAACTTATTACATGTACTGCAGTTAATTTGCCTTGTCAACTGTAGGTTGATAATTTACCATGGAAATTGTACCCTATAAAATATTTTTTTCAAAACTGTTATTGACTGGAGAGATGATAAAACGAATCGCCTCACAAGTTCATACATAGAAGTAAACAGGTTTTATTTGAAGGGCCACAGTTAGGCAGGGTTGGAACTTTATATTGAAAGCACCTATTCAGAACAATATGCCAAAAAATGCCCTCACCCCAACAGAAAAATGTTGATCATGAGACTCATTCAACATTCTAATTTGTTCATTTTGTCTTGCAGCCCCTGAAGTTGTAAAAAATGAACGCTATACATTTTCACCAGACTGGTGGGGTCTAGGTTGTCTCATATATGAGATGATTCAAGGGAAGGTTAGTTACAGTAAACAAACCATATCTCGATCAGTGCTTCTTATTAGGTGCTCTGCTTTGTCGGAATCACCAGCATGTGATTGAAGAGTTTTTCTAAGTTTGTAGTGTACTTGTTGTGGTTTAAATCTATCTTTGGTTTAACATTTTTCAAACCAGTTTGATTTTTATTTTTCGTAGTCTCAAATTCGTTGTCATAATCTGAAACAAAGGGAAACAAAAATCAAACTTGTTTGAAATAATGCTGTACATAGGTTATTGTATGCAGTGTTCTACATGAGAGAGGGGCCTCAGGTGAAAAATCTGACAAATTCAGCAGAAACTTCTAATGACTTAATGGGGACAGTAAGAATTCGACCCATTGGAATTCCTTTTTGACATCTTGCCTAAAAAACTTAGCTTGAACCCTGTGCATGTACCAAACAAGATTACACACTGTTGTGAGCTATGCTGATGCCTTCTTCAATTAACATCACATCACATCACATTGTTCATTTAATCTAATACTATTTGTTAAATTCGTAATAATTTGACTGTTTTATTTTGTTTGATTTGCAGTCTCCATTTAGAGCGAGGAAAGAGAAGGTGAAGAGGGACGAGGTGGAACGGAGAGTCAAGGAGGATCAGGAGGTGTACTCAGACAAATTCAGTTCTTCAGCAAGACTAATATGCAGTCAGGTGAGCTAAGTTAAACCAGCTGGGATTGTTATGCTTATACAACACAGGATACAGCTGTTACGCTAACTCAAGGCCATAAATGTTGCATACTGTATGGCACGATGTTATGGCTGATCCTTTGAACCTTAATTTTCACATCAAAGAAGAGGGCCTAAGAGAAATATTTAGCCTCTTAGGACTCAAGACATTTTGTCTACACTCACTACTGCACTCCTTCTAGATCAGCATTAACTTTATATTCCAATTAGGGGCCATTTGTCCATTATTAAAAGTATTTAAATTCATACTCCTTAACTTGAATGAGTGATCTTTGGAAAAGTTACAGCAGATTTAGGTTGAGCGTTTAACGGTCTCAGTTGTCACGTTTGTTGTCACAGTTGATTGATTACAATTGCGCGGCAAAATGGCAGACGTTGCTAGGCAGGAGACAACGTTCTGTCTGGGAAAAAGTGACAACCTTCTTTTTCCCAGACAGAATACTATTGTCATTCCCACCTAGCAACATCTGTCATTTTGCCTCGCGACGCAACCAATCAACGGTAACAAAGAACGTGACAACTGAGACCATTAAACACACAACCTGAATCTACTGTAAATTTTTCATAAAAAAAATTAGGAGTTTAACATGTAAGGTTTGAAGATCAAAAGTTGTAACAAGCATCAAGTCATAACAACATTTCTTTGTGTCTCACTGTTGATAGAGTTTGGTTAAAGTAACAGTTAAATACATGTTGATCGATTATTATCCGCAAATCAATGTATACAATGTTTGTAAGTGTTCGACTGCAGGTATTCATTGAATGCTTTTTCCCAGGCTCTTCAAAAAGAAGTAAATAACAGACTAGGTTGCAGTGACACAGGTGGAGAAGAAATAAAGAAACATATTTTCTTTAGAAACATTAACTGGCCTCAACTGGAAGCTGGATTGTTCAAACCTCCCTTTGTACCTGATGTAAGTTCTTCCTTGCTCATTTCAGTTCTGATGAAAGGTCTCTTGCAGAAATAGTGACGAATCAGACATTGTGCAACAAAAATTTTAGAAAACAAATGTTACTATACCTGCCAACTCTCATGCCTGCGAGTTCAAAACTTCGATCTCACGCCAACTCACGCTTACGAACCAATTAATTTTGTCACGCCTAGTTGCAAAATGTGAGTTATTTCAACCATAACTGACACACTTTCCAAAAAAAATGAAAACTCAAACTAATGCGAGTCTAAATGAAAACTCCATGTAAAGTGAGTTAATGACAATACTTTCAAAAATCTCGGAGTTTTGACAAGAAATGGGTTTGGAACAACGTTGTGTTAAGCAAAACATGCCCTGGGACTGAAACCGGGATATGTTTGGAACGTCTTCAGAATACTTTAGACTTCTTTGGAAATCTTCAGACATGGTTGTATCGTCTTTGGAAATCCTGGCTCTTTTAGGATAAAAAATCTCATGCCTTTGACCCAGGAAAAGTTGGCAGGTATATGTAAGGATGATGTTATTTAATTTGTTTTTCCCAGACCAGTGCACTGATATGTACAAAAATGACTGAAGATAAGACTAGTGTAATTTTTCATCTTTTTGCTCTGCCAGCTCTAGATGAAGTGAATTGCATGGTCTAAGGAAAACAGTGGTCTGGGAGGACATACTGTATGTCTCACTTATTAAAAATGTTTGTTTCTGGCCTTGCCTCACACTCGCACCCAGTTCTCTAGTTGTGTCAGCAAAATAGTAATTTATGTTACCGGTAATTAAAATTATCACAAAATTTTAATTACATTTAATTTGATATCAGCAGCTGATATTTTGTTTGCTCTTGATTCACAGCCCAGAGCAGTGTACTGCAAAGATGTGTTAGACATCGAACAGTTCTCTTCTGTGAAGGGTGTTCGCTTGGATGAAAGTGACGACGAATTTTATAGGAAATTTTCTAGTGGATCAGTTTCGATCCCTTGGCAGTCTGAGGTAACTTTGGCTTAACTTGAAGAACTTTGAACCAAACCATCGTAAGGGTGCTGACACCAGAGACATGTTTCAGAGACACGTCACAATGACATATTATAACAGCCACACGCCCCATTGTGGCATGATAGATTGTGTCACTGTAACACATCCCTGCTACAACTTCTTGTATGTGTGCATGTTGTACGGTAGTTTTGTCTTAAATAACATGTCTTCTCTTGTGTCAGCACCATAAATCTTGAAAACATGCTATCAACTTCTCAAACGCGTTAATAATTCATCAAGTTGAAACAAAGAAAATCATAACCGTGAAGCAGGTTTGGATACCCGGTCTTAATTATCATAGATTTTAATTCTCCGCCTACTTTGTAGTTTTTGTTTCAATTGTGATTGAGAAGACATATCAAACACTTGGGACAGTATTTCATCAGTTATCCAAACACCTCGAAGTTGGTCAAAAATACTCTGTGTCATGTCATACAGTTGAATCCCGATAACTCGAACCTTCAAAGGAAATCAAAAAAGGTTTGAGTTATTGAGATTCAACTGTATTTTCTCTTTTCTCACTGTCTGGACATTCCAATGAAACACCGCCTCTCAGGTTTGATAAGATTGCTGAACTCCTCCCAGTGACATAAACTGAAATAATACATGTGACCAACAAAATTTGTTTGATGTTATCTATGCACAGATGATTGAGATGGAGTGTTTTACAGAACTCAATTTATTTGGTGAAAATGGAACACCTTCAGCTGATCTTGTAGGGGACGCTCCTCCAGAACCTCCCAAAAAAAGAGGAATGGCTTGTTGTTCAGGATCGGTCAGTATATCCTACTTTTTATTACACTCTTTTTACTTGGAAAATTTCGAGTTTGGTGATGAGTGGGCCAATATCACTCGATTTCTGTCTTGTGAAGTGGGTAGAGGGGGGTGGGGGGAGTGCAATTTCGAGTTTGGTGATGAGTGGGCCAATATCACTCGATTCCTGTCTTGTGAAGTGGGTAGAGGGGGGTGGGGGGAGTGCACATTAATGTGCCTGGCACTTGTAAAACTTGTAGTACATCTAAGTTACTTTAAATGAAGTACACAAAGGCAATATATTTGTTTCTGAAAACCTCCTGCTCTCCTTATGGTGCAATCTTTCAAAGCTCACGGATGTATGGGCTAACGCATGCGCAGAAAACGTTCAGACTCAAATCTTGCTTGAACACGAGAAATCAAGTTGAACATAATTTTCCAAGATGGTGTCCAGTGCTAAACACCAAGATGTAAGATGACAAAAAGTCGCTTCATTCAGGTCAGAACACTCAACTGCACAGATCTGAACTGAACTGTTGAAAGTTTAAAATGATTTCTTTTGGCAAATCGTTGTACGTTAAAGATTGTGGTTTTACATTCTTGTTTCATAATTTATTTTCCGAGTTCAGTGGCTCACAGCCACTTTGATTTAAGCTTAATGCATCATTTACGATATATTTGGCTTCTGGGCTTAGGAGAATAAAACTCACTCAACTTCAGTGTGATTTCTTTTTCTTTATTCCCCAATGTCTGAGAGCCAAGTTGCCCTACTGTTTATTCACTCACTCACTCACCGCCCATTGTGCCCACTGGCACGTAGGGCAGCAACAAAGGTCCTCCACTGCTGTCTGTCTTTGGCCAGCTGTTGGATGGTGTTCCCGCTTTGGTTTAAGCCCCTCAATTCTGTCTCTACTGTACGTCGCCATGTATTCTTGGGCCTGCCACGCTTGCGCTTTCCTTCGGGTGTCCAGTATAGTGCTGTCTATGTGATGGATTCGTTTTCCTTTCGGATGACATGACCAATCCACCTCCAGCGCCGTAGCATATAATAATAGTACCCATGTCCTCCTGTTTGCACCGCAAAAGTAGATCCTTGTTGGAAATTGTTTGAGGCCAGAAGATGCGAAGTATTTTTCGCAGACTTTTGGTATGGAAGGTTGACAGCTTCTCTAGATCACTTTCTAACATTCGCCAACATTCTGACCCATACAAAAGGGTAGACAGGACACAGCTTTGATAGATCTTGAGCTTGGTATGTGTACTGTACTGTGATGACTGTTTATTGCTTGTATCATTTTTGACAGCTTCTTATTTTTATTTACAGGACGAATAAATTCAAGAACAGACTCCTTTGTACAAATAGAAGGTTATAAAAATATTATTTCTAAATTTACTCAGACAGAATAGTACTCAAAGTGTATTCACTAGCTAGTCGTTTTGATGTACAGACAAATTGTGCACCTTCAGAGGGGCTTCTATGAAAAAAAGTTTGAATATTTTAGTGGTGCGCAACAGTTGTTTTGGGATTGTTGAAAATGTATTGAAAAGTTAATGATTGACTTTTTTAACCTTTTTTATGTGTCGTGAGAATGCGACTGTTGCCATGGAAATGTCACCTTTATTTTATTAGACTGCAGTCTACAAAATTGAACCATGGCTGGTTGTGGTTGCTCAACCGTTTCTTATACAGTGATTACAATTAAAATTCTCCTTATTGATTTAATGGATTTTCGTGATTATTTATGGGAGAGTTTGGATTTTGATTTCAATACTTGGTCAGGTGATTCTTGTGGCCAAACAAACTCACTGTTCTAGTGTTCGAGATATCCTTCAATTTCATATTTTTAGTACATATTGCAGTTTTCTAAACGAGGCAGTCCAAAGAATTCGGAACCTTACCTACCAAAAGGGCGATCTCATCTGTTTTTATCATAATTTTGAGAATATCAAGAACAGGCTTGAGCTAGTATGAGCCTGTTGAGCTCTCTAACCATGTAATTTCATTTTCAACCTGCTTGTTCATTGCCAAGATTTGCCAAAGAAATACATTGCAACAAAATTCTGAATTGCATTTTGTAAAAAAAGAGTGCTTTTCAATAGTATTCATTTGAATGAAACATGCTCTACAACTGATTTAACCCTTTGTATTTGCCTTCAAAATGATGAACTGATCAGGAAGCTTTGCCTTGGTCATTTAAATTATACTTCATTTGTATACTATATTTGAAGATCTAACCTTGTAAAATCAAAAGCTTGAGCAAGCACAATGTAGAGGTTTCAGCTATGGGAAACATGTCAAGAAAACATCTTGAAAGCAGAGCCTTTTTTACTCTTTAACTGTGAGTGTAGAGGAAAGTACATGCCCTAGAACATTACAAGTATCGCCAGAGTTTTTACTTGAATTCAACAAACCCTTATTTTAATTTGAGCAAGTTTTTGTGTCAATCAAAGTTTAATGGTCATTTACCCCAAAATTAAAAAATTCACAATTTCCGTGTAGTAACCTTTCTCTGTTTTGTAGAGTAAGGAGAGGTACTGCCTTTAGGGTAATGAAAAAAGTGCCAGTAGGGAATAAAGTGTAAAAAAAGTAATATCTAATGATAGGTATTGTTTTGTGTGGTAACAGTAGTATGTTCAGCTGTCATGTTCATTAACTAACTTCGCTATTATTGAAGGAGGTATTTAATTTATTAATAATAAATATATAATCAAGAACTGAAACATAGGGCAAAAAATCATTAGTTAAAGTATGCAAAACAACCAATGTTGTTTCATTAAATAATGCTGGTTGTTCGTGTAAAGCCAAGTTTATGTGTATGCTAGACTGTGGCCCTTTTGATGGAAATTTTGAACAAAATCATTGACCAGAATTTTACTTTGATTTGCTTTGTAAATAGCAATTTTATGGTTACTAGGGTATATTTTTCCTTTGATGTTTTCAATGAGTATGAAATCCTTAATCGAGACAGTATAGAACAGTTTGTGTTTGAAACATGAACTCAATGTGTGTTTTACGCAATGAAATATTCATTACAGTGATTGAGTTCCGTCAACATTCTGCAACAAAACTGCAGTCTAAATATATTGATCAAGAGGTGTCTAATATGCTCAAAGTGTACAGTTCCACAAAAAAATGTTTTATGTACAGTTTTATTTTTGTAAACTCCAATAATGTAATGTTTATAATTTCTCTGTAGTAGTGTTTTCCTTCTTCCGCGTAGTATCATTTTATAGAACCTGAATTGCTGTTAGTATCTCATCCATGTAATGTGGCTAAGAGAAGCCTTGCTTACTGTGAAACTTGCTGTACCCTTGGAATTTAATGAAATTCTAACCAAAATTTGATTTCTCTTGTAACCTTTTCACTCTTAAGAGCACCCCAATTCCAACCTTGAAAAAGCTAGATTTCATCTCAAACAGCACACATGTAAGTACTGTCGAGGAGCTATCATTTAAATAGTCACGTCACAGACTTAGAAGGGTGTAATAATTACCTGGAGGTTAAACTCTGGAGTGAAAGGGTTATTGATGGTTGAAGTAACAAAAATAAATAAACTTTATTGGAACAAAAGGTGAAAAGGTGTCTGCTTTCTTGCTTTACTTGCATGCATGGTATACAAGTGATGTCTGCTTGACCTAGAACATTATAGCTGTTGTTGGCCAAATAATTGGTTTCCAACCAAGCTTAATTTGTTTCAACCTGAAGATAGCACTCTTTCAATAGCAAAACAATTTGAATTCATTAAACAGAAATCCCAATAAATAAATTGTAATTGTTTTAAGTGATTTTTTAAAAGAGTGTTATTTTCAGGTTGAAAGAAATTAACCTAGGTTGGAATTCTGATTTGACTCAAAAACCAATTTGACCTACATGTGCAATTTTCACTGTTGGTGATGCAATGGTTTTGAAAAGTTGCCGTTCTTGTTCAACAAGCAAAAAATCCTGTTGAAAGTTACCACAACTTTGTTCCCTTTACTTGTAATTATACAATCATGACCTTTCTGAAAACCACTGTATAGTGAATGAAGGCTTCCTAATAAAAGATTATTATTATGACAATAAATTGGCTATCATCAATGGCACACAATGCTTGCAGAGTGTTTTGTTGGATGTTTGCAGAGGGCTACACCCTTCACAGCCCTCTGCACACATTGCATGCCTATAATGCTTGTATGATAGGCCTACAATGTGTGCTTAGGGCTACAGTGACATTGCTCTCTGTACTCATTGCATGTCTATAATAATAGGCCACTACAGTCACATAGCTCTCCCCACACATTGCATGCTTATAATGCTTGTTTGATAGTGCTGCAGTGTGTGTGCACAGGGCTACAGTCACAAAGCTCTCTGCACACATTGCATGCTTATAATGCTTGTATGATAGGCCTGCAATGTGTGTGCACAGGCCTACAGTTACAAAGCTCTCTGCATGCATTGTATGCCTATTATCAGGCTTGTGTGATAGGCCCGCCCCCGACCTACAATGTGTGAACAGGGCTACAGTCACATAGTTCTTTGTACACATTGCATGCCTATAATGCCAGAATGATAGGCCTGCAATGTGCACCTAGGGCTATAGCTACAAACAGTCATCTCTCACTATAACGGACACCTTCAGTACCAGGGAATTCAACTCCTTTCTGTAATTATGAGGTGCCTAATAGCGAGGTGTCCGCAAGGCGGGAGTTGACTGTAGTTCAATGCACGCATTGCGGACCCATGGTTATCTCGACTCGTGAATGAAACATTTTAATGTGCAACTGTTCACATCAGGTGGTGTTCTGCGCAAATCATGATTGAAACATGTTTATTCTAGGCATGAGTGAAACTACCTCACAAGGTGTAGTTTCAATCTAAGCAAGATGAAACATGACAGCCGAGGGCAAAGGGAAAGCAAGTACTTAAAGAGCTTGTCATGTTATATTAAATAACAGGATAAATGTAACAGCAAGTTCGAGCTTCATAACAAACATTTGATGTGAGAATCATGAAACCACAAACTACAGAACAAGGCATGCTACATGTACATGTTTAGAAGACAAACAGTTTATTTGGAAAATGTACCGGTACTTGTAAACAATCCCAGTACTGGTATGTTGTATTTTCCATTTTTCCACCTTGGGAGATTTTAGTCCGAGATAATAAAATCCATTTTTCTTATGATTACCTTTTTACTTTGTTACAAAAAGGTATAGAGAATACAGTCTAGCATCAACAACACTCTGCACGCATTGCATGCCTATGGTGCTGGAGTATTAACACTGCCGGCCAAGGATATACCAGTTTGGAAAGAATGGGGTTGACAGCTTTCCATCAGAACAAATGAAAATTAAATTGGCCTTGAAAAGCTCCCCAAAATTACACATTAAAAAAGTGTCTTGGATTGCAACTTGATTTCTAATGTCTCCTCTAAGATTAATGATTCAATTATGACCGATGGTATTACACTTTTAATTTCGCTCTTTTTGGTTCTCTTTCTTGTTCATATTCAATCTCTACTCTTGCTTTCCGTCCTGAACGTCTTTGAGATGGTTTTTCTTGTTCCTCTTCCTCTTCCTCTTCGACTTCACTTTCTGTTTCTTGTTCACCTTCCTCGACTTGTAGATCCTGAAAACAATGATAATACAATCAGACTTGTGGTTACCAGAAGAGAAATTTCTTATATAAGTAATATCGATTATGCAGGGACCACAAAGCATTTTTCTTATTGGGAGGCTGACTAGTAACTTGAAGTGGGGGGATTCGGAGACTGTTCTTTGATAGTCTTTATTTTTTAGGAAATATTGGGGGGCTAAGCCCCCCCCCCCCCCTGCTCCGTGGTCCCTGTTATGCATGGTGTAAACTGAGAATCAAAGTTTACCTCAATATCACTCAGATCACTAACATCAACTTCATCTTCAGCCACAAACTCTGGCTCCTCTTCCTGTTCCCAAAATTAAATAAGAATAAATAAAAATCCTTAAAAGCCATGCTTTTTTTTCCACATTAATCTGATATTTTTTTGCAATTAATCAATTGAAAGCAACTTGCCACCCCATAGCTTTGGAACTCTTTACCTAAAAGGTTTTATGGCAAAAACAGTATCCAAAAAGACTTAATCCACCACAGGTTTTTTTTTTGGAATTGCAGTTGAATTCCAATTTTTCAAACCTCCAAGAGGAACAGAAAAATTACTGGTTTGAGAAATCAGTAGTTCAGGGGAATTGGGAGTAGGATTGCAATGTTCGACTGAGTGAAGGAAAACAACTTATTATTTGAATTATCAGGAGATTTGAGAAATTGAGGGTTTGAGAAATCCGGAATCCGCCGTGTTTTTGCTTCTGCAATAACTATTTTAACAGTCCTTTGCATTTATTATAATGCAAAATGTGTGGATACAGAAAATATCCATACCCCCCACGGGAGGGATTTGCCCTATGGACCCGTCTCCCACCCCTCTGGAAATTCCAATTTAGCTTCATACATTGCTTTAAAGTTTTGGGTCTTTGTGACCCCCTTCCCAGGATTTCCAATCCCTTCTGTGGCGGTAGTACGGATATTTTCTGGAACCACACAATGTAATCATTGTGTAATGACTCCAATATGAAAAAAAACGTATTGCATAAACCTGAAAAGGGTTGATAAAACACTAACTACCAGGACATGTAAGAAACAACCCTTACTTAAGGGAGGCAAGCATGGCCGAGTGGTTAAGGGCGCTGGTGTTGTAATCTGGAGGTCCCTGGTTCAAGACCTGCCCTGGCCACTAGCTGGAGTTGTTTCTCGGTTGTCCCGATTTCAGATCCTCGACCACGCTTTGTATATAGCCAACTGGTCTGCCTCCTGCCAGTTGGGATTTTTAACCTTGTTATGTTCATTTAAAAATATTTGTTTCCTCTGTTTCAGTGGCATGCCTGTAAACTAGCTATCTCGTTGAGATATGAAGCTAAGTGCATGACCACTATAAACATATAAATTATTTATTTTTAATTTTATTTTTATTTTTTACTCAGTTACAACTCAAGAAAATCAATACCATAATCAAAAAAATGATTCACCTCTTCATCTTCTTCCTCCTCTTCTAGTTCTTCTTCTTCTTCCTCGTCCTCTATTTCTTCTTTGTCCAAAGCATTCTCAAATGCAGTGCTGGGAATGTTGTAAATGTCTCCATACTACGAAAAAAAGAATCAACAAGTCTTAGGTCACTCAACATGTTCTATTAGGCCATCCCAATAAAATGTTTCGTTTTCCGTCTTGTGATGGTGGGTCGGTCGGGCAAAAAAAAAAAGAATGAACACTTACAAAGTCAACTCGAAAACATGGTCTTCGTTCGTTGTAAAAGATGTATATTAACACGACTGTCAAATGTCTAAGCAGCCTTTCAAAAACGTTGTATCGATGTCAGTTAAAGACAAGGACATCACATCATACCAGTTGTTGTTAATAAAACAAGATCGCGTGCTTGTAAATTAAAGTACTTGCTTCTTAGGGCCTGTTTACATGGAGGGAGGGTGCCCCGGCTAACCGAGTTACCTGGCTAGAAGGGATGAAACATAGCCCGCCTTTACATGCAGAATTCACAGCCCTTCTACCCGAGATGAGACAGCGTCATTGAAGTGTGTCACAGCGTGGGAAAACCATTAAGCTCCAACTGATTGCAGAAAAATATGACTTTTTACTGAATACCGTAATCATGGCTGGCTGTCTTTAAACCTATTTTACTTTGATGTGCAAGCTCTTAGAAATTTACTGCGTTCATTTCTGGGGGAATTCAATCGGAATTCAACAGTCTTTGCCCGCAAAATTAAGATTAAATTTGTTGTTTCGTGAATCATTCCCACAAAAATTTCGAATTAATTTGCTGTAGCTCAAAGAAATATTTTCCAGCCGACCGATAAAACTAATTTTGATCAAATAGCACTGTTTGGGTCCAGAATTTTTACATTTCATCCCATTCACTTCAAATTTAGTTTAAAAACACGCGCGAAGACTTATCCCGGCAAGCCGGGATAGCCCGTGCATAACCGTTTACATGGCAAAAAGCTATCCCGCCTAGAAGGGTGCCCCGGGCAAGTAGACCGAGTGCCCCGGAAAGGCGGGTTACCCATCTAGCATGTAAAGGCTTCAATACGTTTTCTAAAGAAACGTATGAAAAGTTGGCTCGCCCAGGGTAGCTCGGGTAGCTTGGTTAGCCGGGGCACCCGCCTTCCATGTAAACAGGCCATAAGACTAGTGAATCTGGATTTTTTTTTTACTTTTTGAAAAAATGGGTCGGTCGGGCAATGGGAAACGAAACATTTTATTGGGATGGCCTAAGGAAAACATAGATCTTATTGGTTAAAAAATCAATGTAAGACACATGGAGCATACTATCATCATGATAATCTACTCACCGTTCCTTTCTTGAGTCTTTCGAGTAGTTCTTTTTCAATGGCATTTTCCAGTTGTGCTGCCACCAGAGCTTTTTTCTAAAAGACAAATTCAAGTCAAACTTACAGCAAATTAATTTCTTTAGTATGTTACTTTTACACTAGCCATAAACAAGGATTAGAGGAGTGTGATCGACCTAGTACAATGGATACCACCAGGAAAAAGAAAGCTAGGCAGCTAGTGGCAAGAGACCAAGATTGTCGGCATGTTGGCTTATGGGCCTTGCTTTATAAATTGGACTAAAGAATGAAATTATGCTAACCTCTCTTGTTTTTTCTCTTCTCTCAACTTTCTTGTTTATTGTCACAAGTTTTTTACTGAAAAAAAAAACATTGATTCATGGGCATAATAAAAAAAGGCTAAAAAGAAATAAATAAAGAATACACAATCATTAATTTTATCAAGATTTACTGGACTGAGCATTCTTAGCTTACAATTCATAATTCTATAACTGGTCCAGAATAATTAATTTTTCCCACCTTGTTTTGAGTCTAAGCTTCCGCATTCTTATGAGGTACTGAGGAAGGAAACAGAAAGAGACATTACAACAATATTTAAAATTTAAGTATTTCTTAGAATTTATTTCTGTATCAGAATCCTATAATGCACATATACATGAAAAACCTAATCTTGTTTTTATCTTTTACCTTGATGGAGCTTTCTTTGTACAACCAAATTTGACCATTGCAAATTAATTTAATATATATAAATAAAACTATAAAATACTGATGAATTACCTGGACTATTTTGGTATATCTCTGCTTGCATTTATGTATAATAAAGTTAGGCCAGTATATCAGATTCTTGTCTATTTGTTCTAGGGCTTTCTCATAGTTCTTGGAGAGTTTTATTTTTTCCCACATCTTTGCTGGAGAATGAGCCCTTTCGATTGTTTTCATGTAAAGATAGCAAACACCTACAAATAGAAAAAAAAAATAATTAGATCACTCGAAACTGTAGGGCCGCAAAATAGTTAAATCACACAGGTTTACCCCCAGTTCCAGCAACTGCATTGTGCTTTGTTAATAAGAAGCCATATGAAGGCACTGTAGCTGAATCAGTCTGCCAGGGTTTAATTTTAGTAACTTCAATCCAAATATTGCAAATAATGGCTATGTTGCAGTTAATTTTTTGATCTCAGTTAATTTTTTATTTTAACTAGTTAGTTTTTTCTAACTAGTTGATTTTTTTTAACTAGTTAAATAATGGGGTTAGGGTAAGGGTATCATATATTTTAAAAAAATAGTGGTTCACCCAACGTTTCCTACGTGGCACAGTGGATAAGGGGTTGGACAGCAAATCCAGAGGTTGAGAGTTCAAATCTAGTGCAGATTAGTAAAAAAGAAAAATAAATAAATGATAGTACTTAGGGGAGACGGATAGTAGCAGATAGTAGGGGAGGGTTAGTAAGGATGGGGGGGAGGGTATGAGATATCAAGGGGGGGGAGGTGTTCTACTTTTTCTACTTATTAACCAAGAATAAAAAAAAACTAGTTAGAAAAAAACTAACTAGTTAAAATAAAAAATTAACTAAGATCAAAAATTAACTGCAACAGCTACCCCAAGGTTGCATCTGAGTGAGAATATGTTGTAGAAAAGAATGGCTACCAGACTTACAAAGTAATGTTTGAATGTCTGTGTGTTGGTGGTTGCCCTTGTGCAACACCAGTCGGACAGCAATACAAGAAACTGAAAACATCTCCCCTTTACAAGGAGCTGCATGACTTTTAGCCAGTGATTCATACTAGCTAGGATACCAAGCAGAGCTCCAGGGGATGCTGGATCTTATTGAAATCCCAGTAGAGGAATGTTTAAGTGTTCCCTGCTATCACAGGCTTCTTCTCCTTCATATTCCTTCAACTCAGTGAATACAACGGAAAAGAGGCCTCTGCTAGCAGGAAATTTAAGTGTTGACCAGAAACAAGTTTTGTTTATGGATAAGTTTGCCAGCCAATCACATCACAGTTGATAAATACTTCTATTTTTACTAAGGTCATACTCTTGCATCATTTTATTCACTCACCATCCTTCTCTCTAACTGTAGCATATCTGCTGTTTGCCAGTGGGCAAGACTGTCTGTTGCACAAGCCAGTTACATTATTTTCATTTCGACAAAATGTCTGAGTAGCAGTTCTGCAACATACAACCATAAGTTAATTTATCCTTTTTATGAGATCTCAACCCTACTGTATGTAACAAAAGGTAACTGAAAGACTGCATTCAGATGGGTGTTAATTCTCCTCCTACTCCCCAACAACAACCTCCACCACCCGATGGGATGAATCGATCACAAGGTTACCCCAAGAATCAGCATTTACCCATTTAACATCACACCCTGGTTGTTTAGAGGATGGATAACACTATTTACTGGATAAACCATTATCCAGTGGTTTGTTGTGTCGACACATATCTACTGGACAGTGGTTTATCCAGTACAACACTACCAGGGACGGCAGAGACAGGGGGTCTGGGGGGGGGGGGGTGGGAGTGTTAGCCCCCAAATATTTCTGAAAAAATAAATTATTAAGATAAGTCTCTCCCCCCCCCCTCCCACTTCAAGTCACTAGTCAGCCCTCTCCCCCAGTTGGAAAAATGTTCCGCCATCCCTGAGTACCTCATGTAAACCTCTAATTTCAGAGGCCTTCTAAAACAATATTGTGTATTGTCTTTAGGGATAGGGTGTGTGTCATTAACTGTCTCACAACCAATCATGTGAGACAGTTACTGAGGTGCTGTTGAATTCACCAGATTTATCCACCCAGTGAAAGTAAGGTCACTTGGGAAAGTTGAGCAGTTAATGGAACAGAGATGACCAACATGATTATGCATTGAGGCAGATATATGGTCTTGTAGACCCCCTCCCCCCATCCCCCACCTCCACCATGAAACCTTCAGAATTTAAAACTAATTAAAGAATATTTTGTGGAATACTTACTTTACTTTGAAAGTACAGAACCCCTGATTTATCACTTGCCATATCACCTGAAGACGTGGAAAAAGTGTTAGTTTTTACACAAGTTCGTCAAGTTTCAGTATACAAAGTCTTCCCACACTAAAAGATGATCTGTTCATTACAAAATATTTTTAACAACAGAAGCACGTGTTTTACAAACAGCTCATCAACTGACCTCATCGTGTTGCATCTTGTTTCAGCTTTGGTAAAAGAATAAGTACGCCTAATAAGAATCAACTTATGCGTTTCAAGAGTCAAACGAATGTTTGTGTAAGATTATAGAGACTTTGTATTATTACATAGCTCAGAACGACAAGGTTTCAAGGTTTCAAGAAAGTTGCTACCAATTGACTTAGCGACCATGCAACTCGAACATCAAAGTATATTTGTCTAGGGAGGACTGAGGGAATTACACTCACAACCTTAATTCTTGTTTTAATGGACTTTTTCATTGAAATAGATATTTATACATGGAATGAAAATACCTATGCTGCGTTATGCAAGCTAGAAACGCTTAATTTCAATCCCAAAAGAGTGTCCTTTAAGTTTTAACAAGACATAACAACTGACTTACCCTATCCCCGAGAGTCGCTTTATTGCCACTCTTCACACTTTCGGTTTGGCACGTTTTGCTCGCTTCCTCGCATAAAATTATTTTTTCCGCTTAAACACGAAATGGCAGACGTAAATCATCACGCAGTACTACATGAAGAGGATGATAATGAAGATGGTAAGAGCATAGATAAGTTGTTATGTTTTTAAGTGGACTAAGGGTTTGAGGATCTCATTTGAATTCGAAGAGTATTTTTGTAAGCTGCGCCTTTGCCAGCTGGTAGCAAAATGAAAGCAAATTAGTTCATTGTTTAATCGTGTTGAATATACCATTTTGTCACCCGTTCATTCTTCTACTATGGCTTAGTTCTTTTAGTATCCATCCATACGATTGTACAGAACGTAAGGCGTCTCTTTTGCATGGTAAACATTTCTCACCATGGGGAGTCCAGCACAAGTTCACGACGTTGTGTTAGGAGTTTGCGATATTGATCATGAACCGCCTTCATCACATAAATATTGTGCTTAGAGTTTCTAAAATTTGCAGTTGTGTCGTTTTAGTAGCAGTTAAATTAGCTACAAAATCTCCCCTTGTAAATTAAAATCAAGTTTGGGAATTTTCACGAGTACCCCAAACTCCTCACACAAAATTATAAATTTCATGCATTTTGGATCCATTAAGCTTAACCTTGACATGAATTTACCGTTTTCCAACAATAATTTCATTTTTCATTAATAATTTATTCGTTTTCGATCAAAACGTACAGTGTAAGCTAAAGATTCACATTGCAAAATGCTTTTACATACAGCAATTACTTGATAACTAAAAGCTAACAATGTATTTTAGTTGCAGTTGGTACAATGTACATGTGCAGAACCACACATTTATTTCTATGCTTTCTTATCAGTTGAATATACCTATTGGGATGTTGGAAGAAAAACAGAGGAGCAGCTGAGTTTTTTTTTTCCTAAACATCCAACTGGTGTACTGAACTCAAACTCAGATCCAGAGCAGATGTTAAGGGATGGCTGAAAAAAATTTTGTGATGCCAAGCGATTAATTTTAGAGCGTTTTTGTTACACCAAAATAGTGAATTTTATTTAGGGAAACCACCTGTTTTGAAAAAAATATAATTGCACATGTTTTGTAACTAGTGCAAGTCTCAAACCATAGGTAAAAATTTTAAAATCCCCAAAACTCAAAGGAAAGAAGGTAGAGTTACAGTTTTTTGTGAATCAGAATAACATACAAGACATGTAAGTATGCAATTGCTGTTCACTCCAAAAAATAAATGTTATTGAAGAAATCTGTAAATACCAGTGTTTATCACATCATAACTTTTATAGTAAATTATGTGAATTTCATTAATACCGATTTTAAACCACATTTAAGCATGTCCACAGATGTTCTTTACCCATTGGCATTGATTTTAATTTTCAAATGCGTACACCATTTGAGCTCTCACTAACAGTTTTATATTTTGGCAGGCCATCATCATGTTCACTTTCCAGATGATGTTGGTGCAAACACAGAAATACAACTGCGTATGAAAGGACACTCAATAGTCAATGTTCACTTGGGCTTTCTACAGCACAAACACAAGTATGAAGTACAATTCACTGTTCCAATATCTCCAGGATCCACGTCATTAACACCTGTAATCAACACACCATTCATAGCTGTAGGAAATGTCAACAGTTTGGGTGAGTTCACTGAAGAGCTAAAACTTGAATTTCATATGAAGTCCAATTTTATATTTTATAGGTTAGACACAATTACCGTCGCTTACATCTAAGCGTGAACACGAGCCGCCGAAACATGATCTAATTGGGTATCAAACAAGGCATGTTTCGTCATGAAACATTGAAGTTTAGCAGACCGTAACGACAACTTTCACGCTCAAAATGGTCACCATAAACACTGAGAACAGGCGAAACTTTGCACTAGAAGTGATTCAAGTGAACCTGCAAATGCATATCGATACAGATCAGGATCAATTTGTCGAAGGAAGTCTTGATATCCAATCTTTCCGTCATTTTGACTGTTTCGAAACCGGAATGTGTTGAAGTTTCGGCGCGAAAGTTGCCGTTACGGTCTGCTAAACTTCAAACGTTTGATGACCAATCATGCCACGTTTGATACCCAATTAGATCATGTTTCGGCGGCACGTGTTCACGCTTAGATGCAAGCAACGGTACTTGTGTCACAGTTGTTTTTATTGTGGCTGAAGTTTATCCCGGTTTTGATAGCATTAAATGGCTAGGAATATTTCTACTCCCCCCTGATACATGAATGGGATGCTAGTCCATCATAGGGTATCCCCCCCCCCCCCCAAGCATTATTTCACCAGTACCCATTTATTCATCTGAGTGGAAAGAGGCACTATGAGAGTAAAGTGTCTTGCCCAAGAACACAACACAGTGACCCCAGCCAGGACTGGATCCTGGACTGTTCAATCCAGCATCTGGTATGCTAACCATTAAGGAGGGGGGTGAATAGGGGTATGCAAATCCGACACAATTTAATGACCGAATCCGTCGATCCGTTGTAATTTAATGACCAACTTCGATTGAAGGATCCGAAAATCTATTTAAAAATATGCTTTGAATCCGAAATCCGGGCCACAATATTGTCAAAATCCGTCGATCCGTTTTCCTATTCACCCCCCTCATTAAGCCACCGCGCCTCCCACAAAATAAACATAAACTTGTTGAAAGCCCCTTGAACTGGTGGGAGAGAGAAAAATGGCTAAATATATACAGTCAAAGTGTGGAGGAGTTGAATTTTTCAGACTACCAAATATAAAATAATCCATCAAGTGGCAAGGAGGAGGATTTGAACCCGGGATCTCAGGATTACAAGTCCATTCGTCTAACCACTAGGTCACGCTTACTTTCACAAGAGGTTAATGTGATCACCAACTTTTTAGCTCATATACCATATAATTTTCTATAAATTGCAAGGTAAATAATTTTAAGTCACTGAGCTATCTTTCTTTTCATTATTTTAGCAGATGGTAAAGGTCATGAAATAACACTGGAGCTAGATGCACACAAAGAAGGACTTCTTAGGGACAAATTTGTGCTTAAAAATGAAGCTGATCAAGAATTTGTGATTGTGCTTCATGCACGGGTTCTTGGAGCTCGCAAGGGAACACCCATGCTAAAGGAAGGTATACGATGCATACACCACGAAAAGGATGACGAGGAGGATCATAGTGATTGGCAAGGATTTGAATGATGGGAGATGAAATTAGACATGTATGTAATATTGTTGATTTAGTCGTGTGGCTAAAAGCTGCTTTGAAAGTTGTACAGTTTGTACAATAACTGTCATATTTACACACTCAGTAGATAATTTTAGTCATCAAATGTGAGGACATGAAGATAAAATTGTCCTAGCTTGCATGCATGTTGAGTATTATCCCGGGGGGGGGGGGGGACTCTCATATGTGGCCTATATAGGTATGTGCCGCCCGATAGGGTATGGTTTTTGAGGTTCTCTGTCCTTTAATAGGGTATCATTTTGCTCCTTAGATAGGGTACCTCAATTCTATTAGCTAAAATAGCCCAGCTAAACGAAAAAAGGTATCTTAAAACTGAATTTTCTGTTCAGGTATTAGAAGCGATTTTATAAAGATTTGTGTCTTGCCGTGCGCGGTTAGCCGTTATTTGGGTCGTCATGTAACGATTCTTCTCCCCTTGAATAGGGTGTCATTTTTCGGTTTTGGGCCTTAAAAGGGTATCAATTTTTGCTTTCTTTATCCTTAAATAGGGTCAGGGTTTAAGAACCTTGGCGGCACACCCCTATCCAATTTATGGGAGTACCCCCCCCCCCCCAGAGTATTATTGCACTGTCCACAAAGGCATATAGTTTAAAACAAATGGATGTCAGCCTTTTATGTGTCTGACTGTCCTTTTATTGATAATGAATTGCATGTTACAGTAGCCCATGTATGACCTCGCTGAAGCACTCTAGGCTCCCTGGCTTTGAAAGCATAAGAGCAGATAATTAAATTTAAGTATTTTGTGAATTTGGTCCTATGGCTAAAGGATGCTTTTTTTTAGAATGTACAACAACAGAAATTTCTTGCACTCTCTGCAGAAGCTACCAGGGCATGGATGCTCTACCTGCACTTATCCCATGGATCCCTGGCTGTTTTTCAATGCTAAATGAAGGAAGCAATTATTTATTTATTGTGCAACATACTATACTTATAGATTAGATTATACACTCCAGGAGAGATACATATTCTCTTGTACCATTATTTCACAATATCAAATAGCATCGCAACTAATTTTGTATTTTTTTTCATTATTGGACCTGTTTCCAAAATTAGCAACGTAAAATGCAAAATAATTATTGTCTTGGAACAGTAATATTGAAAAGTTTCCTCTTAATTTGTGATAATTAGTTAAAATGGTATAGACTGTTCACAGCCCTTTATTTTCTTGTATTTTTCTACGATCACTGCATACTAGAAAAGAATCGTGAAAGAACTGGATGCTAGCACAAAACAGGAAGCACAAAGGGGGTGTTTCACGCTCACTTTGCTTGTTGTTTCCCTCATGTTCTTTTGCATGGAAAAACAGAGGTTGCAAACAGTCTAAAAATGCTATTTAGCTGTGTACTTGAAATCCCCCATATCGATGCTATTGGTCACAATACCAATAGACAGGGAAAAACACTTTTAAACTTCAGAGTTTTATATAAGAGTACATAAAGTTAAATAACAGTATTCTGTGTTTAGAGCAACTATAGTTACATTTTATATAATTCATAGATTTTGCCTCATTATAACATGAATTTATATACTGATTATTACATTGCAACAAAGGCATTTTAATAAACACAAGCATTGCAAAGTTAACGGATCTATTTTTTTGTTTTATTTTATTTTAGGATATGTCTTACTGTAGAGGAATGTGTACCACATTGCACTCATTACATAAACGTAGAGCAGTTATTATTTTTTTGAAGAATGCTAAAATTTTTTACGTCCTATGAATATGAATTCCCCTGGCATACTCATTTCTAGCACTCTCATATAAAACTTTAACATTGTAAGGTAGAACAATGTCTGTGCTGTAATGTCACAAATGCTACACGGCAAACACACTCCTTGAATTTCGCTAACTATATCTTGTCATTGCTTTTCATAACTCAGAACTTTTGTTACAGCGAAGGTGATCTGAACTGGAGGTTGTGGGTTGAAATCTTACTGGGCCAAAAAAACGTATCATCACCCCAGGGGCTGAGGAGAATTCATATTTTTATGCTAGTACTCTCACCTAAAACTTATCTACTGTATTTACTCAACTAATTGCCACCCTCGATAAAGTGCTGCACCCCTTCACAACAACGCAGTGCTTATAATTCAGAACCCTTGAGCTCCAAAGTGGCACTTGTTTGAGAGGTTTATGCTCCAAATTATGTAGCTGCTTTACTCTGATAGAATGCTGGAAAAAGATTGACAATTTTGTCATTTTAAATTCAGTTTTTGTTGTTGTTGCCTTAAGTTTTTGGCTAAAAATACGAGATATTTTTATGCAAAAATAGTTTCTTTATGAGTATTAATTTTAATAAGTGCAGCCCTTGAAAAAGTGCTTCATCAAAATATGTAAAAAGATTAGTCAATACTGAGGTGCTTCAATTCACACTTCACTGTTTGCTTTTGAGTTATTTAAGACAGGCTCCTTGTTGTCGAGGGGGATTAAAAGATACACGCAGAATAAAGTCGGCAACAAAAGCTGGTAACCTCGCCAACCATATGAGAGAATACTTGGCATCTGGGCCAACTAAATAGCGGTCATGTGGAGAACTTGACATCAGGGCTTCCAGTATTGTGTTGACTACTGGGGTAATATCTGAACTGCGATATATGTCATTTGTCAGCAATTCAACACCTGCAAAAATAACCAGTTACTTGTTGAGCTCCAAAATTGATCAGCAACTAATATAAACTGAGGTGGAAAATATCAGTTTACATACAAACATACCCACATGAGAATTATGAAATGATCTCCAAGGGAAAGTCTCAGTATTTTATAACAAATTTTCCTGGCTAAAGTGAAACCTTGCTTTACAGTAAGCTTGATATTACAGAATTTTGTTTTGGTCCCTAGCTCATGCATACAGGGTAAATTACCGGTAAGTGATGGGCCAAAATCCAACACACAGTCTACTGCCTGGGGCAGGGAGGGGGCACTCCCTACAGTGGACTATACAGGGAGGCTTCATCAGAAAGGGGTGCCTTTTTCAGACTGTTGGGATATAAAAGGATAGGGATTTTACAAGTTGAAGACAAAAGCGTAGGGAAAACTATTTTAAAAGGACCGTTTATTATATCTCAAACAGACCCACAAGTGAAAAATTAAGAAGAGATGTAGTATCCCTTTCTGTAGGCATTTGAAAAGGTTACCATTTTTACCAAATGGTAATGAGGTGTAGTGATCATTCTTGAAGTGACGTGTTTCCCTCACTCGACGACTCACTCACTGGATCACTCCATTCTGATATAAAACAACAATTAATTCATGCATTTAACGCTGAACGTGCTGACAGAAAGGTTCTTTAAAACGCCATTCAGCGCATGTCCAAACAAATTATTCTCCAACCTCGTTCCCAGGGTCTCTCTCTTTCAGGGAACTAAATTGAATTTTCACAAAACAAATCGAAAGAGGATCAGTTACACTCATCCTCTGGTGATAAAAGAGAATAGAATTCGCTCTATGAAGCCTCAGAGCATAGGTTATCAATGACCAATTCACGTAAAAAAACATTTACATTTGCCATGTGACGCCTTTTAGTAAACACAACATTCCTGTGCACATTTTTGTTTCGCGTCCCATCATCTTCGTGTCACGTCATTCGTTCTTCATCTTTTTGAGTCGTGCAGAAACGCCCATCTTTCTCTCAAATTTTATTCGCTGCTCATAAATAACGCTATACGTGCTGACAGAAAAGTAAACATATTCACAAAACAAATTTACTTAAAAGGTAATACACTAACCGGTAAATATTTTGGTTGTGAAAACTGAATAGCGCTACGATCGACGCTTTGATCTTTCAGAGGTATACAAATGGATTACCTTTTCTGACAAAAATGGTATATGAAAGGCCAGGGTTTGAACCTTATATTAGTGCAGACCCTCCTCATCTAAAACAATTTTGAGTACCCCCCCTGGGGCGTACTCCTGACAGTACCCAGTACCCCTGCAGTGCACCCCCATACCTCTATGCAAATACTCCTCTCCATATTCGTCCTTTAACTCATCGCTCAGCGTGTTCCATCCCTGTTTTAACTGCTGCTCAAGCATAGTAGGGGTGCAAATGTTGGTGTGGAATGATCCTGGTTCCAGCATACTGACTTTGATTCCCCAGGGTTGCATCTCACGTCTCAGGGCATCAGAAAACGCCTCCACGCCATATTTGGTCACACTATATGATGCGTAAAAGTTGACTGAAATTCGCCCTATTGACATGAGATGGCAAATGAGTTAAACAACTCTTTATAAGAGGAATGACTAAGCAAGCAAAAGCAGATTTAGCCTGTTTCAGGCTCTCAGTAGTCGAAGGAAAAAGCAAAAAATGTAGGCGAGCAAGGAAAAAGCAAGCGGGACGAAAGGGCGAAGCTTCGCACTTCGTCCTGTTCGTTTTTTTCTCGCTTGCACATGTTTTTTTTTTTTGGCTCTCCCCCAGCTACCGAGAGCCTGGAACAGGCTATAGCAGATCTAGACCTTTAGCTAAGTGGTGGGCCTGATCATCCAGGCCCTGGAATAAGGAGGGAGCCCGCTCTCAAAAATAATTTTTCTCAGCCCTTCAGGCCGCTATTTTGCCAAAAAATAAGGTGGGGCCCCGGGCCCCCTAGGCCCCTCCCCTAGATCTGCCACTGGCGAGTGCAAATTACCTGCCATGCTTGACATGTTGACCACTCGCCCATGGGTCTTCTTGATCAAAGGTAGAAAGGTTTTAGTAACATCAATCATTCCCCACAGATTGACGTCAGCAGAGCGTCTGAAGATATCTAGTGGTGTCCACTCAATGGGGCTGAAGTTAAGAATTCCTGCATTGTTTACCAGGCCCCACAATCCAGCTGGAACAAAAATAAGATATTGTCTTAATAGTTACATATCAAGCATCTGTCAAAAATTTATTTTATCATTTAGTACACATTTTGTTTCCGTTACCATACAAAAAATTGTTGGTCATCCCTTCAATCATTTCCTATGGTGCCGTCACGCAACACTTCTTCCTGTCTGGTGGGTAGCGTTGCGTGACAACCACCGCAGTAACTCAATGTTTCTAGAAATTGAGAAGGCGGAAAGATTGTAAGGCGAACGTTTTCGTGTCTACGAGGACGGCTACTGCATGGAAACCCTCGTGTCGGATTTCTCGGATGTATAGAGTTTTGTACATCTGCTTACTATAAGTTAAAGTACTAATTTTGACGTATTAGAAACTCAGATCAGTTTTAATATACCTACCCGAGGAAACTTCTCTCTTGACCTCGTTGAAAACATCTTTAATCTGCTGTGAATTTGTCACGTCCAACTGGAATATTTTCAGTTTGTCGCTCGTCACGGATCTCAAACGCTGTTCTCCATCTTTCGTTAAACAAGTCGCCAACACACAAACTCCCATCTTGTCCAATCGAATGGCTGTCTCTCGACCGAAGCCACGATCGCAGCCCGTTATCAGAACATATTTCCCTTGCAAATCAATTTTTGACTTTGGCAACAAATATCTGACAAAAAATATGGTTATCAGTGCAACGACAACCAGGAGGACCCAAGAGGGAAGTAAGGATAGAAAGCTTGCAGGGTTCATTCTTCTCTGTGTCCCACAGACAGCTGAGACAGGCTTGTGTAGCCGGGTGTGTTAGGTGCCAGCCTTGTCACGCGATCGCCAACCTCGACTCCGCTTTGAAAGCAGATGGCCCTGGGGACGAGGCTGAGAGAGACTGAGATCCCTTCGCCGCGAGAAAAATAACGCCTGATCGCAGGTTACCCCAAAGGCCCAAACACGCCCAAATATGATTGAGCCACTACTCCTCTCCTACTTTCCCTCACTAAGGGAAAAGCCCTGGAAACAAGGGTAAAAAGTTGCCTCATATTTTTTTATTTACTTATTGTCAAACCAGTACATGTCGTACAGGTATAAACTGTCCGCTGAAACTCATATCCATAGCTCTAATATCCGTTTCGTAAGAATTAGTTACTCAATTCATTTTTTCAATTTCAAGAATGTATGGGCAAAATCCGATTCAAATCCAAAATTGCAATTTTATACCAGTCAAACTGGCACATTGTTCCACCCAGTCTCCGATCCGCTACTCTTATATTCGAGCTGTTCCAATTATTTATTTAACTAATTAATTTAATTTTAATTGTTTTTAACTTGACTTTTGTTTTTTCATTCATTCAGTTCTTCATTCATTCATTCATTCATTCATTCATTCATTCATTCATTCATTCATTCATTCATTCATTCATTCATTCATTCATTCATTCATTCATTCATTCATTCATCATTCATTCATTCATTCATTCATTCATTCATTCTTTCTTTCTTTCTTTCTTTAGGGGTATCAAATGGTCTATGCGAGCATTTGCGAGCATGCGACACAGCGGCTTTCTTTGCGAGCACGAGCATTGACAAAAGTAAGCCTTGCGAGCAACGAGCACTTTTCAAAAAGCTACCTCCACTAAAAACCAAGCATGCGAGCACTTGTAAAAACGTGTGAGCATGAGCAAACGAGCACCCACTTGAATTTTTAGAGCATTGCAAGCAAAAGCTTAATTTTTCGAGCACTGCGACATTTTGAGGGACCATTCATGACCCCTTTCTTTCTTTCGTTCGTTCATTATTTATTTATTTATTTATTTATTCATTTATTATTTCCTCCTATTTTCCTTCATGTACCTTTACTAGTTTATTTCTTTCTTTTCTTTTCATTTACTGGAAAATGATTCGTCAAAAGAAGGGATCATGACCAAATTCCCGGCCAACTTACTGCATCCGCTCTTTGTTTTTTAATGTGTAACGTAACAAACTATAAAAACGCTTTGTGAATGGTGCTCGTAATTTTCTATTCCGCTGTCCGTTTCCTTGGCAGCTTATCAAAAAAGATGCTACTTCTCTTGCTCAGCTCAGCTCTGTGTCACTTTGTGTAGCCAAAAATAGTTTTCGGTGTACACGAATAAGGGTTTCCCATATATATCTAGCCTCCCACCGAGACGTCCTGTAGAATCGTCACGCAATCTTTTCTTGGCGAGAAACGCGTGATGAACCCAAAGTGGGCTGTGTAGGAGCTACCTGCGCACAGGCAAGAGGAGCACTTTTCAAAAAGACGTATTTTTATTCCGTGGCGCACCTGAAAACTAGCTTTTTAGCTAAGTGTTGCAGACCACGTTAAATAAAGATTGTATTGTATTGTATTGTAGGAAATTTCTTGGTAATTACTGCAAGATTTCTCACGACCATCGTAAGCCTAAAAGCAATCAGTTTCAGCAAACGTGGAGAACTCGAAGCGCAAACATGCTACCGACTAAAAGCGCGGAACGCGCGTGGCAAGCATTCCCGTACGAATGAAGAATTTTTTCATATTTTGGTCGCGCGAAAATTGGAGCCAGGGAAAAAATAGCAGGAAGGGGAGGGGAGGGAGATGGCACTTGTCACATAATGTGATTTTGTCTAACGCGTTTCCCACGCTTGGCGTCGGTCACGTGTATTTAAATTGTGTTTCCATTGGTTCATTGTATTGTTGGCGTCTCTTGTTCTTGGCCATACTGAATGGCAAACAACAACACTGCGCTAAGATCGCACTATTTGGTCATCATGTCAACTCGAATTCGTGAACTCGTGACTAACGTTTCTTCTAGGTCCCGGTCCGGGGTTGATAACTGCCATAATTCTAAAGAGAAAGTCAGTGATACAAGAAGGCATCATTGCCAGCCACACCATGACCTTAGCATCCAGGCCAATGACGTAATGTGTTCTGGGGTTGCGTGACGTCAGAGCGTGGACGACACTGCTGACCACTTTGTCCGTGCGCGCCGAGGTTACGGTGTCGAATAGCTTCATTTTCTTCAAACCTGTCCAGGAAAAAGAAAAATTCATATTAGAAAGCAATTTTAAAAAAGAGGCGCGGTGCAAAAAAACAAACGTTTCCAAACCCTTTATTACCTCTTTGTAGTCCTTCATCTCCACCGTATTCTTGCTTCAGTTGTTCACTGAGCCCATTCCACTGTGATTGCAATTGTTCTGCTAAAAGATCTCCACTAACGAGTTTGGTTTTATGAGCTCCAGCTTCAATGATACTCACATGTACCCCCCAGGAATGTATTTCGCGCCTTAGCGCGTCAGAGAAGGCTGCAACACCATATTTGGAGATGGTGTAGGCGTGTAGGTAGGGAAGAGCTATTCGACCTAAAAAGGAAAAGATATGTATTGATTTTGTTCTACAAGTGAAGAAAAACTATCGTTTTTGTATTTTAACGGTCGAGAAAACAATTTCTTTGTTAAAAATAACAATTTCTTAAACGTTTGCACGTTTCTCTTCCAATTTCCAATTTACGAAATTTGCGTTCATGACAATTCGTACCAAAACGGCATAAATGGGAAAATCAAGTCGACGAAAACTTTATTTTTATAGCTTCCCTCTTTCTTTCTGATAACTGGATAATGTCGAAAACCGTCTTTATTTTATGTAAGCCATAATTAACAATTATTCTACGACTGCGCGTTGGCTATAACTATCTCATATCCAACAAGCGCGAGTGGAATAACTGTTTTATTAAAAATACCCAAAGATTTGCAATATTTGAGCTCCCCAGCTTTTATCGTTAACGCGTATCGGCTACCATATTTGTGGTCAATGTGAGCTCATATACTATTCGGCCTGTTAACCAATAAAAACTCAGGAATTGCAATATACTATGGCTAGTTTTTAATCTCACCCAAAATGCTTCCCATGTTGACTATGCGTCCGCGCGCTTTTTTCACCAGTGGGAGAAAGGTTTGCGTGACGAATATCATCCCCCAGAGATTGACATCCGCGATACTTTTAAAACTGTCCAGCGGCTGCCACTCAACCATGCCCACCGTCAGTTTGCCGGCGTTGTTTACCAGTCCCCACAGTCCTGTAAAGTGTGCAGAGTCAAGTGAGCTATAAAGGTTCTTCAATATCTCGTACCTTAAGCGCTCGCTTCTTATTGAGCTAGTCTATTACTTATGGACTTTTCGTAATTTTTCGAACTTCAAATCAGAATTACCAGAATCGTTCCCCTTGAGGGCTGGCCAAGCAGAACGAAGTCTCTCGATACGATCAATCAATTAGAGTCGTAAGAGCGCTTACAATCTAGTAATCGAAAATCGGAGTCGTAAGAGGAGCCATAGGTTCGTCGGAATCCGCTTATGACTCGCTTATGACCCCAGTCGCTTATGATCGAATGAAAACTAGACTGTCGGAGTCGCAAGCAGAAGCAGAAGAACAAACCAATCACAAGGCTAGTTCTCAGCCCTTTCTTAAACTTCCTTTCTGCTTGCGACTCCGACAATCTTGTAGTTTTCACAAAATCATAAGCAACGGAGTCACAAGTGGAATCGCAAACTCTTCTGACGACTCCGTCGGTTTAATTTTCATTAGATCGTAACGCCCCGGGCGTAACACTCTGCGCTTTTGTTTACGACTCCCACTCCGTCATCAGTGTTAACCAGACCCCTGCAGCGTTCTCTTACCCATACCAGTGAAGATGTTGCCCTATCGACCAATCAGTAGCCTGCGTGGTCGGTGTTCAAAGGGGAAGGAAAAGGGGAGATCGAGATCGAAGCGCGATGAGAGAGCGCCAGCGGATTGGTCTTTGCGCTCGAACTCCCCTTCTTCTTCCCCTTTGAACGCCGGCCACGCAGGCTAACCAATCAGTAGCGTTTTCCCTGTTTTTGGCCCTTCCCAAAAAGCAAAACCGGTAACTGAAAAAAAAAAAACGAAAAGAAAGTATTTCAACATAAACCGTTATTTAATAAGGTCTAGTCGTCATAACGACCCATGGCTTGCGTCACTGTCTCCTATATCCTCCCGCGGAAAAAGGGACACGTATCTTTTTCATGTGCAACAAAGAAAATTGGAGAGGGCTGCGCGCAGACTAAACGACCGAAATAACGGCTGCCAAGGAGACTATCATTTGAGCTGTCACGCGACGCTGGAAAACCGTTGCGTGACGACCCAACAGAGCGTATAAAGTTTCAGTGTAACTATCGTTCACCTTCGAACGCAGACGTAAACAATGTTATTTTTAGATGGAATATCTTCATATCTCGCATCATGGTTGAATTTACATTGCATTTAGAGTGTGGCATTTTTGCATTCACATCGCAGCTGCAGCCTCTGTCTACTCTTATTTCCGATAAAGTTTCGCACGCAACTTGTCTGCTTCAGCACCGGTCACGCAACGCTTCTCATCAAAATATTCGACATTACGTTCAAGTTTTGATGTTTTTATAGCCTGTATAAGCATCTTTACAACACTTGGAAGACCTAAAACAATTTCTGACACGGCGCCGCTGTGATATGTCATATGTGCCTGTGATTTCCGTTTTGTTGTCATACAAAAACACTCAGAATACATGTTCAATTCCAGACTTCTAACAAAATGATCGGAAATCGAATTGCATGAATCTCGATTAATCGTTCGCTTTTGAAATATCCGGCTATATCTGGACACAAATAACAATACACTTGAACCCTATTGAAGTGAGAGCCGACTTCTCGACTTCTGTTTCGTACCCTTTCGGGTACATCGACCCTGCGGCGTCGTTTTATAGAGTTCAGTTTGATTGAAATGAACTGGCTGTATCCTACACTCAGGATTTCTGGTTTTTGGGAAAATCAGAGGAAAACAGATAATCGATCGATCACTGTCGAGTCAAATACAATGTCGTCGATCGTCTAAAATAGGTTCCGGAGGTCACTAGAATTACCTTCATCCGCTGGGATCTCCTTCTTGATGCTTTCATAAACCTCTTGAACTTGATTGGCGTCCGTGACATCCATACAGTATGTCTTAACTCTATCACTACAAACAGCTCTGACAGAATCCTCCCCAGTCTTTGTTCTACAAGTCGCGATCACACGAAAACCCAACTGATCTAACTCCACTGCAATCTCCTTGCCAAACCCCGATCCGCTTCCGGTTATGAGAACGTATTTGTTTGTTATACCCTCGATTTTGTCCTGTCCTCCACGAAAATACAGGAAGATCCATCTTAAAATGTAGCATGTTGCTGCTACGAAGCACAAAATAACAATCGTAGACGCCATACTTGACTTGGCGCAGCCGGGGGGGGGAGGGGTGCACCTCCCGTTTCTTTGTGTAATGACGTGCCCTTACACTGCTACCAACTTTGCTAATTACAACGCACTCAAATACAAAAGATCTTTCAGTCTAGACAAAACAAAAACGATTTGGTAAGAATCGATTCGTGAATACGATTGAATTGGTTTCGAATCACGGTGGGTTTCTAGAGATACACGGCCAAAAGAACTAAAGAAACCATAATTTCATTAGCCGAGAGGAAATTTTCTGAAATGAATTTTTACTTTTTGTAAGAAGTAAAATTGATGAAGTGCATAAAGCCTCTGGTGGTTAACACCACCAGAAGCTCCGGATTAGCATAAAACTGATTAAAAATTTACAATTGATTTTTATGAATATATTGACCTTCAATTTGCTCAAGTGTAAAAAAGAGATATCGAGAACAAAAGAAATTACGACTGAGTTATACTAATATTCATGCTTTATTCCTTACATAATTTTCAATGGCAAATAACAAAACTCTACAATTTAA
Source organism: Oculina patagonica (assembly GCF_052425735.1). NCBI lineage: Eukaryota > Metazoa > Cnidaria > Anthozoa > Scleractinia > Oculinidae > Oculina > Oculina patagonica. The sequence continues at coordinate 18,756,600 of NC_135759.1, read as the reverse complement.
AATTTATAAAATGTAGATATATGTAATTGTTATGTGCAAAAAGAAGAATTAAACGAATATATGTTCCAGTTTTAAGAAAATATCATTAAGTTTATGTTCTTGGGTGAAGAACGATATTTATGCGAAGTCTCACAAGAACAAACCCAAACTCTCACCAAAGAACGTTATATGCCTTCACGTGTAAAAAACAGCTTTTTATCATTTCATTGTTTTTATTAAATTCGGCTACAAAAAGCGGGGTCTAGCGCATGTTCACAAAATATTTCTTTCTTAACGTCAAACTTTTACATCCGAAACAAAAACAATTCTGAAAGTCCAATGCACGCCTTTGATAAAGTCTCATTAACAACTTTACACATTGTACATGAGGTTCGCAACTGTCTCGTACCCAGGCACCGCTCAATAAGAATCTGGATAAACGAAAAAACCCTTCAGCTCTGTCATATAACGAACAAATGTATCTTAAGCTTAGATCTTAGAAACGTCTTTAACTAATTATTCTTTTAGAGTGGCCTTTTAACTAAAAAGGTGTTCATTTACGCCATCAAAATTCCTTCAAAGTTGTCAGTGAGCTGAACCGTTCATGTGGGAAAATTCAAGCACATCTCGGGTAGGCAGTCTCACATTCTTGAACGGGAAGTCTATCAAGAGGAAATCTTGCAGTACTTCAGGCAAGTGGGTGCTCAACTTCAACTTCCACCCGTCCCAGCCAGTCACGTAACGCTTCTGTGGAAACTGTGACGTCAGGGGTGACACAACCGCGTCGATCACGTGACTTAATTGGGAACCAGATTTGCACCAGTCGCGAAATCCGTTAGTTACTGAAATGAAAACACAGTGGGTTAATAGATAGCAGCACAGTACATGGAAGGCGCGGTGGCCTAATGGTTAGTGCACTGGACTCTGGATCGAACGGTCTGGGTTCGAGCCCTGGCCGGGGTCACTGCGTTGTGTTCCTGGGAAAGACACTTTACTATCATAGTGCCTCTCTCCACCCAGGTGTACAAATGGGTACTGGCGAATTTAGTCCTGGGGGTAATCCTGCGATGGACTAGCATCCCATCCAGCGAGAAGCAGAAATACTACTAGTCGCTTCATGCTACGTAAACCGGATAAGCTCCCGCCTAATTGGCCACTAAGCTTGTATGCAGAGACTTTAAAATCACTAACGTTCACCTAATGACTCATTGGTTAAGAGGATTGCCACTCTCATTTCGGTGCCATACGTCTTCAGTAATCGAACACAAACATGCAACCGGTGCCAAGAGCAAGAAAACACGCGCGTAACCCAAGTCATGTTTGGCTTTGGCTTTGTTTGTGATTGGTTGAGACAAGAGAAAATAAGTATTTTCTCTTGGTTGAGAGAAGAAACATATATCATCGCTTACCCGTCTTAAGATATTCCTCGCCGTATTGCCGCTGTTTCTCCATTGGTAGGTTGTCCCATAGTTCTCTTAGGCGAGCTGCCAATAACTCATCGTTTAAGATCGGAGTGTGCGTGGTCCCAGGCTCGATAACGCTGACCAGGACTTCAAACGGGCGCATCTCGCGCCTCAGTGCATCTGCAAACGCCTCGACGCCATATTTGGTGATGCAGTATGGGGCGAATGTTTTGGGCGAAACAACTCCTAAGGGATATTAAAATGGAGCGATAATCAGTAACTGAAACTATTTTATGGGTATTAATTCGCACTTTCTTGACTTGCTCTTAAATCTTAATTGAATTTTAATGAATTTCAAGCTTTTAATACTTTATTTAATACTTATCAAGAAAAAAATTTACACTTCGCAGGAAGTGTGTATCAGTGGAAATGCCTTGCCGTAACATGTTTAGGATCAACGATGGTCCCATAACTAGTACTATACACCACTTTCATAATGGCGGCCAATTTATTTATTCTTTTATATGTATGTTAATTAGCCCTACTGGCCTCGTTTTAGAGTAAAAATTCTTTTGAATTTTTCACATGCTGACGAGGCCAGTAGGGCTAATTAACATACATATAAAAGAATAAATAAATTGGCCGCCATTATGAAAGTGGTGTATACGGAGTCCACTGAAGGAAAATTTGTAGTTTTGAGCTTTGAGTGCAGAAATTGGAAGGAAAAACTGCATACTTACACAATCGACCCAACGAATGGCACGTTGTACCGGAAATTGACCAATATTTGGTTGATTTATCTAAAAGCTTGAAACCAAAAAGGTTTTGGAAATTCTTCTAATCGAAAGCGTAAAGGTGTATCCCACCCATGTGTGATTTGATTGGTCACCCCCTGTTATCCTACAACTATTCCTCTTATACAGTTACAGTTCAGGGGTATACCAAACATACGATAGTTCTGATTTTTTTCTTTTTACATTTTTAGACCCTCTGCGTTTATTGATGTGGTTTATAAAACTTGACACACTGATCAAGTGTATTTATTAATGTGGGAAATAGGCTATTCCCTGCGGAAGTTCCCGTGTTACCTGCTATGCTACTGACGATTACGATGCGTCCTTTGGCCTCCTTTACCAGTGGTAGGAATGTCTTGATTACATCTATCGCTCCCCACAAGTTAACGTCTGCCACTTTCTTGTAATCGGCAAGTGGCACCCACTCGGTTGGTCCAATACTTAAGACTCCGGCATTGTTGACCAGTCCCCACAGGCCTGTAATAAAACAAAAAGCTTAATATTGATTTTTATACTCGAAGAAAAATAATACCTATCCATTTGAAGATAGGAAGGCGCGGTGGTTGACCTACTGGTTTGTGCGTTAGACTCCGGATCGAGTGGTGCGAGTTCGAGCCCTGGCAGGGGTACTGCGTTGTGTTCTTGGGCAAGATACTTAACTCTCATAGTGCCTCTCTCCACCCAGATGTATAACATGGGTACCGAGGAATTTACTGCTGGGAGTAACACTGCAATGGACTAGCATCCTAGTCGCTTCATGACTGTTTCATGCTACGGAAACCGGGACAACATCCGGCCTTATGGGCCACTAGGCTCGTATGCAGAACTTTAACCATTTGAAGACAGCTAGTTCTTTTTCCAACTCGAGGACAAGAGGTGTTTAGCGTACGCGTGTGAAGGCTACTCGCCACTCGCACATTCTCCCTGCACGCAACCCAGAAGGATCGTGTTTTTTTTTTCGGGGAGATGTCTGATTGAGGGCTTCCACGACTTTTATTATGTTTACCTGCCCGGGCATTCAAACACAAACTAACTTTCTGAAAATTACGAACCCACTGAGCTTAGTCCTACTTTAGGGAAACATTGCGTAGCTTTCAGTAGCCTGCGTAGCCTGCGCAGCTGGCGGTTTTGTTGGGGTTGACGCGCGCGCGAGCAAGCTGCGAAGCCGCGAAGCAAGGTACGTACGTAGGCTAAGCTTTCAGATGCCGGACAGGGTGACAAAAGCGTTTCGCCGTAGATAGACGCTCGGAGACCCAAGTAAAGATGCTTTCAGCAAATCTGAGCTAGAAAAAGTTAAAACGATCGAAAACGAATTGGGGAAAGTTCCCTGCAGAAAAATGTTTGAGTCCTGTTCATTTTCTCGTTCGACCCGATCCAGGCTCCTGCCTAGTTCGCAAAGGACCCCCGCGCTTTCAAGCAATCGTTTTGCTTCACTGTTGAAAGATTTGCGCGATTTCGTAACATCATGAAAACATAAATAGACTTTTTAGGTTGGAATTTAAAACGATAAACAATATCGTTAGTGACAGATTAGAAGATCAGCTGACATGACACTTGAAGTTGTAAAGATTCTAAATTTGGACATTATAGGTTGCGTATTAAATTGCGGTGTGTCATTCTTCTCCGGAAATTGTTATTATCGAAATAACAGTATACTACAAGAATAGTGTTTAACTACTCATTTAGATTAGATGATATCTAAACAAATCTAATCTAAACAAAACAATAGATATGTTCAATATCTCTGAAGCCCAATTAACTGGCACGTGGCACGCGTTGAATTATCGGATAAAAGACTTTTGTTTTACCTGATTCGCCATCAAGAAATTCCTTCACTTTGCAAAAGACTTCTGCTATTTGCTTTGAGTTTGTCACATCCAACTGGAAAGTTTTCAGTTTATCGCTCGTCGCTGATTTCAAACTCTGTTCTCCTTCTTTCGTTAAACAAGTCGCCAACACACAAACTCCCATCTTGTCCAGTCGAATGGCTGTTTCACGGCCGATGCCAGAATCACATCCCGTTATCAGAACATACTTTCCGTTTATATTCAAATTAGCTTTGCTTTTCCTCCAAGAAATCCACAAAACAGCGATTAATGGGGCAATTGCTGCGGTCACAGTTACAAACCACATGGTGGTCCGAAACGAAAACTCTTTCGTTCCGCCGGCTGTTCTGTCAGTTTCAGTCGTTTTTCCTTACAGCTCAAGCTGTGAGGTTACACAGAAACTCGCCCCGGAATTGGCGTAAAATGTGTGAAGAAGTGCCGCCTGTAGCTACAACAACTGCGATTAGGCTATAAACTATTTCTGGCGCTTCCCGGAAACAATGCTATAATATTTAACAATTTTTGGAATTTTTCCGCCGAATCTGAACAAAAGTGCGCAGATAAACTGAAAACGTGAAGATTTTGCAGCCGTTTTATTGGTTGCTCAATACCTGAAGGTCTCATTACTACAGCGACTGGGGAATATCAAAGATTAGTCGAGATCTTTTTTGAAATGTCCCACAATACGCGTGCGTTATTACCATTCGCGAGCAGAGACGAGATAAAAGGAGATTTAACATCGTTCGAGAGCTATTAAACGTTATTCAAAAATCCTAATCTTCTTAGGATCTGATGTCTGATTTTCGAATGCACGTAATTTTTTCGCAACGCTACTCCATTCCCGAGAGATGATTTTATTCTTCACATTTCGAGTTGACCCTTTTTCAGACTGTAGTTTTCTCAACGCTAAAAGTATAAAGAAGAATTCAAAACTTTCATCTGTAAGCGGCTTTTTCGGTCCGTATACGCCTGTGTTGCGCAATATTCCTGACGGTACATGACGTGACATGTGACATGGGACGTGGCGTGACGTCATACTTTTTCGTAGGCTTGGGAGGAAGACCGAACTCGAGAGAGCGGTAGAAACAGGGCGTGGAAATCAGCCTTCTCCTGCCCTGGTAAAAATCGAGCCTTACATTTTCGCGAAGTTAAAATTTCCGTTTTTGGTAACAGTTACCGATGCAACGTAAGGACCTGTATGGCAAATCGTTTCAGCTACTTTTGACAGACTGTATCTAGCAGGCTTTCCTTTGCCACTTACAATCGCGTTTGACAGAATGAAGTAAAGCTAGACCCGCAATCTGTCAATCATCTATTTCTAAAAATACAAACTGATCTCTCTTGCTCCCAGGGCCCCCACATTTTATGACAAGCTACGTAGCCCAGGGGTACAAATCTATTTATAGCCTTCTGCTGCCGTTTTGAAATCATTAATTGTTTGACAATTTAGCAGGATAAAGTCAACTTCCGTAATAACCGTGATATAAACGATGAGGGGACGAGGAGCAATATTTTACTAATCAAAGATGACGGACATTCAGTTATGTTTTATCAGCGTAGTTTAGCCCGGTCTATCAGACTGAGTGAAAACTGTCAGAAACTGAAGCGAATGCAACGTTTTCAGCACAGCTACATCCCTTAAATCTGGTCGCTAGTTTTTCTTTTCGTGACGAATAAAAGCTATAAGGTGAGAGTCATGAACAGGACTGCAATGTTTTCGCCTTTTCCGCGGGCTCACGCTTGGTGCAAGAAGAGGTCCATTTTCCACCCCCCTATTGAGAACCCCTGACGGAAATCGAGCCCATCACAGTTCACAACCTGCGAAAATTTGTAAGGAAGAGAACAGTAAGAGATAAATATTTGACTTCGGATTCTCAAATAAACACTGCATTTTGTGCCATGTTTAATTTGTGTCAGTCCTTGACCCGTTATTGCGTTGTTAAAATGGATAGAAAAGGGTTGTTAGGGGTATTTTCGTGACGCGTGATGGCCCTTTTGATTTTCCGTGAAATGAGAAATGGCTTTTTTCCCTCGTGAATCATGATTTCCATAGTAGTCGTAAACCGTGATTTTTCAAAACATTTTCTATTATTTTCCGTGAAGCGTGAAATGCCAATGTTATATTTTTCTTGAATTTCGAAAGGGCCGTTTCATTTTCCTTGAAACGTGATCTACACCCCCCCCCCCCCCTTTTTTAACCACCCTCATAGAAGATTCACTATGACTCAGAACAAAATCAAAAGGCTTACCTGATTTTCCTCCAAGAAGTTCATTCACTTTTCCGAAGACTTCTTCAATCTGCCTTGAGTTTGTAACATCCAACTGGAAGGTTTTCAGTTTGTCGCTCGTCACGGATTTCAAACTCTGTTCTCCTTCTTTTGTTAAACAAGTCGCCAACACATAAATTCCCATCTTGTCCAGTCGAATGGCTGTTTCACGACCGTAACCAGAATCACACCCCGTTATCAGAACATACTTTCCATTTAGGTCTAAACTAGCTTTGCTTCTCCTCCAAAAAAACCGCCATAAGGTGTAAACCGTGGAGAAAGCAACTGCCGCCATCGTAATTGCAAACAACATAGTTTAACCGATTTCACTTAAAAAAAATTTCGCCCAGAAAAGCTTCAGGAATGATCGTTTAAACGAGCTTAAAAACTGACTTTTTGGAATTGTTTCCAGTTGAAATACTGAAAAATATCCTTGCTTAAGTAGAATTCTTGGAATTGCCAATTACTAAAGTTTAGTAAAGAATGTTGTCTAAGTTCCTTCTCGGGTGATCAGCAAACTTCACTCCTAACAGCGCCTGAGAGCCTTCTCGTTCCTTTTATAGCGTATTTCCATCAACTTTTGAAAATACGTGACGAGGAAGTTCTGCTTTTGCACGGATCAGATTCTTGCGGTATTTTTCGGGCCGTGTAACACTCACCCACATTAGCTGAAGAGCACGCAACTAACTAATTATACTTAACTGTTCAAATGAAAAGGCGGGATTAATTTTCTTACATGTTCCCTTCCAGTCTTTCCTCACTGCGTCTTTTTTCCTTATATAGCTGTATTTTTTCTTTCAATTGTTTGTATATCCGGGCTTAAGTTAATATTGTGCAGTGAAAATGGATTAAATTAAATTAAAGAAATATTCATTTCTCTTTTATACTTCACTAAGGATTTTGAAAAACAATTCAACAAAATACACGCCCTTCACCGTTCGCCTACCGTTCCAGCAAAATTCCTTCAATTTTTTTATTTATCGGCCGTGTCAGCACTTATGTAGTATTTATTTTTTTTTAAGTTTTCCTGTCGATTTGTCAAAGTTTAATACAAGTTTTCTCGGTTTGTTGCTGTAAGTTCATATCGGTTCTGTTAATTACGAATGAAATGTAACAATTATTTGTTATTTACTCACTTTTGTCTTTTGCTACCGTTTTAGCTTGTGTTGTCGTGATATGCAAAATAGGTTTTTTTTGTAAACGACATAAGCCCTCTGGGCAAATGTAAAGCTAGAGCATATAGTTTTTAAATTATTATATATAATAACAATTGTTCGTGGTTCGTTCAAGAGCAGGAAGTTACAGACTTCTGCTTTAAGTTCTTGAGATAGTAGGTGTTAAATAACTCAAACAAACCGTAAATAACTCAATAAACAGAAAAGCACGTTCGAGAAACGGAATTCAAAGACTGCGTAGACAAACTAAGTAGCTACATTCGGTTACAAATGTTTATAGAAAACGACATTTTTCAATACCCTTCCCGCTATACAACTAAAAATGGTTCTTTATTTCTCTAAACTCTTTTTCTTCTATGTTATACAGATGTGCAAGTCAAGGGGTATTATATATTTGTGCACCGGGCTGAAGTTGTCTGCCAATTCACTGCCAATTCGCCAGCTGCCAATTCGCCCTCTAGAAGAACACTGCCAATTCGTTTCTCTTTTGGTTTTTATACAACTGTCGTAACCAATGTGTTGCCACCTTAGAAGGAATGTTAAAATTAACATTTGCGCACACGCAAACGACAGGACAGGGGGCTTGAGCCCGGGAGAAAAGGGGCGGGAAGCGGGATTTTTAAGGTGTCGGGAACCGGGAGAAAATGAGTGAAATTTCGTAATATTTCATTATATTTCGCAATAGACATGGAACAAACAGGAGAGAACAGCTACGGGAAGCGGGAGTAAAAGGTACGGGAAGCGGGAGGTTCAGACCCCCCCTGTCCCTCCCACCCCATTACTACAGCGACTGGGGAATATCAAAGATTAGTCGAGATCTTTTTTGAAATGTCCCACAATACGCGTGCGTTACCATTCGCGAGCAGAGACGAGATAAAAGGAGATTTAACATCGTTCGAGAGCTATTAAACGTTACTCAAAAATCCTAATCTTCTTAGGATCTGATGTCTGATTTTCGAATGCACGTAATCTTCACATTTCGAGTTGACCCTTTTTCAGACTGTAGTTTTCTCAACGCTAAAAGTATAAAGAAGAATTCGAAACTTGCATCTGTCAGCGGCTTTTTCGGTTCGTATACGCCTGTGTTGCGCAATATTCGTGATGGTACATGACGTGACATGTGACATGGGACGTGGCGTGACGTCATACTTTTTCGTAGGCTCGGGAGGAAGACCGAACTCGAGAGAGCGGTGGAAACAGGGCGTGGAAATCAGCCTTCTCCCGCCCTGGTAAAAATCGAGCCTTACATTTTCGCGAAGTTAAAATTTCCGTTTTTGGTAACAGTTACTGATGCAACGTAAGGACCTGTATGGCAAATCGTTTCAGCTACTTTTGACAGACTGTATCGAACAGTCTTTCCTTTGCCACTTACAATCGTGTTTGATAGAATGAAGTAAAGCTAGACCCGCAATCATCTATTTCTAAAACTAGTAGTAATCAAAAATTAGGGAAGCGCGTTCGACGTATAGGTAATAGACCAAAGGTAGGCAGGCAGTGGCAAAAAAAAAAAACAATATGGTCGGCCTACTAGTAGTATAGCATGCTTTATACCAAAGTTAGTTGCTTATACCTCACTAAACGCGAGGAGGATAAGTGTGACGAGCCAAAAGAACAAAGAATAAATGGAATATCACGTACACAAAAATATTTTTTTTATTTCACTTGACTTGTTATCGTTTGGCACTAAACGAACTTCTGGAAATAGTTTCACTTCAATTTAAAATTCCACAAAGTACTTAATACAGACATAATTCACACAGTAATCCACTACACGCATATTACATTCACACAACGATTTCCTCGTCAAAACGTCTAGTGTTTCTAGAATAACGATATATCACTAATTCAGAGAAGTGATAAAACAATTTTAATCCGTATTATACCCACTCTCGATGCATGTAATTCTAACAAGTTGTAGTTTTGTGCAACATATAATTGCAGGAAAATACGCTGGTTTTTACGAACGAACTCCGTACGAAACTACGCATCGACTTACTCGATTTTCACTCTTTGTATGACGTTCGGTGGCTGAAGACAACTCTGCTTCCTTTAGTGGATGCTAACTCTCTAATGTTCTCCATGACGTTTTTGGCAAAATTACAATTTTGGCCATACGTTTTTAGCCATTTTTTCAAGCAAAATAATGTTTCTAAACTTCGTTTGGGACGCCATCTTGTTTTGCATGAAATTGAGGCCATCTGTGGCTACCAGTTTCTCGGCCGAGATTTGCCCCTGCAAAAATCAATCGGGCGGCCAATCTGGTGTCCATACATCTGCGCGCGCATTACGGCTCGATTCATTCCGCATAACAGTACACAGGCATACCAACTCAAAAGACACAGGACCCAAAAACAAAATTAGGCTTGCGCTCTCCTTCGTCGAACGCAAATACAAACTGATCTCTCTTGCTCCCAGGGCCCCCACATTTTATGACAAGCTACGTAGCCCAGAGGTACAAATCTATTTATAGCCTTCTGCTGCCGTTTTGAGATCATTAATTGTTTGACAATTTAGCAGGATAAAGTCAAATTCCGTAATAACCGTGATATAAACGATGAGGGGACGAAGAGCAATATTTTACTAATCAAAGATGACGGACATTCAAATACACCTAATTGCAATAAGGTTGTCATAGAAAAAAAGAAAAAGGAAAAAGTCAAATAGGAATTAATTAGGCGCATGCATGAAATTTATTCGTACAAATGGCCTCAAAATGCCTCAAAATACGAATAAATCGATTAGTCTTGTTACAGCATAAAAAAGTGGACTAAAAGTGTGCAGATTAAAACTCGTGAGTTTTCTGTAAATGCTATCAGTTATGAAACTACGCTTATTAATTCCTATTTACCCTTTTTTCTTTTTCCTTTTACTATGACAACGTTATTGCAATTAGGTGTATGTTTTATCAGCGTATTTTAGCCCGGTCTATCAGACTGAGTGAAAACTGTCAGAAACTGAAGCGAATGCAACGTTTTCAGCACAGCTACATCCCTTAAATCTGGTCGCTAGTTTTTCTTTCCGTGACGAATAAAAGCTATAAGGTGAGAGTCATGAACAGGACTGCAATGTTTTCGCCTTTTCTGCGGCCTCACGCTTGGTGCAAGAAGAGGTCCATTTTCCACCCCCTATTGAGAACCCCTGACGGAAATCGAGCCTATCACAGTTCACAACCTGCGAAAATTTCCCACATCAATTTTGTAAGGAAGAAAACAGCAAGAGATAAATATTTGACTTCGGATTCTCAAATAAACACTGCATTTTGTGCCATGTTTAATTTGTGTCAGTCCTTGACCCGTTATTGCGTTGTTACAATGGATAGAAGAGGATTGTAAAGGGTATTTTCGTGACGCGTGATGGCCCTTTTGATTTTCCGTGAAATGAGAAATGGCTTTTTTCCTTCGTGAATCATGATTTCCATAGTAGTCGTAAACCGTGATTTTCCAAAACATTTTCTTTTACTTTCCGTGAAGCGTGAAATGCCAATGTTATATTTTTCTTGAAGTTCGAAAGGGCCGTTTCATTTTCCTTGAAACGTGATCTACACCTCCCCCCCCCCCCCTTTTAACTACCCTCATAGTAGATTCACTATGACTCAGAAAAAAATCAAAAGGCTTACCTGATTTTCCTCCAAGAAGTTCATTCACTTTTCCGAAGACTTCTTCAATCTGCTTTGAGTTTGTAACATCCAACTGGAAGGTTTTCAGTTTGTCGCTCGTCGCGGATTTCAAACTCTGTTCTCCTTCTTTTGTTAAACAAGTCGCCAACACACAAATTCCCATCTTGTCCAGTCGAATGGCTGTTTCGCGACCGTAACCAGAATCACACCCCGTTATCAGAACATACTTTCCATTTAGGTCTAATCTACCTTTGCTTCTCCTCCAAAAAAACCGCCATAAGGTGTAAACCGTGGAGAAAGCAACTGCCGCCATCGTAATTGCAAACAACATAGTTTAACCGATTTCAGTTAAAAAAATTTTCACCCAGAAAAGCTTCAGGAATGATCGTTTAAACGAGCTTAAAAACTGACTTTTTGGAATTGTTTCCAGTTGAAATACTGAAAAATATCCTTGCTTAAGTAGAATTCTTGGAATTGCCAATTACTAAAGTTTAGTAAAGAATGTTGTCTAAGTTCCTTCTCGGGTGATCAGCAAACTTCACTCCTAACAGCGCCTGAGAGCCTTCTCGTTCCTTTTATAGCGCATTTCCATCCAACTTTTAAAAATACGTGACGAGGAAGTTCTGCTTTTGCACGGATCAGATTCTTGCGGTATTTTTCGGGCCGTGTAACACTCACCCACATTAGCTGAAGAGCACGCAACTAACTAATTATACTTCACTGTTCAAATGAAAAGGCGGGATTAATTTTCTTACATGTTCCCTTCCAGTCTTTCCTCACTGCGTCTTTTTTCCTTATATAGCTGTATTTTTTCTTTCAATTGTTTGTATATCCGGGCTTAAGTTAATATTGTGCAGTGAAAATGGATTAAATTAAATTAAAGAAATATTCATTTCTCTTTTATACTTCACTAAGGATTTTGAAAAACAATTCAACAAAATACACGCCCTTCACCGTTCGCCTACCGTTCCAGCAAAATTCCTTCAATTTGTTTATTTATCGGCCGTGTCAGCACTTATGCAGTATTTATTTTTTTTTAAGTTTTCCTGTCGATTTGTCAAAGTTTAGTACAAGTTTTCTCGGTTTGTTGCTGTAAGTTCATATCGGTTCTGTTAATTAATTCTGTTAATTAATTTTGCCTTTTGCTACCGTTTTAGCTTGTGTTGTCGTGATATGCAAAATAGGTTTTTTTTGTAAACGACATAAGCCCTCTGGGCAAATGTAAAGCTAGAGTATATAGTTTTTAAATTAATTATACATAATAACAATTGTTCGTGGTTTGTTCAAGAGCAGGAAGTTACAGACTTCTGCTTTAAGCTACTTGAGAGAGTAGGTGTTGAATAACTCAAACAAACCGTAAATAACTCAATAAACAGAAAAGCACGTTCGAGAAACGGAATTCAAAGACTGCGTCATCTGTGTCCGGATGTGTAGTGGAGGCAAAATAAGAAATATTCTGACGTCATGTTCAGGTTCTCAGCAAATCTATCGGTCGTCGAACTTACTATTCTCACTCTTTGACGCTCATTGGCTGTGGTAAAAATCTTCTGCCTGAAAATACTATTGACTACTAATTTCACATTGCACTTACATTTTATTCTCTAGTGTAAACTTTAGTTTGCGTAGTTCCTTGCGCAGTAGTTGGTTGACTTGGCTAGAGGGCTAGGGTAAATTTCAGTCGGCAGGGGTTTCCAGAAGAACACAAATATTATTATAAACAGCAGCATTAATTTGTAAAGATTGCAAAATAAACTTTGGCTCATGCCAAAGAATATAGTAAATATTTACCGAGCATAATATACCCACGTCCGGTAAGCCGAACTATAAACAGAGTAGCCATGTTTGTGAGTAGATGAACCACCCACGAAACCCCCCAAATCGACAAGCCTATGTGGTCGCTTAGAGGGAGGGAGGGGGGGATTTTAATTCATAGCCTTTAGTCGTTTCAGAGTCTTAACCCATGCACAAATGCATTCCGGCGGTAAACCCAAAACGAAAAAAGGGAAAGGAGATTTCAGTGCGTCCAGTGAAATTTCCAAGTTGTGATACTACTGAGAAGTGTCACTATGAACCCTAAGCCACCAGTGAACATCGGATTTGAGAAATAAAATGTTTCAATATAAGAACAAACTTAAAAGATTAAACCATTTAATACCAAGACTATATTAAATTGAGTATATTAACATTTAATTACCTTTTACCTTTGAGAATAGCCAATGTCAAAAATGCAGAAAAATAACAGTTATCATCATAGATAACTTAAAACTGAACTCAAAGTTTCTCCTCGAACAACGAGGCATATGTTGAGAAATATGTTTTTCATTGTCGATAATACACAGTAATTTGCTTTTGATACAAAGGTTATAAAGTATCTTCAAGCTAGTGGGCGTATTTCGGGAATGTAACATCACAAAAACTGATAACTAATTTCGTATTTTTTTTTCAGATATGTCAGAAAATCTTAAAGTGGCTTCAAAAGAGTTTTGACGTATCAAATCTTACGATATCGATAGCATTGTTAGCGATCTGACGGGGGCGACGTCTCTAGTAAACGCTGTTTCCCGCGGAAAACAGGAAGGAATTTACCTCCCCCAGGGGGGATTGAACTCCCATGTGACAGAGAACTCCCATTGAACTCCCATGTGACAGAGACGGGAATGCTTGTTGTCTCGCTTAGAGGTATAAATAACGGATTTTGGTCTTACTTAGGGTGTTTATGTCAGAACGCCAATATTTTTAGCCGCCTTGGTCTCGTCTAGGGTTGCAAGTAAGGAAATTAAAAGGCGGCGTATACTGTATACGGTCTAGTCCGATCGGGCATGAAAAATGGTATCTTTTATTGAAGGGTCAAAAAAAGATTGAGCCACGCCCTGATTGGTCTCCTGTAGAGGTTCAATTCACATTTTCCGACGAGCAACCGCGTCCCTTTTTATAAGATAATAATTTTGAGAAAATCTGGAGAATACTCCGAACTTTCCAGAAGAGACTTTCGTTACTTTAAGGAACGCACAAACAGCGTTTGTTAGAGTTGTAATCCCGAGAAGTCAGCTTTACTTCTAGTATACAAACTTGTTTGGTTTGCTTGTTGCATTAAAGTAAAGTGATAAACAAAAATGATTTGTGATAAAATATATTTTCATATAAAAATAGCGCTGTAATTATTCCAAGAATTTTTTTCAGGTAGCTTACAAATAAACTTTGAACAAGTGGAAGTTTATAAGAACCACATCATAATATCTATATAAATTTCTTTTGTAACCTATGCTGTGAGTAACAAGTAAAGAGATTTTGTTTCTACTGAAAACTGGCGAACTACTATAAAGCTGCCGAATGGTGCAAAGCCCACTTAATGATACACCATGGGATATTAGAAAAGACACGATTAAAACTAATTAAAGAAATAAGCTCATACTCTTTTACCCTTTTTTCGCGCGAAAAGGTAATCGGTAATAAAAGTGGGTAGAAATGTCGACATAAAAATGGACACTTTTGCATCTAGGCCAACGGCATAGCGAGTTCGTGGACGTTGAGAAGTAAGAGCGTCGACCACAGCATCTACAACTTTGTAAGTGTCCGGGGAGGCCTTTTCGGAAGATTTACTGATTCCCTTTTTAACTATAGAAAGAGAAAAAGAAAAAAAAAAGAAGCTCAGTGATCTGTTAGTTCAGAAAATGGCCTCCTATTACAACAGATAACATCATACTGCGTTCACACTAGGCTGAGACATGTTTAGTCTAATCACGTTAAAGGGATTATGTCACGGATTTAAACAGATTTTTGAAACAGCCCAAATTTATATTTGTATCGTTGGAAACCTAAAAAAAAATGGTCCATTTTATTAACAATTGCTATTTTAGAGCATTTAAACTGTTTAAAAGCGCGTTTGGCTGCGGATGGCTCGGATGGAAATGGATTGCAATTTGAAAACGTTGGCCAACGTTTTCAAATTGTTTCCGCGCGCCTTAAAAAAAAATCGATATTCATAGCTGAAGTTTGATTTCTATCGCCAGATAAAGGTTATTACCTACCACCTATTTCAGAACAGTTAAGACCAAAAAAACAGCGAAATTGCCGTCACATAATCCCTTTAAACATGTATCTTTCGCTACGAAAATCGTTCACGCCAAGGTAGCCTGTTCCAGGAGTTCGGTTAGTTGGGAAGTAGCGCAAAAAAACAGGATTAACGCGGAGAACGGCGAGTTAAAAAAGAGGCCCTTATTTTTTTCTCGCCGTTTTTCGTGCCGTTTCCCACAACTAACCGAACGCCTCCCGAACGCCTGTTACACGACATACCGACCGCTGACCAACCCGTGTTCTGCCGTGAGTTAATTTTGTTTTGCAGTCAAATAACATTGCCTTGCCGTAAGTTAAGTTTGTAGTGCCGTGACTTTTTGTTTTGCCGTGACAGTTGTGGGCCACTGTAAGCTAAAGCTTCTGGTCCACTTAATTCTGATCATGATTGAAACTATCTCACAAGGAGCTATGTCAGGATATTTTAAGTCATTTTTCCGATGCAAAAAAGTACTTTCAAATTAAAGGAAACCTCAAAATAATTGTTTTCTAAGGTAGAAAAACAAAACAAAAGGGGTTTAAAAAATTTAAGGTGGCTCCGAAAAATTTTTTTTTCACTTTGCAAAAAGTTGTATGTTAACATTCTGATCATTATTCCGTAATAACAAATGGGGTCACCGAACTCGTTTTTGAGTTATAAGCACTTAAAGCGAAAATTAAGGGTATTTTTAACAGGTTCTATCGTTGCTATGGTAACCAGCGACGTCAAGAAAATAATCAGAATTTGTTTATCAATGTAGGGACATTTTTTTTATACAATTTTTGTTGCAGTAACTGATAAATATCTGTTGTACTGACCCATCAAAGTATAAGTGCTGGAAAGTGCTGGAAACTGTTATGAGCCTCCTTAAATGCACGGCGTTTAAACGAAATTAAATGTGAACGCAATATTAGTTGTGAAGGTTTAACAGTTCTTATTTCTCGAAATAACATCTTACTTAGATTTAATCTTTTCTCTCCATACTCCTGTTTTAACTCTGAACTCAGGCCATCCCAGAGTTCCTGTACAGACTGGATGTTACGCTCGTTACTAGATAAGGCGGTCTTAAACAAACCCGGCTCGATAATGCTGACCAGTACTCCCCACGGGCTCATTTCCCGCCTCAAAGCATCAGAAAATGCTTGCACGCCATATTTGGTGATGCAGTAGCTGGGCAAATTAGGCAGCGAGATACGACCTGTAACGATACAAAAAAACTTGGTGATAAAATAAAATATTTCGCTAATCGATGCGCTAGTAATTTGTTTGGCCTTCAATATCTTTCTGAAATCAAAAGATTTATATAACTTATCGGCATTTCATGAAACTATGGGCATGCTTAAAACATGTTCAGAGCGTAGTTCACTGCCCTAGAAGAAGAGCAAAAACATTTTACTCACCCAACATACTTGACAAGTTAACTACTCTTCCCCGGGCCTTCTTGACAAGCGGTAAAAAGGTTTTTGTGACATCAATCGTCCCCCACAGATTAATATCCGCGATGCGTTTGAATTTTTCCAGTGGAATCCATTCTATAGGCCCGACTAGAGTAACTCCAGCGTTGTTTACCAAACCCCACAGACCTGAATAAGAGAGTTATGCTCATGAGTTAGAAAGTAATTCTTTCAATAATGTTCCTTTACTTATTATACTGTTAACCTGCATGCGCGCAACCGTTGCGTTGTTACCGTGAGCTGGGACCGAAAGGGAAGAACTCTGGGTACAGCCCCCCCCCCCCCCCCCCATAAAAAAATGAAATAAATGAAATCAGTTGTGATAGGGAGGAAAAGTGAAACAATAAATACGTCTCCCAGTCCAGTTTGCTGAATTCCTTGCTCGACCTTAGCGCCTAAGTTTATTTGTTTTTTTTTCTCGGTAGCACATAAAAAAAAGAATTGTGTTAAAGTACAGTTTGCCGTGAAGCTAATCGATTCATTGATCTTAGCGGCCTGTGTTTTCTGCCACTGAACTTGTTGAGTGGTCACCCGCAGTATAGTAAACTTATGAAAGAATTTCGTGACACGGAGAAACAAGATTGAACCACAAGCAGTTCAAAAAAAACTCGGAATATGTAATACAAAATATAGACAAATATATGTAAAGCAAAAAACGCACTAGGCAATTGTTTATCTAGGTATCCCCTAGCACATTTTTCATGATACGGATCACATTCACGGATGTGAATATCAGCACGCGATGCAGTCCTACATTTTTGTAAACTGATATACGTTACCATGTCCCGAGGGCAAAAGTCCCTTTACTTGCTCGTAGAGGTCTTGAATCTGCTGCGAGTTTGTAACATCCAACTGAAAAGTTTTCAATCTTTCGCTCGTCACCGATTTCAAACTCTGTTCTCCATCTTTCGTTAAACAAGTCGCCAACACACAAACTCCCATCTTGTCTAGTCGAATGGCAGTTTCTTGACCGAAGCCAGAGTCGCAGCCCGTAATAAGAACGTATTTCTTGTGCAAGTCACTCACTTTCTTTCTCGAGAAAAACCTAAAAATCATGAAAGTTAAGATTATAACTATGCCTGTTATCAAACAGGTTAACAGCGGGGAAGAGCCTTCCAGAAATGACAGAAACATATCGGTGTTTGCGTTCTGGCTCAGTGATGTTTGTATGTGTGACATGAAAACATTAGTCCCCGAAAATATGTAAAATCGATGTCTTTTGTTTTTCTCTTTTCGTGAAAGGTCAAAATGTCAATTAACACGCCAATTAAAATATCACAGAAATGGCCGCCAACACAAAACAAACAATTATTTATTTTAATTGTATTTGCATCATTCTCCCATAGGGAATATTTACTTAGTTGGTATATGTGGCAAAGGCCCTGGTTATAGAAAGCAGTCCCGCGTTCAGAAAGCGAAATATTGAGCTTGAGGCGCAACAAATCGATGGATACTAATCGCCTGTGACAAATCACTAACAAGGGGTCGATTCCGTTTATAGAACGCCCAATGGCCAAAGTCACGCAATAGTCACGCAAGGATAGCATTATGTTCACTCTTGACGAGCTTCCAGCTCCCAGCGTGGTAACGAGTTGACTGATATTCAGTGTCATTACACGTAATGATTATTATTCTCAAGAGTCCGTTTTCAAATGTAAAAGGTAACCGGGACCATTATTGTAACCAGGAGATCAGACAAGTTTGTTATGAAATTTCGGAGCAGATCAATTTTGTCATTTGGCACCTCACGACACCCCGGTCGGATAGGGGTCTCGGATCACTCATCGAGTTTCTTATGCCCGACCGCCATTTTTTCTTGGGAGTTGGACTCGCTTTGGACTCACCTTGCAAATATACTAGAGGTCGCCGGGTACTTCAGTAATTTTTGAGCCGCCATACTCTTGGACCGGGCAATACGGTATTTGATGATATGCATATCATGTTGTTTACATTCAATGATGGGCACCAGGTTCCCCACAGCCGCAATCAGCGCCACAGGTTTACCATCCTAGAGCACATAAAAGCTCAACCAGCTAAGACCAAGAAACGGTCCGTTTTTTTTTTTTTTTTTTTTTTTTTTTGGGGGGGGGGGAGGTACTCCCTTTAGAGGACAACTCTTTAAATCCCTATCGCATAGTCCTCTAAAGGGTAGGGAAAACCGCGTCTGGAGTTTTTTCAAGTGAAAAAAGGATCTAGAGTTGTAGTATTCTAACAGTTTTTACTGGTTTTTATCAAAGGCATACGAAGGGTTATCCTTTTTTTTAACATTGTCAAGCGCCTTTGAACGTATGGAATTGGCGCTGTACAAATGATGATGATGATGATGATTATTATTATTATTATTATTATTATTATTATTATTATTATTATTATTATTATTATTATTTTCTGTCAAATATGGTATATAAAAGGGAAAAGAATTAAAAATCAGGGCAGAGCCTCCCCTTCTAAAATATTTTTAAGTACCCTCTCAGGCTCCTAGGCTTTGGTAGATTGTGCTAGCATAATTTTTTGGCATAATTGGAGCTAAAAAGCATAATTTGTGAAACGAGCACTGCCACGGCATAATTAGCAATTTTTAGCAATTTTTGGAGCATAAATTCATAAAATTTGGTAAACTATGGTGTACTTTCTACAGAAATAAATGAAATTTAGGTAGTTTGTTCTTGCAATGCGTGTTTTAGCTATACAATTGTGTTTGTTAAGTCGTTGGAGGCATTTTACAAACGGTTCAGAGATGCGAGCAGCTAATTTGGACAGCTGACGGCCGTGACAAACTGCCATAAAACACAAATAAATTTACAACAACAGTTTATTTGAAAAACATCATAATTTGGTGTCGTTATTGCGCACCTCTATGTGCAGAATCTACGTCATTTTGTGCGCATAATTTCGGAAATCAGAAGCATAATTTGGGAATTCTGGCATAATTTTTGCATAATTTGGCAAAATTTTGAGCACTGCTAGTAGCATAATATGCCACTTTTAGGAGCACAATCTACCAAAGCCTACTCAGCTCCCCTCTCCCCACACACTCCACGGGCAAAAAGCTCTCTTTCTTTGTATTAATATTTCGCTTAGTCCTTGTTAAGGACGTTTGCGCAAAAATATTCTACACAATAGACCAAAGCGTGTTTTTTAATTAAAAATATCAAGGAAGAATAATTAGCTTGATGCTAATTTTGTAGTGAAATATGTCAAAGAAGTGAGAAGTTTCCAAAGGTTGCCGAACGGTAAAAACATGCACATGAAAAAAAAAATCCCGAAAAATGTGAAGTTTTTTAATTTCCCTAAGCTTTCTTTGAGGAGGGCCAATGGGTGCAGACAGCAATCGACAGATATGGTTTATATATTAACATCAATGACCGGTACAATTTATTCATTTGACCGGTAACTGACTACTGTTCGTCAAGACACCGGCCCGAAATTTTCGTGTGCTTTGGGAAACAACCGAGAAGTTTTCGAGACTTGAATAAAGTGAGCGTGGGACTGGGTCGAAGAAGGCCGCGAGAATCTGGAATAGAGTAGTAGAATCCAAAATGGCGGATGATGTTCCTTATTCCAGATGAAAATCACGAAGGTTTTTCTCTTGTGGATTACCTGAAATAATGACAACTGCTAGCGATTGGGCATGGGAAAAGAAGCATTTAATTTCACCAGTGACTAGTGCCGAGTTTGTGGGTTCAGACTTGCTTATTTCAGGTGAGAAGCTAAAAGTTGCGCTGCGCGAAAAACGGAGTCGAACAGAATTGTGATCACGTGCGAAACTAAATGGAGACTAATCTTCCCTTAGCTATCTCATCCTAAGTAGACAAATATAATTTAGAAAACGGTCATAATTTTCCCAAGATTTGCGTCTGTCCTATGACTTATGGTGTTCTTTTTCTGCCATTTTGAAAAGGGAGAAAACATGAAAATCTGTCAATGTCAAGTAATTTCTGTATTATTTGATTTTTATCGGGAAGTGTGCTGTCACATTTTCATTTTCCATTCCGTTATGTATACAAAAATGTTTCTACAGACTTTGGTTCAGTTGTACAAGCAAATGTATGGAGAAGTGGAAAAACAAACCAGGGGTGCCCGTGGGGGTGGGGTACTAAAAAATTTAGGTTTGGGAGGCTCAGCCCCATGGCCCAAACCCTTACCCTTTCATATTCCATTTTCACAGAAAAGACAACCCTTTTGTAATTGGCACCCCTTTTAAATACCTACAGAAGCAATACTGCATCCTATCTCTTTTGTTACATTTTTTTCCACTTGAGATAAAGATAGATAGATAGATAGATGGGGGGGAGGGAGGGAGGGAGGGAGGGAGGGAGGGAGGGAGGGAGGGAGGTAGGTAGGTAGGTAGGTAGGTAGGTAGGTAGGTAGGTAGGTAGGTAGGTAGGTAGGTAGGTAGGTAGGTAGGTAGGTAGGTAGGTAGGTAGGTAGGTAGGTAGGTAGGTAGGTAGGTAGGTAGGTAGGTAGGTAGGTAGGTAGGTAGGTAGGTAGGTAGGTAGGTAGGTAGGTAGGTAGGTAGGTAGGTAGGTAGGTAGGTAGGTAGGTAGGTAGGTAGGTAGTAGATAGATAGATAGTTTCATCTTGAATAACCCCTCTCGCACTATTTGTGTCATAGCACCATGTTGTTGATGATGACAATTAATAACCCCTTAAATAACTAACTGATCTTTCTGATTGGTGGGTCTGTTCCACATATTTTGAAGTTCCAGAGTTTTCCCTATCCTTTTCTACACTCCAACTTGTAAAATCCCTAACCTTTTATAAACGCACAGCCTGAGCAAGGTGCCCCTTACAGGTGAAGCCTACCTGCATTTAAGTCCACTATAGGGAGTACCCCCCTGAACACATTGTGCATTATTATATGCAATATTGCATGCAGTCTAACCTTGAAAGTGTTACACAGTTTTGTGCACAATGTTGCAGAATATTATTCTTAACTAGTTCTGCAACATTGCATACAACAGTAAACATGTGTCCACTGTTGACAACGTTGTAAACATGTGTCCACTGTTGCATTGTACATGTGTCCACTGTTGACAACATTGTAACATGTGTCCACTGTTGACAACATTGTAACATGTGTCCATTGTTGACAACATTGTAAACATGTGTCCACTGTTGACACGTTGTAACATGTGTCCACTGTTGACAACATTGTAAACATGCGTCCACTGTTGACAACATTGTAAACATGTGTCCATTGTTGCCATAAACATCAGAACTTACAGGACACATAGACAATGTTGCACTAGAATTGTTGCAGTGTCCACGTAATACGAAATATACTGTATCAGTAAGCAATATTGCATGGGATGTTGTACCAAGTGTCTAATGGCTTAAGCACTCTTTACATTAACTGAGCATCGCTAAGCTGACCAATGACCATTCTTCCCAACAGGTACTTTTCCCATAGTTCTAAATATTTATAAATACAATGAATGTGTAATAAGTTTATTTACATTGCAACTTTTCAGTTATGTTATTTGAGTAACAGCTACGTTTGTATGTGTTTGAGAACTCCGTAGATGGTTCCTTTACTGTAATAAAAAAAAATAACAGTACGTGCAGTGCTGCAAATGTATTTCTGTTGCTATTCTTATCAACAGGAAATGGACCATTCCTTGGTGTATATTCAACAACAAAAGGTGTTTTATTGAGTGAAAAATGTCTTTTACAAAAATCAAGGATACATGGAATAAGAGGTGGGTCATTTACAGAGAGAGTTACAGAAAAGACTAGGGCTGCAATGATACATTTTCTCATAATACGATACTGACGTACCTCAATACAAGTGCCACGATACGACAATGCAACATAACATACAATTGACAAGTGCTATAATTTTCCTTAATTCTGTTGGTAACTCAGTTTTTTCCACTTTTTAGCAGCAAAAACTTATTTGCAAAGTGATGTTCTGAGAAACCCCATGTTTTTGTTTTTGGGCACACAACTGAGGCTGTGTCAGTCGACAACTAATAATGTGTGATCGGAAGTGAAGCAGAATCGAACTTCCTTGTCCCTTAGTTCAATAAATTGCTATTGCTATTGAGGGCTTTGACCTTGGGTATAAAGTCATTAAAAACATAAATTTCTGAATGCTGACCAAGAATATTTTACTGTTTCACGATACTGCAAAATTTTGTTCAAATACCGATATTGGTATCTTGATAAAAAAAATATCGCGATTCACCGGTGTACCAGTGTATCAATGCAGCCAAGTCCATCTGGCTCCCATGTATGCTAGTTCAAAATATAAGACATTTTTTTACAATATTCCTGCCAAGTGAAGATCATGATAAGACCATGTGATAGGTACGACACTTAGCCTCAGTGATGCTGATGCATGGGGGTGTAATGGTTGAGTCAAGCATTCTGCAAGTTGTGTTGTGTTTTCTTCACTCAAAAGTAAAAATGGATACAGGCTACTCTTTGGACTTGTATCTCATCCAAGGAGAGCTCATTGGGTAATGACTGGCCTGGTACCTAATTTTTATTATTTTCCAGCTCTGTGACTGGGTTAAGAACATACTTGTAAGATGACCATAAGCCAGATATGTTTTGTTCTGCTCATTAAATAAGTACCGGTATGGTAGTTGTTATTGAGCTGTAAGTTTTAGCTTACTCTTAATAGTTTTTTTTTCTTTGTAAAGTTGAACAGAAGCATGACAACTTAGTGGTGATATTTGGACAAAAAGTTATCAGAGTTGTCAGATTACAAAAGGATTCCTCAAACTCTAGGATTAGGTGAGCAAACTGCTGTATTGTCTTTTTTATGTAACGGTAAAGTTAAATTGGAATTTTCAGAGGGGTGGTGGGTCTTCTAAAGGAAAAATCCCTTCCATGGGGGTGGTATAGTTGATTTATGGAACTACTCAAAAGGGGACGGAGGAGGGATGGTGCAGTGGTGAGAGCGCTTGCCTCCCACCAATATGGCCCAAGTTTGATTCCCCAGACCCGGCGTCATATGTGGGTTGAGTTTGTTGTTGGTTCTTGTCCTTGCACCGAGGGTTTCTCCCCGGGTTTTCCCGTTTTCCTTCTTCCACAAAAACCAACATTTCTAAATTCCAATTCGATCGTGAATTTGAGGGCCACAGGTTTGTTAGTTGCAAGATGTCTAAAGTGCTACCCACTTAAAAATAAAGACAACACTAAATTTAATATGTAGTTTCCTTGTGGTACAGGAACTGCAGCCTGATGTTTAAACCCGTCTAGTTATTTCCCAAGCAGCAACTACTTGACAACGTCATAACCTACTTCTCTCTCCACAGTGTTGAGGCTGTCTCAGACATTGTAGCTTTCACAGATCTTATCTGGGATGCTCACTGGCTGTACAATGAAGAAACCCCGAAACTTGTTGCTATAGCAACAGCTCACAATGCTGTTTGGTGCTGGAACTGGGAGAGTAATGCCAAACAGTTGGTTGCACAGTGTGAAGAACTCTGTATATTGTATCTTTTTACAAGCTTGCTTTTAGTTAGTCCCTTGGAGTGTACTTCTTTTTAAAACCTTTTAAATTGTGGCTCACAATTCTTTAGATATCCCTATCTTTGGTGTTCTATTATTAATAGCTGGCCCAATGATGCATTACCGTAATGATTCAATTTAGCGCCCTCCTTCCAATAAGCACCCTCTTCCGAATAAGCGCCCCCCTTTCGAATGTGTTTTTGGCAATAAGCGCCCCTATTCCAATAAGCACCCTCATTCTAAAAAGAGCCCCTATTGTGGATTACTGCCCCTTCTGATGAAGTCATTGATGTCGAAAAGATAAAATCATGAACATTCACTGTACCGTACCTGTAAATATTTTCTGCTAAAATGGACAATTCTTTTAAAAGTAACTGAACTTTTCACAATTTGTAACTGTTAAAGTTTATGTTATTGTTAGTTATTTTAATATTTATTAAAGTTTTGTTTTGAATGTTTGGTTTTATCTCAAAAAATTAAATGAGCGCCCTGTCCCAATTAATAAGCACCCTGTCTTGAATTACCGCCCTCCCTTGAGTTGCCAAAAGTAAACAAGCGCCCCAGGCGCTAAATCGAATCATTATGTTAAGTGCAAAGCCTTTTTTGGATGAGGCACAATGGCCTTCTGGTTATTGTGCTGGACCTCCAGATTGAAGGCCAGACCAGGTCATTGTGTTGTATTCTTAGGCTAGACTAACATAATGCCTCTCTCCATAAATATAGGTGAGTACAAATGGGTACTGTCGAATTTACTACTGGGCGGTAACCTGGCTGTGATGGACTAGCATCCCATCCAGCGGGGAGAAGAAATACCCCTATCACTTAATCCTACAGAAACTGGAAAAAGCTCTGGCCTGTTGGGCCACTAGGCTCAATGCAGACCTAACGTATGCATTACATGATTGAGTAAAATGGCATTCGGTATTTGATAGTATCATTATACAAATGAAGCCCTTGTGTAAGGAATTTAATTTTAACAATTTAATTTTTTTTTAAATTCAATATTCAATTTGAATTTGTAAGTTTTTTATTCTTAGGTTTATTTTTTCAATTATTGATCTCTTGAGTGATACCCAGGGGGGGTACTCCGGGATCCAAGTGACGGGGATGTGCGAAGGATTTTTTTGGGGTCGAAATTTTCGATTCCGAGATTTTTTTGGGTAGGAGAATTTGGCAGGTATTTTTTTGGGTGACTTGATTTAAATAGGGGATTTTTTTGGGTATTAAAATCAAACTAAAGTGCCTTGGCGCGGCCTTGGCAATTTTAGGGATTTTTTTGGGTCCTGAGTTTTGCCTCCATTCGATCATCCCCGTCACTTTGATCCCGGAGTACCCCCCCTGGGGAGTGATACCTGTATTTCTTTAACTGGTGATTGTTACTCTTAAGATATTCTGCACGATTCTTTGGGTCTCATTTAGAACATTTAATCATTGCTTCTGGAACTGTGTTTAATCAAGTTCTCCTTTGGAAAGTACAAGGAAAAAAAGATGAGAATAACAGAACTGCTGTCCTCCAGAGACTTACAGGCCACGAAGGTGTAATTTTTTCAATAAACTTCAACAAATCAGGAACACTTCTAAGTTCAGTTTCGGATGATAGGAGCATACGACTGTGGAAGGTTGATAACATATCAACATTTGAATCAAATGGCTGTGTAGAGCCTTTGCTTGTTGTTTATGGACATGCAGCGCGAGTCTGGGATGCTAAATTATTGGAGACATGTTTTGTAAGCATAGGAGAGGATTTGGTATGCAATGTGTGGAGCTATGATGGAAACATTGTCAAGACTCACAAAGGACATTCAGGTATTTCACAATTTTGAGGATAGAAATGCATTTAAAGTTGCTTTATTCAAGTCTAATTTTTTGTACTTGTTTCTTTTTAACTTCAAGTTTTGACAACACTCCTCAAACTCATTAATAATATTTCAAGTTAAACGAAGGAAATCATAACCCTGACAGTGGTTTGGTGTGTAACTGTCTCTCCTGTTTGTTATATATAACTTTAGTACATAATATGAATTTTTCACTATGATCTCTCTGAAAAACCTGATTACCAAACAAAGATTGCCCAAGGGCATTTTGATTTTGTATTGCCCTAACTGAGGCCCCATTAGGGGGGATCCGATTCCCGTATCTCATTAATTTTTGCCTACTTCCATTTCCCATTATTCCCATTAGTTCATTCCCACAATCTCATTTCTTTATTCCCTCCCTATAGTTTTTCCCTAAAATATCCGTATCCCTATAATTTTCTCCCAATCCTCCCTCCCCTATGGGGCCTCCTAACTGTTTTTTAAGTATCAGGGCCTTTTTTAACTTGGTAAATCTGATGTAATACCATGAAACGTTTGTTCACAACGTGTTGTAATAAATGCAGCAAGAGTCCCAACAGGTGTAAAAAGATTAACCTTGGCAGATGTGTTCAAGAAGTTGAACTACAGGAGAACCCCGGTAACTTGAACTCGGATAACTCGAACAATCCCGCTAACTCGAGCTAACTTCCATTTCCCTTGGATTTGAACTCACTTTTCAGTCATTTTTACTCGGTTAACTCGAACTTGGACAACTCGAAAACCCTACTAACTGGAACTAAATTTTGTTTCCCTTGATCAAAATTTGGGTCAAATTTACCCTGATAACTCGAATTCTGGTTCTTGCAACTCGCCACGGTTGCTCATTGATTAGAGCAGCGAACAGATCACGTATTTGACAGTCATTTTCCACTCTTATCATAAGAATGTATGGCCGTGTTAGAGTTTCTGACGAGATAAGTTCAATTTGCACTGTACTCTATACTGAAGTGCTAAAAAATCAGTACACTATCAATTATTAACTTGGAAAATTAAATATTCAATCGACCCCGATAACTCGGAACCCCTCTAACTCGAACTGTTTTTCGTTTCCCTTCAGAGTTTGAGTTACCAGGGTTCTACTGTATAGTGTACAACAACCAGATTATCAGTCCAGTTTTTTGACGTCTCAGCAAAGCTGTCTTTACACCACTAAGGCCCTCTAAGCCCAGGGGGGTACTTGCTAACGACGGAGAGGTCCGACGTATTTTTGGTTGATACCCCTTGGTTTTTTTTGGTCGGTCTGGCAGTTTTTTTAGGTCAAAGTCTGTTGATTAATCAGTTCGGGTGCTAGGTCGTACTTTTTGGGGTGAAATTGTGCAGATATTTTTTGGGGTGTAAATTAGGCTCATGTATTTTTTGGGGTTTGCAATATGAAGCTCTGTTGGACCCCCCCCCCCCATCATGTATACTCAGTACCCCCCCCCCCTGGGCCTCTAAGGCCCTAAAGGTTACTTGTACACTATTAGAGTTGCTTTACAGAATTTATGTTTAGATTATTTCATAAAAAATATTTGATTTTTCAGGGCGCAATATCTGGAGTCTTGCCATCAACCAGAGTGAAGATCTGATAGCTACAGGTGGTGGAGATGGCAGTATCAGGCTGTGGCCATTATCAAGCCCTGATCATTGCAGCACTGGCACTGTGAGGGAAACATCACTACCATCCTCAAACAGCAGAGTTTGTAGCCAAGTAGACACAAAGAAAACTAAAACACAAGATTATCCAAGATTTGTGAGTCTACTTGATCAGTCAAACTTGTTGGTCATGACAAATGAAGGGTGAGTTAAGAAGCAGTATATTATATGCCAATTGCATGCAGTGTTTACGTCAGAAACCCAACTTGGAAATAGTCAGTAGCTCTTTGAGTTAGACGTCCAAAAAATAAGATAGATAGATAATGAGATGGCAAAATTTAATTTAAAAAATTAATATGAAATTTTTATGCCTGGTTCTCATATGATCGCCCCGATCGTTTTTATTGCATTGATCGTTTGTAAAAACTGTGATGATCTTAGGCGATCAAAGCGATTGGAAGCGATCGGGGGTTTTCATGATTGTCTTGAACATCTGGGATGAGCAAAGACCTACGAAAAACAATCATTTTGGTCTTAGATCCAACACAATGACAGCCTTCAATGAAAGAGCGAATCTTGTGGCCTCCTCTCTTCTCAGTTATTACGGTTTTACGTTGAAAAAGGGAAGGAGAAGCTAGAATGATAGAACACAGGCGATCCAAGCGAATGTGATCGCCACAATCACCCCAGATGTTAGTGATCGCCTGTGTAAACATCCCGATCGCAAGAAAACATTTTGATTTGACAGAGGTGATAGAAACATTCTGATTTGGGGCAATTATATTAGAACCAGCCTTTAAACTTAAATTAGAACCTCTGGCTTTTATTTTACAGGTCCTGCTCAACATTTAAGTGCAACAGCAGACTAAAACCCATCATGACAATGTCATATCCCAGATTCACCCCAGAATTGAAGTAGATCTTGCATTTATTCAATTCTGATTCATGGACATCATGATTTGCACATGACCACATGACAATCTTTTCTGTTATACCAAGGTGTCTGTATAAGTATACTTGGCTAAAGAACAAAGACCTGGATGGAAGCCAAGATGTCTCGACTTCACATCTAAACACAGCCTCCTTGAATCTTGAGAATCAATGGACATTGTTGCTCAAAGATGCAGATTACTCCTCCTACAGTGTGTTGGCTTTGTCTCCTTGCCACAAGATAATTGCATTTGGAAATTTAAAAGGAAAAATCAAACTGCAAGATACAGGTGAGTGGCAAACAGCTTAGACTGTCACTTTCCGCACAATCAGGGAACTATTATTTTTTGTATTTATCTAATCTCGTCTCCCTGGGAGGCGCAGTGGCCTAAAGGTTAGTGCGCCAGACTCCAGATCGAGCGGTCCAGGTTCGAGGCCTGGCCGGGGTCATTATGTTGTGTTCTTGGGCAAGACACTTAACTCTCATAGTGCCTCTCTCCACCCAGGTGTATAAATGGGTACCGGCAACATAATGCTGGGGGCGACTAGCATCCCATTCAGGGGGGAGTAGAAATATTTCAGCCGCTTAATGCTACAGAAACCAGGATAAGCTCCAGCAAGTATGGGCCACTTGGCTCGAGGCTTCCCCCGCTTTTTTAAATCTTGTCTCGAAGTGTTAGCTCAGTCTTTCCAGCAACTGAATTGATTAGTTTACATACAACAGGGTTCGTACTGCTCCTGGAGAACCTTGGAAGTCCTGGGATTTTATTGTGGCACTTTCCAGGACTGGAAATTCCTGGAAAAAGACTACTGGTCCTAGAAAGTTCTAGAAATCTGTTAACCTCAAGTAACAACTACTTAGAACTACCGGTAGCATTATGAGAAATGTAAAGACAGTAAGGAGAAATAATATTGAGATCTTCGGAGTAGGGTTAATGTGAATTTTGGAGTCTTGGAAAAGTCTTGGAAAAGTAAAGGAAAATTGTTTGAAAAAGGGTACGAACCCTGATGCAAGTACTTGCTGTTTCTTCTCACAACAGCTTTCAATTATCCCAGTGTGGAACTGCAGGCCTACTCAGGCAAAGTTCACAATCTACTCTGGAGCCAGCAACATTCTCCTCAGCATCTTTTTTCCTGTGGGCCAGATGGACAAATCACATGGTGGAATATCAGCTACAGTGAAGGAGAATCCACACTTGATGTAACTTGTCTGTGTTCATTCAGCTTACCTCCATCCAAGCAGCGTTGGGCTTCAGCCATTGAAATCTTCCCAGATCTGTCAACAGAACAAAGCTCTGGCAAAGAAAGTTGGAGTAGCGACTCTGCTGTAGTTGTATGTGGGGATAGGAAAGGATCATTACATCTGTTTGATCCTAAAAGTGCCATCGGTTCTGCTCAAGAGGCAAGTTGTCATCTGTGTTTTGAAGACATTTTACCCTTACATTCGGTCTCAAGTTGTTACAGTGTAGGAAAATATACATGTCATTCTTTGAAAGGAGTTACAGCAATTAAAGGATGCCAACATTTCCAAGCAAGCTCACTAATAAAAAGCCTTTGCATAATGTACGTCTTGTTTGTGACTTACTGATACATTGTATTACAAGTTCAAGAGTACTTGTACTGATTTCTAATTCCTTTGGATAAAAAGAATTGATAACCCTTTAGATTGTCAGCAAGGATTTCAGTACAAACGACACTTTCTCTGCCAAGTAAACTACGTGTATGCAGAACAAATTGGAAGTCTTTCTTTTGGAGCAGAATGACGACTAGTAGTCTTTGATTTCTTTAGGTCAACAGATTTGAAAGAGAAATTTGTTTGTTGAATGCTCATTATACTTCCATTTTATCAACCTTGCAGGCCATTAGACCAGCACATTCCCTTCCACTGATTCACGGTAAAGCAGGAGTGAGTCACTTGTGCCTTCACAATAACACCATGTACTCAGCCGGCAGAGATGGGGTTTTCAGGCAACTCAGAATACACAACAACACTTTGGAGGTTATTGACACCAAAAAGGTACTTTTTAATTACAGATTGACATACCTCCTACCATTTTGATGAAGCAGTTTGAGAGTTTTCAGTACAGAAGGGCTAGGTGGTAGCTGTTGTTGTCTTGGTAATACTTTTTTTGCGATTTTTTTTTTGTTACAAGCTCTACCCATGTCATGATGATGCCCAACAATTTCCCTTACTTTTCTTCAAAATGTCAATTTTCCCTGACTCAAAATTAAATTCCCTAATTAAATTTACCTAATCTTCGAGAATTTTCCCCTGACCATTTCCTGATCTGTGGCAACCCTGAAAAGGATTTTTTTCTAGTAGTATTATTAAAGAATCCGGAGTGTTGACGTCAAGTACTACTGATCATATTTCTCTAGGTTTTCAAAGGTTTGGACTGGGTTGAGAGACTGCTATTCACGGACAGTGGAGATCTACTCATCGCAGGCTTCCATGCTGTAAGACATTTGATAAACTTGTGTATTTTCTTTGCTTATTTAACAAACGAGTAATAAGAGCGGTGTGGAAATGTAGCGTTTGCTTTGGTTTTACTTTGCTTAGTGATTGGTCTAAGAAGCGTTGCGCACGTTTTCCCACGCTTCGTGCTGGCAACATATCTATGATTCGAATTTTGATTGGTTCGCTGGATCATCGGCGTCTGCACCCCTTGTGATTAGCCAGAATGATTATTTGGTTTGGTTTTACGACGCTAAATCGAAAATTGTTTTAAATGTTTATAAGTAATGATTTGTTCTCTTTTATCATGCAGGCGTATTTTGTGTTGTGGAACGTGCAGCGTAATGAACTCTTGTGGAGAGTAAAGTGCGGTGGAGCCCACAGAGTCTGGGACCTAGTCCTTCAGCAATCGGTACATTGAACTTTTACCTTTGTTGTGGTCTTTCCAGTTGCGTTTGTCAGTAATGTTGCTTTGATTGCTTTTTCTTGGTTAACATTAGGTGGCTGTTTACATGAAAATAAAGCACTTGAACGCATGAGCAAAAAAGCATTGACTTTCAAAATGAATCTTCCCTTTTATTAATACCAACAAATGTATAAATTACAAAACAATTCCATGTTGTATCACCGGTACCTTAATAAAACATATTTTGTCTTTTCAGCATGCATCCATTTCTGGAGCAGTGTTGTCCTTTATCAAAGACTCGACCATTTACACGCACAAAATGGCTTTTTCTAGTGAAGTGTTCAAGGCTGTGTTAAAGGTAATCAAGTCAGAACTTTAATCTTTTATCGATTTTTGTGCAGGTTCACAGTTTTAAAGGAAAACAAAACGCATTTAATCTGTGAATAGAGCAGATTTCAATTGAGTGTCGTAAAACCACAACCAAAGTAATTACTCTAGCCAATCACAAAGAACACAGACAATTCAGTAAACCAATCAAAACTCGAAGCAAATACATGTAGCCGGCACGAAACGCGGGAAAACGCGCGCGAGCGCGTCATGTTTGGTTTAAGTTTTACTTCTGATTGGCTGAAAAAGTGGCGCGAGATTTTTAAGCCAATCACTAAGCGTAGTAATGCAAAACCAAAGCGAACGCAATTTACTTTCGACACTCAAGTGAGAACCGCTCTATCAACTAAAACATATTTGAAACTGTTTGTCGGTTCAATTTCGTTTTGTACGCTTTTAGATTTTGCTGAGATTATTGCGAATTTTGGCCATATCTGTACCTATACGTTGTAAGCTGACGTCGCCTTTCTTATTTATCAGCCAGGTTTTCATGGACGAGAGGCGACATGTATTTGCCATATAGACTCCCTTGTAGGGAAACAAGGTATGTTGGTGTTCATCTTTGTAGTTTCACATCCTCAATCTCTTGTAAAGCTGTGGATTTTCTTCTTCTTTTTTTTCTGCAGGCGACATCAACGATGTTTTTGCCACAGGGAGCGAAGACACTAACATTAAACTGATGATTTGTATCCTTTAATTTAATATCAAGAACCGTTTTGTGATATGATTTTACGGTACGTCCGTGGTTGAGGGAATACAGCAGGTTTCTAACAAATGTCGTACACACAAAAATGGCCATGCTGGGTGGAGTGTTTGCTCGTGTAGTTTTCTAGCAATTCGTTCAAGAGAATAAAAAGAGCTGAATTTTATTCTAAACACATGTTAGATATAATTTCGCTCCTCCCAGACTTTAGTTCAAAGTTAATAGAAAACAAAAGTGCACGGTGTCGCTCACCGTTTGAGAAAGCGCTTGGCGTATTGGCGTTGGGGTTGGGGGAAAGAGAAAAAGAAAAAAGAAAACGCAGGCTACACGAGAAATGTGCTGATCATTTGAACCAAGGAGAACTGCGCGGCAAGCCCGAAAAACCTGGGTACACTGCAGTACCATTTTGAGTGTGAAACATAAAGAGTTGTTGTTATTACATAAATTGCTTCCTTAACGCTGCTTTCTTCAGCCAACCGTTCCACTGGCGCATGCTACTCTGTTTTCACGGCACATGGCCATATATCAAGTGTACGAGCCTTGAGCGCTACTAAATGTCCTCTGCCAAACTTCCAGCCAGGCGAGCAAATCAGGACTGGTCATCTTCTGTTTTCTGGTGGGGGTCGTGCGTCACTCAAATGCTGGCGCGTTTCTCTGTCACTTTCTGATGTCGACAATGACAGTTGTCATGGTGATAAGATGACATCCTCTCCTATGGTTTTCCTTGGGGAATATTCGTTCCACTTTAGTAATCACCGACGGAGACGAAAGAAACACGACTTGCAGTCGTTGTCGGAGATCAGGTTCATGTCTCTGACGTCACTGAGTGCCACAGAGCTGATTGACAGCTGTCATTCATTGTATTTTGCCATGGCAGCATGCTCGGATGGTTTTGTGCGGTGAGTGTTTGGTGCTGTGTTTATTCCTTTGGTTCGTAGTAGAGTAACTTGTTAATCGCTCAATCTTTTTAGGGTTGTGATAGGGATGTATTCGTGCATTCATTTAAAAGGGAACATTAACTCTAGTCTCAATGGTTTCTTTTCATGTCAAATTTAGTCTGATCTATATAACCGCAGTTAATCTTTTAAGCGGGGAATAGTGGACAGGCGGGGAGAGAAATGAACTGAGGGTAAATAGGAGAGTGGAAGCCTCTCCCCCTTAACCCTTATTCCCCTCTGCTCGATTCGTCTCTGGTCGTTCGTTTGACCATTTTCCTTGTTTACAGGCTATTCTTGGTGACCTCATAAGTAAACTAGGTTTTACTACCATCCAGTCATGAAATACCAATTCAAGAAGTATCATTTGATGTTTGCTTTGTTTCTTTTTCATCTCCTGTCTCCTTACGTCACCTTACAAGTCGTAATTTCTTCTTCTCCACTCAGAATGTTCAGCTTCGATGAGCGTCAAAACAAGTTCTTACTTCTGGCTCAGTCCCAGTACCTCAAACGCTGTGTTCTCGCGGTCAGTCATGTGATCGATTTTCATACGAATGGTACACCGCTGGTTATGCTGTTTGCGGGAGACACCGCTGGTAAAATTTCTTGTTGGGACGTAACTAAATTGTTGTTGAACCATATAAGGGAACACTGCGATTTGGAGTGCGGTAAAGACAAACCAATGAAAAATAAATCAGAAAAGGAAAGCGGCAATTACGCTGGTGTGGAGAGACCAGTAGTGCACCACGAGGAAGAAACCGTGGATAAAACAAGTGAACAGACAGTTTTAGAAGGTGGCGTTTCATTAGAAAAGTGTGACACAGCACTTGAAAGCGTGACTGCTTGTCATGTGAGAGAAAACGTGCCAACAGATAGCGTAAAAGACGGAGTGGCCCAAGACTTCGTAACTAGCCGTCACGCAAATGAAAGCGTGACAAGTGCCGACAATGTCACGGATCCTTTAGCAGGAAACCAAGATTCGTTTCATCCCGGACCTGAAGTTTTCAATGTAGCCTACACGCGGAATGAACAGACTGCTATCACAAGCGAAACGCCAAATAGGGATGATCAAGATTTGAACGGAAAGTTTGTGGACCAGAGTGACTTCTCGTGTCTTCCCCTGGTGCCTGTCTTTCTTGATCTTCCCACACATGTGTTTCAAGCGCATCAGTCCGGTGTCAATGCAATCTCGCTCGTTAAAACTAAAGGTAAGGCATAAAAGATTGTTACTAATTGTTCACAGAGTCCAGCCAGATGGGCTGGCGAACTAGCCTCGCTCTTTAAAAATCTTCGTGGAAGCACTCCGAAGAGTTTACGATGTTGTTAACCAATCAAAAAATAGCACGAGCACAACGAATGTTGTCTCGTTAACTTGTCGTTGTGAAGGGGCGTTGTTGCTTAGCAACTTCTGTGCTCAAAATCCCAGGTCTTCGTCTTAGAGAGGTGAAAGGAAAGGAAAGGTGTAGTTTTCCTCCGAGCACTTATTGTTAAAATAGTTTATTTTTGAAAAATTCCTGGTTGTAGTTAAATGATTGCTTTCGAATGCTAAGGACAAGAAAGCGTACTTTATTCTCGGAAAATAAAGTTTTCACTCACTTTTGTAACACAGGTTTTCTATTTTTGATATTTTAAGAATTGTTACTCTTACTGATTGTTTCTGTTTTAGCTCCACGACGGTATTTACTGGCCAGCGGTGGTGACGACAGCGCACTTTACGCAGCAGAATTCGACCTGGTGCTCAACGATGATGGTGTTACCAAAGTTCACGTGATTCGTAGCGTGTCTGAGCCCTCAGCACATACGTCATCAGTAACAGGTTACGATACAACTCTGTTCTCAGAGAGTCCCTTCTCTTCCTGGAAACGAGGTTGATAACGAACCTTGCAAAAACCATCCCACGTGATTTCGAAACAGCCCACCTGTTCAGTCAGTCCATAGTTAAGCTTACCATTAGGAGAGCTTAGAGCACTATTAAACGCAGATTGATGCTAGCCGACATGGGTTGGGCAGTTGACCACTTGACAATGTCTTCACCGCGGTCAAACGTCTCAGCAGCTTTTCTTTCCATTTCGGCGTTGTTTGTTCGTAGGTGTTGTTGGCAGGTGAAAAAGTGCTGGTGTGTTCCCTCCTCAGGTACGAGTGTTTTTACTTTTTAAGTTCCGCATCCACCAAGTGCTTTGACATGGCGCCGACAAGTCCTCATATCGCTATTTTCAAACACGTGACTTTTTGGCTTCAAACTTAGTCCCTCAGATACCGGTATGTATCCTTGCTTGAAAACATCTTCAGTACTTTCTTATTTTTTCATATTTCTGTCGTTCGGGCGAGACAATGTCGACTGTGAATACTTAAAGCAACCTCGTTCCCAGGGCTTTTCCCATGGTGATTTGGAACGGGCGGGTCATCACCAAGGGAAAAGCCCTGAGAACGAGGTTGCACTTAAAGGCTTCTAGGGAGGGTAAAAAGTGCTTACGAAGCAAGCTGAGGGAAAACTAAAGGTAGCTTCACCTACCATTTTACTTTCTTTCCCCTGCCCCTACCTCTCCTCGCTCACCTGTTTTTCTTATCAATCTATTCCTGACCATAGAGTCTTTTCGCTGGTATCTTTTAGATACTGGTATATAAAATGTGGTTTGTTTTTCTATAGTTTTGATCTAAAGTTACATCTGTTTTTGCCGGGTTCGGTTCATTTGTTTCGCAGGTGTTAAGGCTCTGAACGACGGCTCAGTGATCTCGTCATCTGTTGATCAAAGGATTATTGTGTGGGAAATTTGCTGCGAAGACCAGGTGTGAAGTAATAAATAATTAAAACTATACTGAAGGATGAATTACTGCACTGTACAGTTCTTCCATACGTTTGTTTGGGAAATAAAGAGACTGCTCGCGTTCTACGAAACCAGCTATGTTTCCGCGTGCAACAATTTGCACATTGCGCTCTCTTATATCGAGGTCAGCATTGCAACTTATATGGTGAAATTTTTCCAGCAATAAGAAGTTTTTCTTTGCATTTTTCAAGGTTCCGTTTGCTTTCCGTCAACGCACTGTAGAAATTGGGGACGTTGCCGATGTCCAGGACTTGGAGGTCTGGGGCGAAAGGTACCGTTAGCTACGATCTATAACAGATGAGTTCGTTGTGTCTTGTGTTACTTAACACCTCATTTGCTATCTTTGACTAACTTCAATGCCTTTCTTTTTTTAGGGAAAACTGTTTGGTGGCAGCAGTTTGCGGAGTTGGTTTCCAAACGTTTAGTCTTGCTGGATACACTTGAAACTTCTTTACATCCTCTCCATTCATGTATTTGTGCTACTTAATTTATCAATCACAAAACATTTTCTTAACGAAATGAGGAAATAAAATAATAGGCTTCGTGCTCTCACTAGCAAATGCAGCAAGGATGTCGCAAAGCAACTGCAGACTATTTATATGGAGCATGGACCTCCGCGGGTTATTCAGAGTGATTAAGGGGGCGAGTTTAAAAGCGCCGTTAAGAGCTTTGTAGCATGGAAATAACAACAATCTGTAGTCGCTCTTATCATCCCTAGTCACAAGGGAAGGTAGAACGAAGCCACAGATCTTTACGAGCGAAGATAGAATATAACCTCGTCGAAATGGGAAGAAAAGGTGTTAACTGGGTAAAGAGCCTTCCTACCTACCAGCGGATTCTGAACAACGATCCAAAAGAGGTTACAAAACACCATTTGAAGTTAACTTTGCCAGGAAGTGGAAGTTTACTTTGCCCGGAAATCAACCGAAGAAGATCACGAGGAAGTGGCTAATACTGGCACGGTTAATCCCACGGTAGCTGGCCGGAGGCGGCGCTCAAGGCATGTCACACAAGTCAGAAAAGATGCCCATAAGGCTACAGATCGGTGCGACTGGAGGGCGCAGAGGGCTAAATTACATTCAAACCCTCCTGCCAAATATAGTGTTGGAGAAAAGGTTCTTGTGCGCCTATCAGGGAAAGCGCAAAAGAAGCGTCATGTCATCGAGGCCCGAGTAGAAAAAAGAAACCTCAAACTTCAAATACCGTATTTTCTCGATTAAACGCCGGGCCCCGAATAAACGCCGGGTCTCCAAGTTGTATTTGAAAATAAACCCCTTAGACAATTATTTAAGGTTGAATATGCTTTAAAATTTATGTCTAATTATATAGCTGTCAAAAATAATGAATAAAAATCATTTCTTACAAACATAGGGCTTGAAAAAACTCCTGAATTCAAATAAACGCCGGCCCTATAGGGCCAAGTTTGAAATAAACGCCGGGGGCGTTTAATCGAGAAGATACGGTATACAAAGTGTCATACACTTCCCCGGTCACAGGAAAAAAGGAAAGTAAGTGGCTTCCCGTGCATGAGTCTGACCCTCCAGGAGGAAAAACAAAAACAAAAGGCTGCCAAGCTATAAAACGAAAAAAGTCCCTGCACCGTGCAAAGTTCAATTTAGTAATGACAAGAGAAGATTACAGAAATAGAACATCAAGTTGCAGATAATCCACCTGGAGATGGCAGCTGGAGATTTGCTGCTCTAGCACACCAATTAACTGGAATGGGTATTTTAAGATCCCCTGAAACAATGCGTGACGAAATAGTGGCATACTTGCAAAATAATCCAGTAGATGACGAAGGCTTCACACTTTCGGAACTGACTTAGTAGACACTGAGTTTGCATCCTGGCAGGAATATCTTCAATATATGGCGAAAAAGAACACATTTGGTGATCAATTGACGTTTATTTGCAGCAGCAAATCTATACAACATCGACATTCAGATAATATCTACACTCGGGGCTGCAGCACAACACGTTTTCCATCCTTCATCGAGCATTACCCTTGCAACCGTTTATCTCGGTCATTACGCCGAAAACCACAGGGAACATTATGCAAGTCTGATACCAGAGTTCTTGGATGTTCTTAGTTAAGTTGAAGTTGAGTTTTTAGTTTTTAAATCGATTATGTCCTGGTGAATAAACTTATTAAACTTTCTAAGAATTGTTGAATGCTTATCAGCTTATCAGTTTTGTCTCAATGACACTTGTTCTTTTTTCTATCTTGACAATCTTGTTATCCATATTGCGTGGCCCAAGTTTTGTTCTTTATGAAATTAAAGCGAATGAACGATCCGTTGAATATGTTACTGGTACCTGATTTGACGTGTTTCAGGCTTACAAAAAATTTGTCCATTTATCATTTCAATAAATGTTGTGTACATATAAAACGATGAAACGTTATTACACTTGTGATTTTATTACATTTGTGACGAAACGTTATTACACTTGTGACTTTATTACATTTGTGACCAAACATTATTACATTTGTGACGAAACGTTATTACATTTGTGACCAAACATTATTACATTTGTGACGAAACGTTATTACACTTGTGACTTTATTACATTTGTGACCAAACGTTATTGCTCTTGCGACTTTATTACACTTGTGACAGTTATTACACGTGTGCCTTCAACATGTTCTACTTTGCAAAAAACTCCTTGAATTGTTTTGAGTCGTGAAGTTTTCTCCTTCATGTTTGTGTTTTCCTGCTCCTTAGTGAACGGCTTTAACTCGGCTTCAGTGAACTTTTAATACTTCTCTATCACTTGCCATCTTTCAACCGCCGTTTGGCAGCGTTTGGCAGCCGTGCAAAGGCGCGAGATGACGTCAACGATATCCTCACTAGTGAGGATATGGAAAATCTGCCACCACGATCCCGGAGGTATGAATTTTATCAATGGTCTATCTTTCAGTAAAACACTCGCGTCTATATAATATAACCGGCACGCATACATGCATGCACAGGCGATGACGCTTTACAATGATCCCAGAAATTGCATTTTTCTTATTCATTTTAATTTTTATTTGCCTTGACTACAAAACGAACCTCCAATACATTACAAACCTACAGAATGATAAGATAAATACATTAAATCATTATGAACTTCGTCATTTAGCAACAGATTGATTTCCACACCTAGTCGATACTGAAGATTGTGTGACATTTCCGTATTGAAATGGTCTGAAATGTAATGAAGTCAACACCGCTTACTAGAATCACTTACATGCATTTATGCAACTTATCAAACAGAACATTTTATATCAGCTAAATCAGCAATAGGGTAGAAGTTCTTTCTGAACTCTGGCTTCTCGTACAAATAGGAATACGATACCTTCACTGTGTTATTTTTAATGGCTTGAGATAAATACCTGAATAAATATTATCAAAAGCAGTAAAAGGAAGATGGCGAGTCGCGAAGGGAAAAGAAAAGAAAATTAACTTA
This sequence comes from Oculina patagonica, assembly GCF_052425735.1. Taxonomy (NCBI): domain Eukaryota; kingdom Metazoa; phylum Cnidaria; class Anthozoa; order Scleractinia; family Oculinidae; genus Oculina; species Oculina patagonica. Next base: position 18,717,050 of record NC_135759.1, on the reverse strand, counting down.
AAGTTAAATATTATCGACAACAATGCACGTCAAAGCAAACAATGATTTCAGATAGCTCACCTTTGCAATCTAATCAAGATACTGCTGCCATCAGTCTCCCTTTTGGAAAGGTTTCAAAAGTTATGACACTAACCGGCCTTGACTCATCAAATTCAACATCAGTCAACTTAGTCTGCCATCACGTATGCCGACTTCGAATACACGTACAACGGTAAAAAAGTTATTTAAGCGAGCTCACAATTATCCAGTACATCATTCTCCCCTGACCCCAAAACTCAGTTTCCGGCCGGTACCAGTTTCCGGCCAAAAAATATATTCGTCGGTTATTTTTGAAGATATGTTTTATTTTCGTCCACCGAACCTTTGCAACATAAAAAGGAACATTTCAGCTACAAATTGATGGTTTTGGCAGGCTTTTTGGACAAGAAACGGCCGAGAAAGGTCGAGCTTTGTTTACGCGAGTAAACGTTTAGCGACAAATTTTTGCGTTTTTCACTGCGCATCAAAGCTACCGTACATAAACAAAGAGCTCACTTCGTTGGAAATTGTTCAAGAAGCTTAGTAATTTTTTGACAGAATTTAGAGTAAAGATGAAACTTATTAGGGGTTTTGTCACAAGCCAGAATTCAGCTGTTTCTGAATTTCAAAAGTCAGAGTTTGAACAAAGATTTGGACTCGCGGTGCCAGTTTCCGGCCACCAAGTAGCATGTTGTTCAAACTCATGTTTATTAAGTGAAATAACTGAATTTTAGCATCTCATGCCCGAGAAATTAATGAAATGAAAATGTAGCAAAGAAGCTAAAGCAAGCATATTGTGACAAACTACAACGTTTATATGTTTACGGGTCATTGACGAGGAAATATTCCGTAAAACGGCAGACGAGAAAGCAAAGTCGAATAAACTAATATTGAAACTAGGTACTTTTTGTTTGCCAAGGCACTGACAAGTCGGTTTAAGTCGACCGGTTGCAGGAAAAAATATGTTTTATTTCGACGGCCGGAAACTGGGCAACTTACTAGTTTTGCAAAAAATGGCATAATTTCTTTAATACTTGGCGAGCGCAGCCAATCTTTGTACATTTTTAAGGTAAGTAAATGAACTGTCTTTGACCAAATTATAGGGATCTATACCTTGCAATGATTACAAAATGATACTTGTGATTTTTCCTCTCTTCGAATATTCAAATGTTTCCAATGTTTCTGCTGGTATACCATCCAGTCGATGTCAACGTAGCGACAATTTAGAGCGGTTCAAATCAGCCGCAAACGCGTGCAAGCCGATATTTAAAAAGCACAAGTAGCTACAACTGTTGAACAAAACTGAGTGATGTTTGAGCGATGCAATAAATTTCTTCTCGTAAATCAATTGAAGCCGCCTTCTACGTATTCGCTTTTTTCACGATCCCATAATACATCTTGTTTTATTTAAATAACCCCCCAAAATTTTTGCATAAGCATTGTTTTCAATTTCTCTGGGGACGATTGCACGTCACTGTAAATCCCAAGAGAAATTGAAAACAATGCTTATGCAAAAATTTTGGGGGGTAAACAAGATGTATTATGGGAACGGTGAAAACAGCGAATACCGTCCTGAAACCTTCCTTGGCCTTTGTTTTGACGGACGCTTGACGCGCGCCATCTCAGTGCGATAAAGAAAAGCCGTTAAAACTAGCTTTCTAGCCGCCAAATACCTCTGAAATTTTACCTGGTACAATTTGGGACCCTAAATGTATCTAGCCAAAAATATACCCGAAAAACGGCCAGTGCACACTTTTCGACTTTTCAACACACTTTTCGACTCACGATCTGCCAGTCGTCTCCTTCGCTTCTTCTCTTCCTTCCCATGATTCCCTCCGTGTTGAGCAGTCGACTCAAGACCGACCATATAGATTTGGAACGTTCATCCACCATGGGGTAACCACCACGCAGTGTACCTACCATGGGATGAACCACCACACAATGCACCGGAACCACCACACAGTGCACCAAAAGGACTGGGCACCACAAAGGACACACTTCGCGTGACAATGAGGAAAAACATGGCATGAGAGACATATAGCTGCGTTGTTTCTTGTCTAGTATTTCGTAATTAGCATTTATTATGTTCTAGTATCGTAATATTTCCATAATAAATATAGCTGAAAATCAGCGTTAGTTAGTTCACGTTGTTGTCTGCCAACAAGTTTTTCGTCTGTGCTCGATCGGGTCTGTTTGATTCTTTCATCATCCATCCGCTTCAGTCAACGGACTTTTATAAAACATGAAATAATGTTCTGAGATGGCGGTAGGATCGAACCATGGTTTTGTCTAAACTATAGTGGCATATACAACAGTGAACACGTGAAAAAGCCCACAGACTTGCACTGTATAGTCAGTATTAAAGTGATATGTCCACGGCACACATATCGGAACGCGATTCTTGTATATTTGACTATGCAGGGTCGTAACCAGACTTGGCCATAGACGAGGCAAGATCTCGCTAGGGGGCTCAGGGGGCACGCACTCCAAAAAAGTTTGAAATCTAGAAGCTCTGAAACCCTTAAAGAGACATTTTTCATGAGGTATTTCTTGAGAAAAATCAATCTTGTTCAACTGGGGATTATTTTCCCAACAAAACATATTTTGGATAAAAAGTTTGGGTAAAAATCTAGACGAGGCAAGTGCCTCGTCTTGCCTCTTGCTACTCCGCAGTAGTTACGGCCCTGCTATGAGGTGTCCACCATAGCAACAGGCCATTCTTAAAACAATAAAGTCAGTTCGTTAAACATTTGCGTGGACTGGTGGATCGCGTGCCTGAAGCTGCATGGTTTTTAACAGGGCGCCCCTTTCAACATGTGGTCGGGCAAATCGCCCAGCAACTCTAGCGTTTCTAGCCAAGAGGAAAATGAAGTAAGTCATTCGTATACCTTATTTTAATGCGATAGGTGACATCAATATTTGGTGGTGATTTGCAACACTGATACTTTTTTGGCGGTCAAAAACATTTTGTGTGTAAAATAATCTCGTCCAATATGAGACGGCTGTATGCTATTTTTCTGCTGTTTGAGAAATTATAAAAGCAATACAGAGCGCTCTTGATCCCAGATGCATGATTTAATGGTATTTTGCAGATTGTTAGCTGAAATAAATCACTTTTAAGAGGCTCTCAAGTAATAAATCTCATTTCGGTAATGTAGGAGGAAACGCGTTATTTCAGTTCGTGATCAAAAAATAACCACCCGTAAGAACAGAAAGTTGCAATTGGTTCGTTGATAAGAGATGCATCATAAATTCTAGATGTTTATTATATTTTTCTGTGCTCAGATGTAATGGCTCTTTAATTTACGAGACCGTGCACTAAATGAGACCTCGATTGCTCTCCCAGTACGCACTTAGTTGCCATTCTATAACGACAGCCCTCTAGCTGCAAGAATTTCGGTCAACAGAGAATTCTTTAGTTCGTTTTTCTTTGTCAAAAATTAAGACCTAGAATTCACAATGATTTTATTGGGTACTTTATTTTTATCAGGAACAAACTATGCAACGTTAATATATGGGATTTAAAGAACTTGTTTCTCTGGTCTTTCCGATTTTGTTTTCCAGATTCCGGATTCCGAACAAGCCGGAGTATAAACCTAAACATCGAGCTCAAAAGTCTATATAGCGAGACGCTCGATCAAACTGAAACAATCAACATAAACTGACGCCTAACGTCTCTCTAAAACACTGAAGGTCACAGCTTTCTCGAAATAAAGCAATCTATGGCTATGTCATTCGTGATAAGAAACAACACACCTTTGCATTTAGAATGCAAGTGATCAACATCTTCACAGAAAACAGACGGAAAATTTAAGACCATTTCTTACCAGAGCGAACATTTTGAGAACTTAAAAATATTTTGTAAATATAAATGAGCCACTGCAATAGTAAGATTGCGTTATATTGTAGCGTGACTTCTGATAAACGACATACGATACGCGGGAGTTAAAAGCTGCGAGAAAGGTCAAACGGTATTTTGTTGGGGTCTTTGTTCACAGCGGCCCTGTTTATTATAAGAATTAGAAATTTCTGTCTGCTAAATCTAATAGATCCCATCATATAAAATCAGTCTCTTTCGTTTATACATTGCAGTCTTCCATTCTAACTGCACGGGAGTATTTTGCTCTTGTGTTCTATGCGGCGATTTCTTGTAAAGTTAAATTTGAATTCTGTTCGTTTGTGCCAAACAGAATGAAAGATCCTGCCGATAGTCGTTCGATGAAAATCGATCATTTTAAAAGTCACATCATCGATTGGTCATCGATTTCCAATATCAATCGATTAATTGACATCGATTAATATCGATTAATATCGCTTATAATCGATTATTGGTTTCATCGATTTGTAAGGCCGGGTTGTCAGGAGGTTCACTGTGTGGTGGTTCCGCCGCGTGATGAGTACACTGTGTAGTGGATGCCATGCGTCATTGGTGCACTGTGTGGTGGTTCACCAGTGGTAGGTGCACTGCGTGGTGGTTCATTGTGTGGTGGGTGCACTGTATGGTAGGTACATTGTGTAGTGGTTCACCAGTGGTGGGTGCACTATGTGGTGGTTACGCTCTGGTGGGTAACGTTCCAAACCCTGCTCAGACCGACTCAAAAGACGGCTGGGGACGAGTCAGGCGATCGCGCACTCTTTTAAACACACTAAAAAACGTACACAGATGTCTGCTATGCAGGCTACGGGTTTGACAGATTGATAACTCTTGACAAATCTTTAAATTCTTTTCAACGTTAAAATGTCACAAAATGCAGGCAATAAATGAGGTTTAATCACTGTTTTGTAAATACAACACGCGATGGTTAAAATGTTTCCGTCCACAAAAGGGATAGTTGCATTTCAAGAACTTCTTATAAATCAAATCCCACGTTCAGTTACGCAAAACTTGAAACATTTGAACGGAAAACAAAACTTGAACGGTCAAGGATTATTTGGAGACAAAATGTTTATTCAAGTTAACATTACATTTGCCGTTAGAAGCAAAAAACTTTTGACTTTCTTGTGTGTATGACATGCAGTAATTTTAGTGAGCGTCGCTTTGTAATGATGTTGTATTCCTACGCGGAGCGAAAATGCGTGCCAAATAAAATATAAACGGTATTTGATTTGGAATAAATCATCGGTCAAACAATTACTATAAACACAATAAACACTAAAAGGAAGCATTTACCCGACTTCAGCATTCTCATAAGTCAAGAAAACTCTATTTGAAGTCAACAGTACGCTTTTGATTTTCATGTGTCTCTTCGATCGTAAATCAAAGGACTCCAAAGTCGAAAGATTATTTCATCGCTTTAAAGACCTTGATGTTCGTTTTTTCGGCGGTCGAATAATTTGTAGGGTATTCCCTTTCGATTTAAAATTCCCTGAAGGTGTATTTATCGGTAAAGGGATGAATGACCACATTGAAAATCTTAACAGCGAGCCGCGTGGACGCCATTTTGGTCATTTGCTCTCTAGCAAGGAGTGAGAGACTGGGAACCAGTTGGGAAGAACAATACAACCCAAATATGGGGTTTACTTACACCCAAATATGGTAAAAACTAGTTGTACCTATCGGCAGGAGCCTCCTGCTATCGGTAAGTGCCAACGAGCGAAATACTCATGTTTGTTCATAAGAACAGATATTGAACAGATTGAATGGTTTTTGATAGAACTATATTTGAAATGACCACTGATATGGTAAATTGTATTTTAGGTATTAAATATGCGAAAAAAGTGCTATTTTTCTGGTGTTCATAAATAACACAGGCTTGATAGCCTGCGTAGCAGGCGCCGTCGTTTCCAGCGCGCGTATTCTCGCGATCGAAAAAACGTACACAGATGTCTGATGATAACTCTTGACAAATCTTTATATTCTTTTCAACGTTAAAATGTCACAGCATTCAGCATTCTCATAAGTCAAGAAAACTCTATTTGAAGCCAACAGTCCGCTTTTGATTTTCATGTCTCTCTTCGATCGTAAATCAAAGGACTCCAAAGTCAAAATATTATTTCATCTTTTTGAAGGCCTTGATGTTTATTTTTTTTGGCGGTCGAATATTCTGTAGGGTATTCTCTTTCGATTTATAATTCCCTAAAGGTGTATTTATCGGTAATGAATGACCACATTGAAAATTTTAACAGCGAGCCGCGTGGACGCCATTTTGGTCATTTGCTCTCTAGCAAGGAGTGAGAGACTGGGAACCAGTTGGGAAGAACAATACAACCCAAATATGGGGTTTACTTACACCCAAATATGGTCAAAAAAAAAGTCCCTTACGCAGAACTTAAGATTTTTTCTGCCTATACACTCATACGCACACGGCTCTATGATTCTGCCGCCTCGACAGCCTCACCTCTTGGCTCGGCTGTCTCGTTGGCAAAAAGTCCCTTACGCAGAACTTAAGATTTTCTCTGCCTATACACTCATACGCACACGGCTCTATGATTCTGCCGCCTCGACAGCCTTGCCTCTTGGCTCGGCTGTCTCGTTGGCAATAACCTTGTAGTAAACCATAACCTCTTTTGTGCTATAACAAGAACGAAATTTTCGATTTCAAAAACAGCTACAAGTTAATGGCTTCTAAGGGAGTAAAAATGTGAAATCTAAACTTTGAAATATGCTACCTTCATTTTGAGAAGGACATTTAAAAATTCGCTCTTGTCATAGCACAATAGAGTACACCACGATTATGTTTCTTGCGAATCAACTCTTGAAATTCTATATCGGCGGAGAAAACTTGGACACAAAATTGCAGATTTTGAGGATTCCGAAGACCTTCCGAGTCAATGTTTACAACAACGTGTGATATGTTCAAAGCTGTGAATCTAATTATTTATAATTAATCGGGCGTGGCCGATTTAAGGTTTACCCTTTGGTCGTCCTAGAGCGTAGTCTCCTGGCGCGGCCAAAAAGACGGGGATAGCTCGGGGTTGCTACAAAACCGCTACGGGTGACGCATACCGCAATGGTTTTCATTTTAGTTTTGACAGGAAATCGTTGCAGGCACACTTGGTCGACTTTTGGGTTAATGTGTAATCAGGTTGTGTTTTTTTGCTTCGGCGGAAGGACAGAGAAAAAAGCTTACGGTGCAAAGTACAGTATGGGGCCCAGTTCTCGGCCACTTTTGACGTAAACTTGTATTTCTTACCTCAGAAGAACCGCAGGAACTTGAAATTTCTCGCAGAGCTAGCTACATTATTCAGCTTTTTGGTGTAAAGCTATCGACCGGTCAAAAATTAATTTGCCCGAGCAATAATAAAAATAAAAGCTCCATTTGTGGGCCCAGTTCTCGGCCACCTTGGCCCAGTTCTCAGCCACTAAAAAGCTTGTGCGTAATTATCTGTAAAAAAATGCTCAATTAATTTTCACAGTCATAAAATCACTCTGTAAACCTATTTATACTATATCGATCCCAAATTATTTTTATGATGCTTTGTTTTACTTTAGAAAAGAAGGATTTTAACGCGCCTAGTTGCCTATGTGCAGGTTCTGGCAAAACCGCATTGTGTGACCCGTGCATTTAGATGGTTTATTTTGCAGTGAAAAGGTCTTGAAATATTTAGGTGTTGTAGAAATAATAGACAAGACAAGAGTCAGCTCAAAACTTAGAGATAAGATTGAACTTTATTTTTAAAACATTTATTTCTTTCATTCTGGCAGCAGCAGATGAAATTATATTAAAAACCAAGCGCTAAGCTGTGATAGCGAGCAGGGTGGCCGAGAACTGGCAAATACGCAAACGTCGCAAGAAAAAATTTCGAAGTAAATTAAGACCAAAAAATACAACGGTTCAACGAAAAGTTAACTAAAGCAGAAAGCTGAATTATTCTACGTTTCACATGCCAAAAATTAGCTCGTATGGTGGGGGCTTTTGGATAAAATACGAATTTAACTACATTCATGAATTTGGAGCCGTAAACAAACAACTACCTCCGCGTAAACTCGACGTGTGAGCTTTCTATATCGAATTGAACGATCAAACTCAAGATACTTAAAGCACATGAATCAGTCTATCGTTTGAAGGAAATACCTTTTCTTTTTGATTCAACTGGAGTGTGAAAAAACGCGTTAAACACAAAGTGGCCGAGAACTGGACCCGGCCGAGAACTGGGCCGATATATTCACCATTGTGAAATTGCACTTACTTTGACAAGTTAAAGTTATTTTTGTAAATGAAAAAGGTAACGTCATTGATGTCACGCAGTGTTTTTTTTAGCAAACTAGATGGTTTGCTGGTTTCTGACTATGAATGGGGGTGTGATCTTGCGGTATATTTTTTGAGCCTGACTCCGCCGTAAAACTTTTTTTTTATTTAGCAAGAACTGTGTCGATTTTCATTTCGAACAATTGGTCGTCAAGTCGTTTGTCACAAAGAGTAGAATGTTTGTACAGCATGTTTTGGAATTATTTTAGATTTGGTTAGTAAGACGCTTCTGAAGACCTGAGCAAAACATTGGGAATGTACAGTATTAATAGGAACTTGAATGGAATTTTTCACAAGTTGGATAAAGGTATCAACTGAAAAAAATGGAATTCAAAATGAGAACTTGGATTTTGTTGTACACGTAATTAAATTTTATCGCGGATTGGATGCATAATATCACGGCTTTGAAAGTCTTCAAATAATTAGAAAGGTTCCTTTCTTCCTTTTGATCTTATTGTTATTTTCATGTATTGATTATTCGAAAGTGGTTTTCGTTGATACGAAAAAAAAAACGGGTTTTCACTGAATTGCTTGAAGTATTTTTAGACGTGATAATATTGGCTTAATCAAATTACATTGTGCACGAAATATTTGTTATTCTTTTGTCTTGAAACTTTGAGGAAATTGAAATTTTTGTTTGACAGTAGTGTATGAAAGGCATTTTATAGAACTGAATAAAAAATAAGAAACATTGATAAAGGTTATTTCAAAGATTTATTTTGCCTGATTTTGAAGGGTTTCAGGAGTTTTAAAGAGTGCTGGTAAACGGCTGTATGTTGTTTGTGATTACGGATCTTATTTAGTTTCGAACGCTCTAATTTTTGAAAGGTTAAAACAGGTTAAAACCGGGCGGTTTCATGAGTTTTTTGGGTAGAAAGGTACGGTGGTGGTAAAAAAAAATGTTTAGAAAGGAATGACTGTAGTAGCACGTAAGTCGGAGGTTTGCGTGAGTCACGGGGTATAGTATGCGTGAGCTGGATTTCCGGCGTCATAACGGCATGTTTTGTTTACTGAAAGATACACTCGACGTTTAGTTAGCTTAGTCGGCTTGGGAAACTATTTTAAAAATGAATGTTGTAATAGTTAATTAATAGTAATCTAGAATTAACCCACGCTCGATTGGAGTCTGTTCTGGATTCGCGCTACCTTCTCGCCGCGAAGGAATTTTGTAAAATTTCGCTAGTGGAAAGAGGTACTGTAAGAACAGTATCAATAACTCAAAAGGAGGAACTTCTTTGTAGCTCTGAATTAAGACGTATGATAAAATTTTAGAATAAGAAACTTTCGATATATGGTTTTCATATTGTTTTTGTCAATTTCCTTTTGTGGCAGATTTTTTGAGAATCAGCTTTTCTTTCGTGTGATGACAGACATGCACAGGACAGAACGAGAGGTGGATGAGAAAGATGCCGAAGATGAATAGGCACCGAAAAACGACAAGAACCGTCAAGGACTTATCTTTAGAGGGCGGGGAGTTTTGGCATACTGTATTTTGAGGACTGGACTGGACTAGTAAAACGCGGACTAGTAAAACGCAGACTTGTAAAACGCGGACTAGTATAACGCGGACTAGTAAAACGCGGACTTGTAAAAGGCGGACTAGTAAAACGCGGACTAGTAAAACGCGGACTTGTAAAACGAGGACTAGTAAAACGCGGACTTGTAAAACGCGGACTTGTAAAATGAGGGCTTGTTAAGCACGGACTTGTAGAACGCGGACACTAAACGGAAACTAAACGGTTTAGCGAGCGAAACAATTTGTGTTTGAAGCTCTTGTGTGTTTCTTCGACGGCATATTTCTAGCTTTTTTGAGCACTCTATGGTCTGTTTTAGCGTGGAGATGTTTTTGCAGTATAGCACATGTTCGTTCTGCAAACCCCTACTAAAACAACGGGATTGATGCTATGAGTTGTGTGCATATGTTTTTTTCTTTCCACTACTTGACGTCTGTTAAGTGCAGTCGTTTGTATTGCTCGCACGAGGTAGAACGGGGCCCGTCCAGAAATCAACAGTCAATCGTAAATAAAGGTGACGGGCCTACACGACTCCTACGTTCGTGACATTGGAATATTTGCCGTTAAATGTTTAAGTTCGGTCTTTCGACCTTATTTGCTTCTGACTTCTTTCTGATGGTACTGTTTTAATTTGGGGGCAGTATGTGGTAAATAAAGGTGACGGGCCTACACGACTCCTACGTTCGTGACATTAGAACATTTGCCGTTATATGTTCAAATTCGGTCTTTCGACCTTATTTGCTTCTGACTTCTTTCTGAGGTTACTGTTTTTTTGAGACATTATGTATTGAAGAGAGCCGTAAGATGATTGTGGCCAAGGAATTCGAAGTGTCTAGAGGCGTTTTACAAGTCCGCGTTTTACTAGTCCAGTCCAGTCCACAAGTTAAAGACACATCAAGACCACCCCACTGTGAATTGCCATAGCACAGACAAAATTATAGTCAATATCTTATGTGTTTTTAAGAGAATTACATAAGAACCAAGGCATGTCTTGTCTTGCCTTACATTGACATGCAATAATTTGGAAATACTAAGCTCGTAACAGTTTAAGACAGAATCCATCAGGAATTTGAGTAACATTAATTTTAGGTACGCAAAAATTGAGCACCAGAATAATTTAAATCCTTGTGTTCTTTCATACCTTGTTAAAGGCTTGACATGTGATAACACCAACATAACACCAACAACAGTTCTTTATCAGTGGGGATTGAAGAAAAAAATGGAAACACCATCACACAGTTGACCCCCATGCAAAAACACTCCAGGATGTCACGGGACTGTTTGGTGTCCGTCTGCCAATTTCTAACTTCAAATTCCAATGTTAAATTCACATTAAATTTTCAATATTTCTTAGTTGTCTAAATTTTACTAATTCTTTTAAAAAAACTATCACCTGCCAAACATCCCCAAAAATCACTCAAAAAATTACAAAATACCGCAATACATAGATACATGGGATGAGTGAAGTTTCCTTGTATTCCTTGAAACACCAACAAGATATTTCCGTTTAAGGTGGCTGATAATGGGTTTCAGTATTTCCCAGTCCTTATACTTTGGTTCAGTACTAAAAGCCTTCATCAATTGCTATTACAGTAATGGTATGAAACAAATGTTCAATCATTCATCAACAAGTTGTGATCATTTTCTTGACAATAGTAGTTCCCCGGTAAACAGTTGTAGTACTGTCCCATCAAAGTGCAATGCCTGGAAAATACCGAAAAGCACACGACCGTCAGGTGAAACCGCACCTTACAGTATTACCAATACACTGCACTTTGCTAAGTCAAACTTTACATTGTCTAGTCGTCTACTTCAATCGTTTATTTGTATTGTGTGAGATACATTTATAAATTGAAACCATCATGTCATTAAGTAATAATGCAATCTCGACAACGTTCTAGATATTATATTATGCACACTAATACAGCTCATGCAAGCCCTGTGACTTACACAAACACAGTCGGACTGAGTGCTACTTAAGTAACTGCTTCGTGGTTTCTGCTGTACTGAACCCTGCCTTTCAAGGCAAAGCGCCCGATTTTAAGCTTCTCAAGCTTCTCAATGTTCTTGTTCGCTATGTTCCAGCGCACGGGGCACAAAGCTGAGGACAATAGGAGATTTGCATGGTGGCGTCATTTGACTACAACTACCAGAATCCTTCACTTTGTCTTCTTATCATTCTAATTAGAGCAATTGTGTTTTAAACCCCACTGGGAATTCAAAATTTTTTTAAAATAATAAAGGAAAAGCGAAATGAATTATGGTATTTGTAGTCAAATGACGACATCGTGCAAATGCGCTATTACCTGTAATTACTTGAACAAAGAAGTTTAAAACAAACATTCTCATGAATATTTCGTTTGTTGTCGACTTCAGTCGTCGCAGTTCGTGCATACTCTTAACAAGCAGCTATTTCAAAAAGAAATAGTGTTTCGTTTCCAGATTGCGGAAGGGTGAGAATAGCTTAACTTTAAAGGAGAGGTGGGTTTGGGGTTTATTTTAATTTGGAGGTTCTGGCGTATGGAATTTTTGCGCGAGTGAAAATGAAAAGAACTTCATATTCAGTAGTAACTTCCCATTTAACACCTACTGTCCATTTTATGTAAAGGAGACAAACTCAGTCCTCCTGCAGTTTGGCAGAGTTCAAGTAACACATAACATTTCTCCTTATAGCAATAGCATGTGTTTTTATCTCCAAATTAAGTTAAATAAAGGGAGTTTGCCTTCACCTTTTTTACTCATCCAATGAAAATTAAAAATGGCACTTTATAGCATAACTTTGAATGTTCCATCAATGAAAAAATAACTACAAAAATTATTATGAAATTATTATCTTTTGACAAAAATCGTGAGGTATATAAATCTCTAAATTGATCACATTTTCAAATCAAATAAATGCAAAATTCTAGACAAACCAAAACCCTGGTCGACAAGAACAGAGATAAGCACAAATACACTGTTTCAAAGCCATTTCTTCCAAATCAAATGCCTGTGGTCACTTAACTTCGACAGGTAAACAAATTAATGTAAAAAGTTACCATACACAGGGTGTATACCGGGATTTACAATTAAGCTGAAATACATCCAGAAGTATTTACAGTCATACCATGATTGTATTTTGCTCGATCCGCGCTGCACGCTCTTCCGGCAAACATAAAATTATCTCCACAGAATAACTAAGTTGCTTCTGTTGTCAGTGTAACAGCCTTACATTGGTAACACTGATAATAACGATTTGCATTTTTGGCGATACTGTGGAGTTTCGATCAGACCGCGATGGCTTTGAATAATCCAAATAATGTTTATATCATTAATTTAATTTCAGAAATCTGCTCCAGCAGTTGCAACGGTAGTTAATGTTGAGCGTTACATCAACTAAGGAGACGAATTTAGTTCAACACGGCAGTTGAACACCTTGCTATACGATACTGTCCATACAAAATTTAAACTTTGAACAGAACTTGACTGTCTTCTTTTTCGTTCTCAACTTTCCGTGCAGACTCGAATGTTTTTGCGACGCACGTGACACTGATCACGCAATTCCGGGTACATCCACGCGAGAACCCACGCAATTTTGCGTGTATTCGCGCTGTTTGTGACGTTGAAAATGCTGTGAATTTTCATGTACAAATAGAATAGGGCAATCTCCCACATTTATACATTCCTCTGTTACATGAATTGAAATAAACTTTGTAACTCACCTGCAAATATGCACTTCTCTTTGTAGCGCACTTAAGCTCTACCGTGCGAGCAAACACGAGATACGCCAAGTCATCCCGTTTTTCTTTGCGCTTGCAAACACTGCTTGGTGGAAATTTACTTCCGTTTCAGAATAATATTAAACGCTACGAGAGCTTTCTCTAGTTTTCTTACAATACATCGCTTTAATCAAACTTAAAACCTTGCAGTCGTTAGATATTGCTGTTTGCAACGAATCTCAATATTTTTGGTCATGCTGAGTAATATATTTCCGATATTTGAAGAACATGTCTCTACGAAATTAATTGCCATCGGTCATACGTATTTACTTTGTGGTTACGATCGTTCTTGTGATTGGATAGCAGCCCCCCGTGCGAGCAAACACGACAAGTCATCCCGTTTTTGTTTGCGTTTGCAAACACTGATTGGTGGAAATTTACTTCCGTTTCAGAAAATCGCTAGCATGTTTACTTAACAATTAAACGCAACGAGAGCTTTCTCTAGTTTTCTTACAATACACCGCTTTAATCAAACTTAAAACCATTGCAGTCATCGGTCATACGTATTTACTTTGTGGTTACGATCGTTCTTGTGATTGGATAGCAGCCCCCCGTGCGAGCAAACACGACAAGTCATCACGTTTATGTTTGCGTTTGCAAACACTGATTGGTGGAAATTTACTTCCGTTTCAGAAAATCGCTAGAATGTTTACTTAACAATAAAACGCTAGGAGAGCTTTCTCTAGTTTTCTTACAATACATCGCTTTAATCAAACTTAAAACCATTGCATTCGTCAAATATTTCTGTTTGCAACGAATCTCAATATTTTTTGATCATGCTGAGGAATATCTTTCCGATATTTGAAGAACATGTTTTTACGAAATTAATTGCCTTTGGTCAAACGTATTTACTTTGTGGTGACGACCGTTCTTCTGATTGGATAGTAGCCCCCACTGTGTAAATAGTTCACATCGAAGCCAAAATAATACCGTATCGTTTCTGAGGAAACGAAACAAAAAAATACATACTTATGATTGCAAGGGTCCTGCGCGACCTTAATACGACTCCGACTCCATCGCTAGTGAAAACCTGCCTTAAGGTGGCTGGTAACGGTTTCCAGCACTTTCCAGCTCTTATACTTTGACGGGTCATTACTACAAATCTTTATCAGTTGATGCTACAATAATGGTATGAAATTAATGCCCAATGATTGGTGAATATGTTGTGGTTATTTTCATGACGTCAGTGGTTACTATAGCAACAGTATAACCTGTTAAAAACACCTTTAATTTTGTCTTTAAGTGCTTATAACTCAAAAACGAGCTCGGTGACCCCTATTTTTTATTATTGAACATTGATCAGCATGTTAAGATACAACTTTTTGCAAAGTTTTAAAAAATTCTACGAAGCGGTTTCAGAGCCACCTTAAATTTTCAAATATTTAAGGTGGCTCTGAAACCGCTTCGTAGAAATTTTTTTAACTTTGCAAAAAGTTGTATCTTAACATGCTGATCAATGTTCAATTATAAAAAATGGGGGTCACCGAGTTCGTTTTGAAGTTATAAGCACATAAAGCCAAAATTTAGGGTGTTTTTGACAGGTTATATTGTTGCTATAGTAACCACTGACGTCATGAAAATAACCACAACATATTCACCAATCATTGGGCATTAATTTCATACCATTATTGTAGCATCAACTGATAAAGATTTGTAGTAATGACCCGTCAAAGTATAAGAGCTGGAAAGTGCTGGAAACCGTTACCAGCCACCTTAATTAAACAATGAAGGCCAGCTTGACATCATGTTAATCGGCCACCAAAATAGTCCACTGAGCTCTTAATTGGAGTTCCGTAATTGAAGTTTGAAGTAGTTTTCGTTGACGGCAATAATTTGAAGCTTTCTCGGAGTCACAAAAAAGTTAAATTGCATGTTTGGTGTTTATAAATTGTAGTTTTTGACATTTCGAATGCTCTTGTAAGTTGTAACTTTGGGTTAAACAACGCCGGTAAAAGCAGCTGTTGAACAGCTTTTTGTAAAATTGGATTTTTGAAGCAAAAAGGTGGGCGAAAGTTTGCGCGAAATCGTGCTTTGAGCTTCAAAGATTAAAATTAAAATGAATTTTTTAGTACCTTATTGTTACTTAATTTCGCGGGACTTAATATTCGCGATATTCTCATAGACGAGATGCTTTGAACACGCACGCTATGCCGGGCGCTATTGTTTTCAACATTTTTACGTCCAGATTCTGGACGCAAAAATCGTGATTGGTCAGAATTTGTAGAGTATGAAAATTGATTATTCTGATTGGTCAAATGTATGTCATTCAATCGATTCCTGTGGTCTGTTCTCAATTTACATTCAGAGCGAATGAATCCAGTGACGAATGTTTTGAGCGATTCTTTGAAAGAAAGAGTTCCCTTCCCCCCTTCCCCGATCGTGCTTCGCGCACAAATTCCCCTTCTCCTTCGCCTTTGAACGCCGACCACGCAGGCTATATTATCCTTATTTACCTTTTACTTACTATCAGTCCTTTATAATCATTCCTCGCACAGGTTTTCATCATCTGGAAAATTCTGTCGGGGTGAACATGACAAGAAGTCTCCGTATTATCACGGTGGTGATACTTCTGGTGAGTTTAGCAGGATGTATATATATACATGTGGGTAAGATAACTACTTTTTGCACAAGCTCTGTTTAATAAGCCCCTGGGGATTAGCTCACATAAAAATAGATAAAGAAGGCTGTTTTCTGTTCATTTTTTAATCACTCATCTTCACAAAAACAAAACAGTTAAAAATGTCACAGCAGGGCTTTTAAAAAGTGTATATGCAGCGAATTTCTGCAGTTTTGTTTTGGAATCCCCTGCGCGGTTTAAAGAAAGTCTTTACGTGTTAGTTTGGGAGATTCAGACAGCTGGGTTAAGTATTACTCCTTGCTTTGCTCCCTGGGGGGGGGGCTACTCAAAAAAGTTTTATACGCGGAGGCTCCGCCCCGAGCTCTAACCCCTTTAATACCATTTTATATACCATTTTGACAAAAATTGTACACCTTTCGTACACCTTTTACCGAAAAAAGGTACCCCTTTCATATACCTGAAAGACATGGCAATTCATCTGTTCGTAATATTTTAATCAAAAGCCCTTTTAAAATTCTAAATAACAGATTTTCATACCCTTTCATACCCCCCCCCCCCCCCTTGGGCTTTGCCTCTCAACGTCACAAATTCCATTAAGGCAGGAGCATCCTTGTAAAGCTGATGTTCTACAAATTCTATCTCGATGTTGCGCTTATTATTTAGGTCTGCGCGTAACATTTTCAGATGCTTTTAAAATTTCAATGGCATACTATTTAAACAATTTCAATAAATAACGACACGAGATCTCTGGAAGCCTATTGAGCTTTTTTCTTCACGTATTACACGTAGTAGCCTTACAGCTCTTAGTTTCTACAAAATATATGATTACTTTGAAACAAGCAATAAATCATTATACTGTTGTGAAAATATTTACATTTATTCTGACAGACCTGCAAATATCCTGATACTTCAGGCCAGTCGCCAAAAGGTATGAAAAACATGTACAGTGGAAACCCGATATAACGATATGTCGAGGGAGCAGTAAAAAAATATGGTTATATCGAAGAATCGTTATATCGAAACTCCCGATATAACGATATGGCCGTGAAATAACTGAAAAAAAACCCCTTATATCGGGGTAAACCTAACAAGTACTTTTTACTGCATTTGAAAGGAGGATAAAGGGAATAATTTTGAGAGGAAGGCTTAGAACACAGTATCATTTTCGTATATCATCGTACAAAGCTGTTTTTAGAAACGTTAGAGATGACTCGATTACCGTAATGTTATTGCATTAAATTCGATGTTTTGCAAATAAAATGTGACTGTGTACTGATAATATCGTTATATCGGGGAAGGTTTGACGTTCGGTCCGCTAAATTCTCATCGTTATATCGGGAATATCGTTATATCGAAGATCGTTATATCGGGGTTCCGTCCCATACATTTTACTGTAACTTTTCCTGGGACATAGAATATTCATCGTTAAATCGGGAATATTGTTATATCGAGGATCGTTATATCGGTGTTCCACTGTAGTTACAGTACATTTCAGTTAACGAATGCAGAGGGACGCTTGAATTAACGAGAGACAAACTTCTGTCGAATGATTTAGCTTGGATAGTGTCGTCCTCTAAAATCACCAATCACGACCTTTCACAAAGCAGATCACGAATCACAGGGCACAACCTCGTGTTTGTGATTCACGATCACGCTCCAGCCGCCACCGCTATAACTAGCTGTTTTTTTAAAAAAATGGAGTGTAATGCTGACGCTCTTGCCTCTGAAATTAACTTTGTTTGAAGTCGTGATTGTTATTATTTAACTGTACATTAAAATATGTAATATGTCTTACCTATAAATTAGAACTCATTTCAAACTGCTTATCAATTTGCTACTTTTTAAATTATTTAAACAAACAGCAAATCGAAAATTAATTTAACACAAAAAAGTTTACATTGGGAGGAAAGATTGCGCCACGAGTCCAAAAAAGCTCTGCGAGGAGTTTTTATTGCCATTGGCTGTTGTTTTTCTGCCTGTTTCTTGACATCAAGAATTGTGACATGGTCTCTGGTTTTGTCCTGTCGATCTTTATGCTTTGTTTCTCCTGGTCGCTGCGCTCTAAAACGAGTGAGTAAATTGTCTTGCGCATCCTCGTACGACATCTCCGACGCGTTTTCACGCTGTTCAGGACTGTATTTGTCGGAAAAATGCTACAGTACTACAGACATCCGAACCACTCGAATCACCCTCACTTTCAAGGTCACTTTCAAGAAAGTGTTCAAGGAAGGCTTGATGTAACAGAGTAATAGAAACAGATGAAAGAAATCCAATATTTGTTTCACTTGAAGAGGTAATTTTGGACGCCATTTTGTTTCTTTTTCTCCGCGCGACGTCCACGCAAAAATCCTCGCAGCAGTACGCGCGCGTACCACACGCGATGGCGCAATTTGTGCTAAAAAATATAGCAAAATTGTCTTTTATCATGGGGACACCCATGAAATGGCACGCACTTACGGTCTCCGTTCCCGATCATGGCTCCTGATTGTGAATATTGTTTTACAGAAGGATGCCAGAATGAAGAGTTAGGGCATATCTTTGATGGAGAGATGAATTCTTCCTCTGTACAAAATGCCAGCACATCGACCATGAATGCTCGATTAAACTACATAACAGGCTCATGGTGGCATGTAGTAGGAAATGACAGTAAGCCATATCTACAGTTCGAGTTAGACAGACTTTATATCATCTATGCTGTGGCCACTCAGGGCAATTCTCCAGGAGAGCAGTGGGTCAAGACGTACACGCTTCAATCATCTACAGATGGGTTGACTTGGACAGACTATCATGATGCTGGAATAGTAAAGGTCTGTTATCACTTTTTTTTGTGGATGTTTAAGAAGAGTACATAAGTGTTACTTTGCAATCAAAATTTGTCATTTAATTCGGGATCAAAATTTTGTTGTATATATCGCAAAGGGCAGGGTTTACCAGAGACAAAATCTGGTCCCATGGACAATGATTCCCTAGGTTTTCCAGGGCCAACACCGCAAGCGTGGTATTTCAGAAGAAGTCATGTTTTTACCAGTTAACCATGATAATAAGCCGACAGCACAATTGAGGCATCGCCGTAATTAATTAATAAACCGAAGTTGGGACCAAAGTTTTCCTGAGGCTAGGTGAAACGTTTTGTGTAATTTGAGGAAACTACCTTAACAAAGTTACAAAACTCAACCAATAATTCTGCTTGTATGCCCGAATTTGTGTTGATTCATATAGAACTCGTGTTCAATTAAAATTATATCTGCAGATTTTCAACGGCAATTTATTTGGCCGAAACACTACAGTGGAACAACGTTTGTGCAATGGCATTGTTGCTACACGTCTGCGCATCATCGCTCAAGAACACCGTGGCAACTTTTGCATCAGGGTAGAGTTCTACGGACAACCAGTGAGAATTGGTAAGCAAGGTTTCGAAGTGATTATTCCTGGCTCGGCCATCAGTTCCCCTTTTTGTAATCAATACCCCGGATGTAAAAATATGGTTAAGTGCAAGCATGGTTAACAGAGAGAAATGGCCCGGCAAGCATGAAAGGAGCAAACAAAGAGGCCAAGATTTAGGTTGGAAGGTTCATGACAGTGCACATCTTTTGTTGTGCGCTCATACACTATGCATAAGTTACGTAATCGCAAAGTTTTTATTGGTTAGTTGCATGAACACACGTAACCACCTATTGTATTTGGTCAGGTTTTTTTTCCAAAATAGCGAACAAAAACCTATAACAAAGAACTTTGGGGGACTTCATAACCATTTCCCTCTATTAACTATGGTGCAAGCCAAACTGATATCGTTATGACCGCCTTTAAATCAGTCGTAAAGTCTAGTTCTGAGTCCCAATCGATATAGCTAAAGACCTTTGCTGTCTAAAGAAAGCACCCCATTATTTGTAATGTACCTCGCACAACATACCTAGTTAACTGTGTTCAACCCACTAAAGCTTAAGGTACGATAATAGCCGACGCAGAACTTGCAAATCGTTAGACTTCCATCTTAATAGGACTTAATGATGTCCTGCCGGCAACTTCCTTTATAGACACGAGTCAGCGCGCGCAACTAGAATTCAAGGTTAGGGGTAACCTAACCAAAAGTAAATTAAGGGGGGAGGAAGGGAGAAAAATCCAAAAAAAGTATATAAAATTGAAATCACTGCATCAAAAGGGTAACATTTCATTTAAAGATAGCCAAATCATCCCCCGTGTCCTTGACTAAAAAAAAAAACATTCTCGACCCCATAAATTTCCTTAATTTCCCTAAGCCATGTTCTTATAAATCTGATCAAGACAGATATACAACAGCAATAAATACCGACTTTAGAAAGATAAAACATAATTACTAAGACATTTAAAAATCTTGGCGACAAGTGACTACAATATAATAGGGGTTTCAGGGAACAAAGGAACATGGGAACATTAACTTTTTGGTAACATGGAAACAAAAGGAGAATAAAACTGGGAACACGAGAACAAGAGCATATTTTAGGGCACAGGGAACACAAAATGTTGTTGGGAACAAGGCAACATGGTGCATGAACCTACACAGCGGTCAAACGCAAAAATGACGTCACCTCCGGTTTTCGGCGCCTCGAACTTTCAGTCTGAGAATTTGTCTCGAAAGTGTGCAAACTTTTGTAGGAAATTGTTAAAGAAATGGTACGGTGAAAGAACAGTTCAAGCTGGGACACTCAGTGGAGGTGAATTATCAAATTCTAGATCCATAAGCGGCGTATAAACCTTAACTTTCCAGGGACGGCGTTAACTCTTGGCTTTAAAGCGAAAGTTTTCGAAAAATTTAAGAGTTTGTATGGAAAATGTTGGCGGCAAT
The DNA here is from genome assembly GCF_052425735.1 of Oculina patagonica. NCBI lineage: Eukaryota > Metazoa > Cnidaria > Anthozoa > Scleractinia > Oculinidae > Oculina > Oculina patagonica. The sequence goes on along the minus strand of NC_135759.1, from coordinate 18,696,171 downwards.
TACACATGAACTGCGCACGCGCGCTGCGTTTGACCGCTGTCTGGCATGAACCCCATCTGGGAGGCCCTCTTTGCTGAAAAATAAAACTGAATGAAATTGTTGTGTAACAGTATCTGTATCCTTATTTTTAAAAGTTTTCTTTTTAAGACAATCTTGCCCTAGACAAGCCTACTGCTCAGTCTAGCAGATACATGACCTCGACCGTACGTACCTCTTATTCAGAGTACGCTGTGGATGGAAAAAAGGGTACAGACTTTTTCCGCGACAAATGTACGCACACGTACAATACAACAGATCCGTGGTGGAGAGTTGACCTGGATGAGTTACTACCTGTTTCAGAAGTTTACATACTCAACAGAGGAGACTGTTGTGGAGATAGATTGAGCGGATTCGAGATAAGAGTAGGTGAGTACGATGAAAACGGACTAACAAAGAATATCCTAAATTTTCGTCACGGTGAAAATATGAAAAAAATACAAACAACATTACACAACCTCCAATCAATAGGTCTTATACTAGCAACCCTATCTAGCGGGGGTATGCAGAAGATGTTTCGCTTGTTTTCGATCACGCATGTTACGCATGTTTACATGGTGAAATATGTCATTTTTCTTGCAGTATTTTTACTGTTTTAATATCACGTGAATAATTTTTAGAAATCAACTACGACGATTTTCTGCCATGATAGAAAAGTCTCGAATTCATAGATGGGGAATCCAATATGACACGTTACAAACCCTTGAAATAAACACGAAATGTGAGGGACTAAATTTAGCTACATCAGGAGCCCATTACCTATATACTTTTTTTCGAGGAAATACTGAAATTATCATTTGAAATGCTGTAAAAACACTCCAAAAAAGTTTCCTAGCATGTATCCGCTATGCTAACTTCCCAGCTGAACGAGATACTGAAGTTACGTATCAACAGTCTATTATGAAATCACTTGTGATTGGCTATCCGAAACCAATTCGCGGGAACATCTTATCTAAAAATAACTTTACTTGTGAAAACGCCGTTTCACAGGCGCAGTATGGAAGTTGCACACTCCGGGTAATGGGCTCCTGGCTACATAAAATAGAGCCTGGTTTCCATTTATCGTCCCGATCGCTCCTATCGTCTCAAAATATTTCGAAGCGCTCCGGGCGATCGGTACGATAGAGGCGACTTTTGTTTTCCAAATAATCGCCTCGATCGTCTCAAAAAACAACACTGCGCGGTTTGGGCCTGGGGAGACAATAGTACTTTGGCATGAGTCCTAAAACACTGGGTAAAACAATATGCCAGATGCTAAACGAAGAGTGAATATTGTGGCGCTTATTTTCTAATTCTTGCGATTTTACGTCGAAGTAGACAACGAAGAAGGCGGCGAAAGCATTAATTTGTGCTCGACAGATTTTCCAGAAAAGAGAAGAGCTAGGAGCTTAACATACAGTACACTAGCGCAAGATCGTTTCGATTGTCCACGTCATCCGAGAGTGGTTTCCATCGAATCGCTTGCGATTGTTCACGATCGTCTCGATCATCCAGCTAGAACTTGAAGCGATCCAAGTAATCGTGATCTACCCGATCGTCCGGGTCGTCTCCCTATTGTTTCCATATGATCGTCCTGATCGCTGTGTCCTGTTTTGACTGTTTTGAAACGACTGGGGGATCGGAACGATCCGGACGATTTATCCCATTGACTCTCGGAGATTTTTTTAAAAAAGCGCATTTTTAACATTTTTCACATTTTGGGGTCAGTAATAAGCTAACTAAGCTCAAAACACCACTTGCCACATGAAGGCATGCCTTTCTTTCCTCAATCATCGGATTCAAGAGAGGATATCCTCTCTTGTCGGATTATATGTCATTTTTGTTTGGGCATGCGCACAAATCAAAATTTTGAGATTTTTGGAAGGAGAAAGTGCCCTACCACTTAAGGCTTTTCATTTTTTTTTTTTTTGCTTTTTCTTTTTCTCCTTTTCTTACTTTTTGCTGCAGTTGTTGGCCTTCAACGTACTGGGCTTGCTTGCAGTTCAGGAATTTCCGAGAAAGTTTCATCCAAACAGGAAATATTCGCCAATGAAGAGCCAAGGCTGGTTGAGGCAAATTATCCTACGAGTTTTTCACTTAAATTTCTAAGCATTTTTGTGGGCATTTCAAGCACAATTGACCCAATCACCCTAGTTTGGCATCATTGGAAATACCTTTTCCTCCTGCAGAGATTGAGTATGAGTGATGCCTTTTTTGAGTTATTTTTTCAAAATAGCTCTTTAGTCGGCGCGATGGACCTGTAATCAGTGAAGTATGTGGGTTTGTCACACCAATCAGATTTCAGGTACTATCGGAACCAATCAAATTGTAGTTTATAAAGGGGAAGCAAACTGACGTAAAGCAATTTCGTTCGAAGTTTTTAGATTAGAAGGAGGCGGAATCGGTGAGTTGTGATTTAACCCTGGATTAAAAACGTTTTTCGTAACGCCCGCCTGCTTACAACACACACGCCGTGAGCAAAAGGCCCAACAATAACTTGATATTCGTCTTATTCGAGCGTACGTTTGGAGAGGCTAGCTTTCCTGACCGTAGTAAAAATAACATATAACATTTGCACAAAGCAGATTTGAAGAATAATGTTGTCATTACTTTTGCCGTCCGCTTTGCGAAGTTCGTTGGGAAATTGGAAAGTTTGTTATGAAGTTGCCAAATAGGTTGCGAGTTTGTGAATCAAATTGTGAGCTTCGATACAAAGTTCCCAACTTCGGCCCGAAATTAATAAAACCTTCTATAATTATGTTATCAAAAAGGGCTTTGCTACGCTAAACTGTTGGAAACAAATGTCATAAAAATAAAAAACTTTTCTGTTCAGCGAGCCGTAAACATGTTGTCTCGAACAAATTAGTCTGTCGCGTCGCGTCGGCTTCGATTAAAATCAATAAACCATCCAGTTTCATCCGGTTTACAAACGCAGAAGACTTGAAATTGAAGACAGTGAAGATTATGCCTCACAGAAATCGTTAAATATGTGTTTTCATACAAAAAAGTTAAAATTTGACCAAATTTCTACCTGCATAAAATTTATTTATCGCCAAATCACTTGTGTGATCGCTGATGCGAAACGTTGTCTTGCACTTCAAGCTACTTCAACTTTCCTTGACAAGCTCTAAAATCTTCGAGTTCAGAATCGCCATGACTTTCGAGCAACATGTCTTGTTTCTCCTCAACTACCAAAACTTCGAAAGTTCAGTTGGGCCGAAGTTGGGAACTTATCGAAGTTCGCAATTTGATTCGCAAACTCGCAACGTAATTGGCAACTTCATAACAAAGTTTCCAATTTCCCAACAAACTTCGCAAAGCGGGCGGCCAAAGTAAACTGAAATCAACTGTAAAACATCTCGTTCAAATATTTAATGAACCGGTACAAGTATTAACTTTGCTGTTAAAAGCAACTACAATCGATAGCAAAAACAGAATAAGAGCGTGCCATTCCGTGACAGTTTGATATCTCAATTAGTTCTTGTTTGTTGAATAGAATTTAGGTTGTAAATGAAAGAAAATCCTTGTTGAACAGTTCTGACAGGAAACAAAGACTCCAGGTATACTGCGCTTTAAAGAACTTTTCCGAAGAAAGTGGTTTTTGATTTGATGCGTTTATTACTTCGTTTATTATAGTACTTTTCGTTCAATGTCTGTATGGAAACGTGGCTTTCTCGAGAAAAACAAGGGTATCGTGTTACGTTCGTTTTTAAAAAACAAAGGTCTCATGTTACAAAAGTGAGAAAAACAACAATATCGTGTTTCAGTGTTTGGCAAAAATCCAAAAGTATTCCGTAACAAACAAAAGTAACACGTAACGGTTGCTACAAAGCTAGAAACAAAATAACCGCTTAAACAGAATAAGAACGTGCCATTTTGTGACATTTTGATGTTGAATTAGTTTTTGTTTTTCAATTAAATGACGAAAATTTACGTATTGAATAAAACAGTTCTGATGTATCAAAATGCACGTAAAAGTTATTTTGTTTGCAAGCAAATTTTGTGCAAAAAAGTGACTCCGTGGGCCGCCATACACAAATGGCTCAACCCATGGCATAAACCATCCCAACAGGACAATCACCCAGTTTCACCCCAAGCCACCCCATAAATTGAAAAAATAACTCCTGCACGCTTAGCGTGCCTATGTTTGATCAAAGATGATGAGGACACAAGTGGAACGAAGACCAACGTTTGTCACGCCGGTTTTGGCCGGCACGGGAGCCAGGCTTTCGCATCTCTGCCACTATTTAAACATAGGCCGTACTGTATTTGATAGTAAATATTATTGTTTTTATTTTTTAAGGTAATGAAGTAGCAGAAGGAGGATCTACTAATCAACTTTGTGCAAGTAATCTAAGTGTCCCACAAGGAAAGGGAAAGTTTTTTCGATGTAACTCCACACTTTATGGGAGATATGTATACATACGGATACCAAAGCGAGCTGAATATTTGGCGCTTTGTGAAGTTGAAGTTTACTCTACAATTACATCAAGTAAGATAGTCGCCGTCAGATATCGGCGATTAAATTTGCAAATCATTCAATTTAGATGGGTCTACATTGGCTTTATTTTCTTTGAATAAATATGTTATGCTAAGCAATCCGTTCTGGAAACATTTCTGCTTTTCAAACAATAAGAAGCTTGCATTTATCTTGTACAAACTGAAAAACTTGATGAAAAAAAAAAGAACCGCATGATGCGCTCTTTTCTGATGGACTGTTTTTTTTCCTGTAAGATCTTGCCTTGCATCAGCCTGTCATTCAGTCATCTACTCGTCTTGGAAAGATAGCTGAACATGCAGTTGATGGGAATGTCTTCTCCTGTAGTTGGACAGATTGGGAGCAGGATCCCTGGTGGAGGGTGTACCTGGGATCATCTCTGCCTGTTGCTGAGGTGTCGCTTAGCTATCAATCACACGGCAAAATTGAAATCAGGATCGGTGAGTTCAGGTCTCTGTTAAAGGGACTGTGTCACGGCTGATTCAAGTTTATTAATCGGGCGTGGCCGATTTAAGGTTTACCCTTTGGTCGTCCTAGAGCGTAGTCTCCTGGCGCGGCCAAAAAGACGGGGATAGCTCGGGGTTGCTACAAAACCGCTACGGGTGACGCATACCGCAATGGTTTTCATTTTAGTTTTGACAGGAAATCGTTGCAGGCACACTTGGTCGACTTTTGGGTTAATGTGTAATCAGGTTGTGTTTTTTTGCTTCGGCGGAAGGACAGAGAAAAAAGCTTACGGGGCAAAGTACAGTATGGGGCCCAGTTCTCGGCCACTTTTGACGTAAACTTGTATTTCTTACCTCAGAAGAATCGCAGGAACTTAAAATTTCTCCCAGAGCTAGCTACATTATTCAGCTTTTTGGTGTAAAGCTATCGACCGGTCAAAAATTAATTTGCCCGAGCAATAATAAAAATAAAAGCTCCATTTGTGGGCCCAGTTCTCGGCCACCTTGGCCCAGTTCTCGGCCACTTTTGACGTAAACTTGTATTTCTTACCTCAGAAGAACCGCAGGAACTTGAAATTTCTCCCAGAGCTAGCTACATTATTCAGCTTTTTGTTGTAAAGCTATCGACCGGTCAAAAATTAATTTGCCCGAGCAATAATAAAAATAAAAGCTCCATTTGTGGGCCCAGTTCTCGGCCACCTTGGCCCAGTTCTCGGCCACTTTTGACGTAAACTTGTATTTCTTACCTCAGAAGAACTGCAGGAACTTGAAATTTCTCCCAGAGCTAGCTACATTATTCAGCTTTTTGGTGTAAAGCTATCGACCGGTCAAAAATTAATTTGCCCGAGCAATAATAAAAATAAAAGCTCCATTTGTGGGCCCAGTTCTCGGCAACCTTGGCCCAGTTCTCGGCCACTAAAAAGCTTGTCCGTAATTATCTGTAAAAAATGCTCAATTAATTTTCACAATCATAAAATCACTCTGTAAACCTATTTATACTATATCGATCCCAAATTATTTTTATGATGCTTTGTTTTACTTTAGAAAAGAAGGATTTTAACGCGCCTAGTTGCCTATGTGCAGGTTCTGGCAAAACCGCATTGTGTGACCCGTGCATTTAGATGGTTTATTTTGCAGTGAAAAGGTCTTGAAAGATTTAGGTGTTGTAGAAATAATAGACAAGACAAGAGTCAGCTCAAAACTTAGAGATAAGATTGAACTTTATTTTTAAAACATTTATTTCTTTCATTCTGGCAGCAGCAGATGAAATTATATTAAAAACCAAGCGCTAAGCTGTGATAGCGAGCAGGGTGGCCGAGAACTGGCAAATACGCAAACGTCGCAAGAAAAAATTTCGAAGTAAATTAAGACCAAAAAATACAACGGTTCAACGAAAAGTTAACTAAAGCAGAAAGCTGAATTATTCTACGTTTCACATGCCAAAAATTAGCTCGTATGGTGGGGGCTTTTGGATAAAATACGAATTTAACTACATCCATGAATTTGGAGCCGTAAACAAACAACTTTTTTGGGAATGCAAATTCACCTACCTCCGCGTAAACTCGACGTGTGAGCTTTCTATATCGAATTGAACGATCAAACTCAAGATACTTAAAGCACATGAATCAGTCTATCGTTTGAAGGAAATACCTTTTTCTTTTGATTCAACTGGAGTGTGAAAAAACGCGTTAAACACAAAGTGGCCGAGAACTGGGCCCCATACTGTACTGATATTCACCATTGTGAAATTGCACTTACTTTGACAAGTTAAAGTTATTTTTGTAAATGAAAAAGGTAACGTCATTGATGTCACGCAGTGTTTTTTTTTTTTAGCAAACTAGATGGTTTGCTGGTTTCTGACTATGAATGGGGGTGTGATCTTGCGGTATATTTTTTGAGCCTGACTCCGCCGTAAAACTTTTTTTTTATTTAGCAAGAACTGTGTCGATTTTCATTTCTGAACAATTGGTCGTCAAGTCGTTTGTCACAAAGAGTAGAATGTTTGTACAGCATGTTTTGGAATTATTTTAGATTTGGTTAGTAAGACGCTTCTGAAGACCTGAGCAAAACATTGGGAATGTACAGTATTAATAGGAACTTGAATGGAATTTTTCACAAGTTGGATAAAGGTATCAACTGAAAAAAATGGAATTCAAAATGAGAACTTGGATTTTGTTGTAATTAAATTTTATCGCGGATTGGATGCATAATATCACGGCTTTGAAAGTCTTCAAATAATTAGAAAGGTTCCTTTCTTCCTTTTGATCTTATTGTTATTTTCATGTATTGATTATTCGAAAGTGGTTTTCGTTGATACGAAAAAAAAAACGGGTTTTCACTGAATTGCTTGAAGTATTTTTAGACGTGATAATATTGGCTTAATCAAATTACATTGTGCACGAAATATTTGTTATTCTTTTGTCTTGAAACTTTGAGGAAATTGAAATTTTTGTTTGACAGTAGTGTATGAAAGGCATTTTATAGAACTGAATAAAAAATTAGAAACTTTGATAAAGGTTATTTCAAAGATTTATTTTGCCTGATTTTGAAGGGTTTCAGGAGTTTTAAAGAGTGCTGGTAAACGGCTGTATGTTGTTTGTGATTACGGATCTTATTTAGTTTCGAACGCTCTAATTTTTGAAAGGTTAAAACAGGTTAAAACCGGGCGGTTTCATGAGTTTTTTGGGTAGAAAGGTACGGTGGTGGTCAAAAAAAAAAATGTTTAGAAAGGAATGACTGTAGTAGCACGTAAGTCGGAGGTTTGCGTGAGTCACGGGGTATAGTATGCGTGAGCTGGATTTCCGGCGTCACAACGGCATGCTTTGTTTACTGAAAGATACACTCGACGTTTAGTTAGCTTAGTCGGCTTGGGAAACTATTTTAAAAATGAATGTTGTAATAGTTAATTAATAGTAATCTAGAATTAACCCACTCTCGATTGGAGTCTGTTCTGGATTCGCGCTACCTTTTCGCCGCGAAGGAATTTTGTAAAATTTCGCTAGTGGAAAGAGGTACTGTAAGAACAGTATCAATAACTCAAAAGGAGGAACTTCTTTGTAGCTCTGAATTAAGACGTATGATAAAATTTTAGAATAAGAAACTTTCGATATATGGTTTTCATATTGTTTTTGTCAATTTCCTTTTGTGGCAGATTTTTTGAGAATCAGCTTTTCTTTCGTGTGATGACAGACACAGGACAGAACGAGAGGTGGATGAGAAAGATGCCGAAGATGAATATATAGGCACCGAAAAACGACAAGAACCGTCAAGGACTTATCTTTCGAGGGCGGGGAGTTTTGGCATACTGTATTTTGAGGACTGGACTGGACTAGTAAAACGCGGACTAGTAAAACGCGGAATTGTAAAACGCGGACTAGTATAACGCGGACTAGTAAAACGCGGACTTGTAAAACGCGGACTAGTAAAACGCGGACTCAGGTAAAACGCGGACTTGTAAAAGGCGGACTAGTAAAACGCGGACTAGTAAAACGCGGACTTGTAAAACGCGGACTTGTAAAACGAGGGCTTGTTAAGCACGGACTTGTAGAGCGCGGACTTGTAAAACAAGCGCTTGTAAATCGGATAAAACTAAACGGTTTAGCGAGCGAAACAATTTGTGTTTGAAGCTCTTGTGTGTTTCTTCGACGGCATATTTCTAGCTTTTTTGAGCACTCTATGGTCTGTTTTAGCGTGGAGATGTTTTTGCAGTATAGCACATGTTCGTTCTGCAAACCCCTACTAAAACAACGGGATTGATGCTATGAGTTGTGTGCATATGTTTCTTTCTTTCCACTACTTGACGTCTGTTGAGTGCAGTCGTTTTTATTGCTCGCACGAGGTAGAACGGGGCCCGTCCAGAAATCAACAGTCAATCGTAAATAAAGGTGACGGGCCTACACGACTCCTACGTTCGTGACATTAGAATATTTGCCGTTAAATGTTTAAATTCGGTCTTTCGACCTTATTTGCTTCTGACTTCTTTCTGAGGGTACTGTTTTAATTTGGGGGCAGTATGTGGTAAATAAAGGTGACGGGCCTACACGACTCCTACGTTCGTGACATTAGAACATTTGCCGTTATATGTTCAAATTCGGTCTTTCGACCTTATTTGCTTCTGACTTCTTTCTGAGGTTACTGTTTTTTTGAGACATTATCATGTATTGAAGAGAGCCGTAAGATGATTGTGGCCAAGGAATTCGAAGTGTCTAGAGGCGTTTTACAAGTCCGCGTTTTACTAGTCCGCGTTTTACTAGTCCAGTCCAGTCCACAAGTTAAAGACACATCAAGACCACCCCACTGTGAATTGCCATAGCACAGACAAAATTATAGTCAATATCTTATGTGTTTTTAAGAGAATTACATAAGAACCAAGGCATGTCTTGTCTTGCCTTACATTGACATGCAATAATTTGGAAATACTAAGCTCGTAACAGTTTAAGACAGAATCCATCAGGAATTTGAGTAACATTAATTTTAGTTACGCAAAAATTGAGCACCAGAATAATTTAAATCCTTGTGTTCTTTCATACCTTGTTAAAGGCTTGACATGTGATAACACCAACATAACACCAACAACAGTTCTTTATCAGTGGGGATTGAAGAAAAAAATGGAAACATCATCACACAGTTGACCCCCATGCAAAAACACTCCAGGATGTCACGGGGCTGTTTGGTGTCCGTCTGCCAATTTCCAACTTCAAATTCCAATGTTAAATTCACATTAAATTTTCAATATTTCTTAGTTGTCTAAATTTTACTAATTCTTTTAAAAAAACTATCACCTGCCAAACATCCCCAAAAATCACTCAAAAAATTACAAAATACCGCAATACATAGATACATGGGATGAGTGAAGTTTCCTTGGATTCCTTGAAACACCAACAAGATATTTCCGTTTAAGGTGGCTGATAATGGGTTTCAGTATTTCCCAGTCCTTATACTTTGGTTCAGGACTAAAAGCCTTCATCAATTGCTATTACAGTAATGGTATGAAACAAATGTTCAATCATTCATTAACAAGTTGTGATCATTTTCTTGACAATAGTAGTTCCCCGGTAAACAGTTGTAGTACTGTCCCATCAAAGTGCAATGCCTGGAAAATACCGAAAAGCACACGACCTTCAGGTGAAACCGCACCTTACAGTATTACCAATACACTGCACTTTGCTAAGTCTTAAAACTTTACATTGTCTATTCGTCTACTTCAATCGTTTATTTGTATTGTGTGAGATACATTTATAAATTGAAACCATCATGTCTTTAAGTAATAATGCAATCTCGACAACGTTCTAGATATTATATTATGCACACTAATACAGCTCATGCAAGCCCTGTGACTTACACAAACACAGTCGGACTGAGTGCTTAACTTAAGTAACTGCTTCGTGGTTTCTGCTGTACTGAACCCTGCCTTTCAAGGCAAAGCGCCCGATTTTAAGCTTCTCAAGCTTCTCAATGTTCTTGTTTCATTTAGTTTTGCCAAATACTCGCTATGAATCCTAATGTTTGCAAAGGAATTACTTCTATGGATCTAAATGACAAAACCATAGCTTCATCGTATCCAACTTTGTCTCCCGGGCGATAAAATTTAAAGTTACAAGCAAACGAGATTAACTTTGAAAACTGTTCCGCCGGACCATTTTTCAAAAACCCATATCGCAATCCGTTTCAATCTTCGTCATTTCTGGCCATCCGTACCTTCTTTTGTATTCAATGTGCTATCGAAATGTCCCTTAACTGTTTTAGGAGGTTATTTTTATATTTCACTAAACTTGAAGGTCATTTTCCCATGACTTAATTTGGCTAAAATTCGTGACACAGCTCCTTTAAGAAATGTACAAATCGAAAAAGTACTTTCCGGTTTATTAAATTATTTTTTATATAAATTGTTGAGCAGGTGATGACAGTACAAATGGCGGAACTTCAAACCCACGTTGTGGAGGACTGCACGGGTGGGAGCTGAACAAGAGAATATATTGTCTACCGAGACTCTTTGGTCAATTTGTGTTTATAAGAAGTCCTGGTGTTAACAATCAGTGGCTTACTCTTTGTGAGGTAGAGGTTTATTCCAAAAGAAGGACTATAAGCACTGGTAGGTAACTAGTATAGCTGATTTGTCAAAATGAGCTTACTGAGCTTTATTGAATATTGACGGACGGATGAATTCAATTTTGCTTACAAACATCACTATAAAAAGAAACAAAAAACGGAGCATAGAATTATCATGCAAATGATAATTTAAAGGAGGAAAGAAACAATTTTGTTACTGATTCGTCCCCTTTTTATCACTTCCATGAAAAACTTTAAAATTCTACGCTGTGAAACTTGATTGAAATCTAGACGTCTCGGCAGTGCTGCCTTCATCACTTGTGACATGTAATCGTTGAAACAATTATGAATTATGAATACCGCTTTATCTTATGGGGGAATGGCAAAATACTAATTGATTGATTGATTGATTTACTGACTGATGGATTGATTGATTGATTGATTGATTGATTGATTGATTGATTGATTGATTGATTGATTGATTGATTGGTTGGTTGGTTGTTTAATGTACTGATTCAAGCCTGTCAGACTCAAGCAATTGGGGTAGCCAGCAAACTGCCGGACAAAAGTTTCTCCGCCTCGTCGTCACGTTCGGGCAATGAACCATACAGGGGACGACTGAATGGATATGGAGCGTGGTCACCTAGCAAGAACAATGATGCTGACGACTACCTGCAAATTGACCTGGGAGACGCATTCGTCATTTGTGCTGTGGCTACTCAAGGACATCCACTTCAAGATGAATGGACCACAAGTTACAAGTTGCATTTATTACTCACAGAATGGATCATATACAAAGAAAAGAACACAGAGAAGGTTTGGGGATGTTAATCATACATGCGATTGTCATTTAAAACTAGTTTTTGTGTTTCAGAAGTAAATTGCCTCCACTGTCTTTTTATTTCCTGACAAAAGCTCTCGAACTATTAAAAAGACAGAAGAAAGGCCCACTAATGTGAGTGATGTTCGCTCCTTGGAAGCATTTCGTTTACAGAACATTGCCCAGTTCCCAAGCCTCTTTATTTCGCGTAGTAAATAGGCCATTTCTCATTTCCTTTTTGCCCTTGTTTCTAAACAAGTTATCGTGCGAAAGTTTTCATCTGAAAATGAGTTTGATCTGAACGGTCACGTGTATGGTAGTAAAAGGCTATGTTATCTTTAATTCCACTTTGGGACTGGCTCTAGTAAGGCGTGTGCGCAATATTAATTTTTCAATGCAGTTGTCCTCCCCACCAAAAATTCACCATTTTCACCTTAAAAAGTATTAGCAGAACTCATAAGGGGTTGAAACGTGTAATACGCGCATTCATAGCCTTTAAATATTCAGCTTTGACAATTACCATATTTGGAAACACGAAGAGTTTGTACGCGTATGCTTTATACACGTAATGACAGGAGTGAAGTTCTCCAAACTACTGGATGGCGATGAAACTGCAGAAGAATTTAACCAAATTTAACTTTATTAAATGAAGCTTGTTCAAAAACAAGATTACACCATTGAGCGCGAGCTCGCACACGCTGTGAATTTAATTCAAATATTGCAATTTTGATTGGTTAATTTTTTCTCGTGATTTTCTAAATATGGTACTTACTGTAAACGAATGTGCAAACGCTTTGTACAACACGAATCACAGGGAGTTACATATTTCAACCCTTATGGGTTTCTGGCATTTGCAAACGCTCCAAAATGGTTTGCCACCAAAAACCATCTTTAGCAATTCCATAGCAACTGCTCTAGATCTGTAGTTAAGAAGACATTACCTCTGACAGTGAGATTCTTTTGAGCACACAAAATTTTAAACTAATTTCTGTGCTAACAGTTTTCTCATTTTTGTTTCAGATATTTCGTGGTAATTCAAGAAGCAATCAGGTTGTAAAACAAATTCTTACAGAACCTCCAACGACTCGGTCCATCCGTTTGCAGCCTATTCATTATTCCATTCACAAAGCCCTCAGAGTAGAGGTGTATGGAATAAATATACCAGCAGGTAGGGCATCTTTTCACAGTGACGCTGTATTTGTTTTAGAGCAGTTTTCAATTGAGTGTCGTAAAACCAAAACCAAAGTAATTACTCTAGCCAATCACAAAGGACACAGACAATCCAGTGAACCAATCAAAACTCGAAGCAAATACATGTAGCTGGCACGAAACGCGGGAAAACGTGCGCGAGCTAGTCACGATTGGTTTTGGTTTTACTCCTGATTGGCTGAGAAAGTGGCGCGAGATTTTTAAGCTAATCACTAAGCGTAGTAATGCAAAACCAAAGCAAACGCAATTTACTTTCGACACTCAAGTGAAAACCGCTCTAGTCAGTGAATGTCAAATTTTACCTTAAGGTCATTACCCTAAAATAGAATTGAACATAGATTTTTAACCAAACTTCGCCTACTGTTTTATTACTTTAAGGGAACTTAAATTTTGAAAGAAAAAAGGGGGGTCACCTGATTCGTTAAGAAGCGGGAAGACCTTGTATATTCTATATAATTCCTTTAAAATTCCTCTGTGAGTACTAGCAAAGTACACGTTTTTAGCGATAATTTATTTTTCAAACACAAGAACATATGTTTTTTATTTTACAGAACGAATTTGATCGCTACACCCAAAATATGAGAAGAAAAAAAATTGATAGGTCACCAGACTCGTTTACGAGAATGTGACAATTTACTTACTTTCCCCAAAAAATACAAATACAGGGCAATGATCTTAATCCCTCTCCTTCAGTACTTGTGCCTATCAGGGGTAGCAGTAGTTGCAGTATTTCGTCTAGGTCTAGAGTGATTTGTCCGCGTGAGGCGGTAGTTCTGCAAGAAACTGTTGTTGGTAACGAACATTTCCACTAGTCACCTCCAGAAACACTTGTTTCTAAAGATGACTTCCACTCAGGTTGTTAAAAAGTCATATACCAAACAACAGCAAAAAAAAAACAGATGAAGGAAAAAGAAAAAGATAAAAAAAAAAGAAATGCAAAAATCCTAAAATTGTATAGATTTTTCTAACCCAAACTCTAAAGTTTGCCTTTTGCACACGCCCAGGCAGAAAACCAAGCTATTTGCCTCAAGTGTGCAAGAGAAAACCCTAGCACGAACGTGTGACTTTTCCTCTCTAATTGTTGTAAAACCAAAACCAAAGTAATTACTCTGGCCAATCACAAAGGACACAGACAATCCAGTGAACCAATCACAACTCGAAGCAAATACATGTAATTGGCACAAAGCGCGGGAAAATGTGTGCGAGCGAGTCATGATTGGTTTTGGTTTTAGTTCTGATTGGCTGAGAAAGTGGCGCGAGATTTTTAAGCCAAAACCAAAGCAAACGCAATTTACTTTCGACACTCAAGTGAAAACCGCTCTTTTTAATATTACATGTATAATGTAAGCAATTCTCTACTACTCTATCGGGTGGATAATAAAGCATGCCTTGCTGTTGTTGTTGTTGTTGTTGTTGTTATTAGAAGAAATTTTCGCTCAAGATAACGTTAACGCCATGATTATCTTTTCCACAGGTGTGCCTTTTCCTCCTGTCATTAAAAACGAAAAGAAAGAAACATCATTTTCTGATTTCAACTTGTTGTGGAGTCCTCCTGATAACAGTGGATGTTCAGCTACTATGTACACTGTATACTACAAAGATATCAGATCACCAGATAAAGAAAACGTTCAGTATCGTATCAATACTACAGCAATGACAAACACTCTGAGTGCCCTGCCACTTGACTGTGACACAGAATATCAGTTTGCAGTGTCTGCGTGGAATCTGTTCGGAGAAGGTAACCTTTCACAGTTCTGGCAAGGAAAATTAACGACAGGTATTTGTGTATCATGCTTTTTTCGTAATTGCAACAAAATCAGGCTATTTTTCCAGCATCACATTGTAGTTGACTGTGTTAGAGCGGTTTTCACTTGAGTGTCGAAAGTAATTTGCGATTGCTTTGGTTTTGCATTACTACGCTTAGTGATTGGTTTAAAAATCTCGCGCCACTTTCTTAGCCAATCAGAGGTTAAACCAAAACCAATCGTGACTCGCTCACGCACGTTTTCCCGCGCTTCGTGCCGGCTACGTGTATTTGCTTCAAGTTTTGATTGGCTGACTGGTCGGTCTGTGTCTTTTTTGATTGGCCAGAGCAATTACTTTGGTTTTGGTTTTACTACGCTCAATTGAAAACTGCTCTATTCTTACTTATAGTTCACCACTAAATTTTTTCCGATTCTGATTGGTTTAAATTGAATACGTGACGCGATAGTGCCCGTCGCCGGAGGGCACTATCAGCCCATAGTGCCCTCCCGTGAAAAATGCCCGGACCGATAGTGCCCGCCCGTGACTGTTTTTTGTAAACAAGCTGCCTGCAGACAAAAAACCCAACCAAATTCACTGCATTTAGTGGGTTTCTCGTCTGGTTTTGTTTCGTTTGTTAAATTTCGGCTTTTAATTGAGTTTTTTATCCTCAAAAGTAAAAATAATTCACGATGCTTGCTTTTGTATGTGCGCGCGGAAGAAAATTTAGTGGTGAACAATAAAAACAATAGAGTGTTTCTGTCTCGGAACTATCGGTCTGATTGTTGCCCCTTGGAAATTTGGCCTTGCATATTTGCCCTCGAAGCTTCGCTTCTCGGGCTATTTGTTTTAAGAACATCAAATTTCCGCGGGGCAACTATCAGCCGATAGTTCCTCGACAGAAACACTCTATTGTTAAAATAGGTTTTGCTAAAATTATGAAATTACGGTTCATTTACTTTTTGATAAAAGCGGGCTTAACCCATAACAATGAAGAACCGTAGACGAGCTTAGAAAGGGCTAAACATTCAGATGACGGTTTTTTTGCTAAATTGGTCAAGTTTCTACCAGACCAAACGTTTAAAACTTTTTGAAGCTTGGAGAGCTTTGTTTCAAAGGTCATCTGTTGTAAGCGGCAAACACAATGACAAACACAATGACAAGAGTTGTGATGTATTGTTCTGGCCATGATATTTCGTATGGACTTTCCATGCACCAAGCCACATTCCTTCGGTCTTGTGCTTATTTACTTTGAGACCGAAGTAGGTACCAAACATAAGGCTTTGTAGGGGAAGAAAGAAGCCTACACTAAAATAAGCCTCCGGTCACGATGAGACTCGCCTCAGTTTCCATTAGAGAGAGCTAGAAACTGTCTGCAATACTAACTATCCTATAGAACAAATTTATATCATCAGTTTCTGGCTGCCCAACACCACCCCCTCACTCTTGTTTATTGTGCTGAATTAACCAAGGGCGTACACAGCTGAAGAAATTCATAGGTCTTAATATTGCATACAAGGGAGTGGTCGTTAACACAGACCATTTAGTGAAATAATCAGAAATAAGGAAGTGAAACTTAAGAGCCCACTGCCAGATTAATTTGTTTTATTTTCTTTTTCTCAAGGTTACCCAATTATCGTTAACCGTACAAAAGAAGTAAAAGGGGGTGTTGTTGTGGCCAAGTGGAAGCCTTGTACCGCTTCTTTGTTTACTATCTACTACAGAGAAGTATTTTCAGAGACTGACAAAAGTCAATGGATTGGCCGGGTTAACGTGTCGGGACATGACACTCGTTATGATCTTAAGCTAAGCTGCCGCAAGGAGTATGAAATAGCGATTACAGCATGGAATTCCACTGCAGAGACGCCATTAAAGGCTTTAGACCAGAGCAAAATGTGGAGAGTGACAACGTTAGGAGGTAATGACAAACACGAGTATACTACAGTGGAACCCCGATATAACGATCCTCGATATAACGATATTCCCGATATAATGATCCTCGATATAACGATATTCCCGATATAACGATGAATACTCCATGTCCCAGCAAATGTTACAGTAAAATGTATGAGACAGAACCCCGTTATAACGATCCTCATATAACGATATTCCCGATATAACGATCCTCGATATAACGATATTCCCGATATAACGATGAATATTCTATGTCCCGGCAAAAGTTACAGTAAAATGTATGAGACAGAACCCCGATATAACGATCCTCGATATAACGATATTCTCGATATAACGATGAATATTCTATGTCCCGGCAAAAGTTACAGTAAAATGTATGAGACAGAACCCCGATATAACGATCCTCGATATAACGATGAATATTCTATGTCCCGGCAAAAAATACAGTAAAATGTATGAGACAGAACCCCGATATAACGATCTTCGATATAACGATATCCCCGATATAACGATGAGAATTTAGCGGACCGAACGTAAACTCTTCCTCGATATAATGATATTATCAGTATACCGTCACAATTTAAGCAAAATATTGAATTTAATCCAGTAACATAACAGTAATCGAATAATCTCTAACGTTTCTGACAACAGCTTTGTGCAATGATATACGAAAATGCCTCTGTATTCTAAACCTCTTTTTCCAGTGAAAAAGTATATGTTAGCTTTACCCCAATATAACGATATTTTCGGTTATTTTACGGCCATATCGTTATATCAGGAGTTTCGATATAACGATTCCTCAATATAACGATATAATTTTACTGCTCCCTTGGCATATCGTTATATCGGGGTTCCACTGTATATAATTATAGAAGAAATGCGGCAAACTCCTGGTTTTTTTTTTTTTTCACCTCTCGTCATGTTAATCTGCAAATAAGTACCTTTCTTTGCTCCAGTTGATATGTTTCAATACCCTGATCTCATGGTTCATTTAAACATCTCCCGTCTAATGAACTATTTGACTAAGTCGGTACCTGTTTAGCTGTTTCTGAGAAAGGGCATGTTTATTTGTTAATCACTGACGAATGACACAGTATCTGTTCGTGAATGTTTTCTTTCTTTAACTTTTTTTTCCATTGGATATCTTATTTTAGCTTCAGTGTAAGACAAATTGGCGATAAATTTCAAGTGCATGCATTAACTCTAATACAGTATTCGGTATGATGAACGATGGCAAATTGCTAAATTGCTAGAAATTGCTATTTTTTCCAGTTGAAGACACCATCACTTATTTTTTGTAATAGGCAAACCGTCAGCACCGGTCATTCAAAATAAAGAAACTCAGGTATCTGGATGTGATGTGAACCTACGATGGAGTTTCCCTGAAGACAGTGGTTGTCTACTTACAATGTACACAATATACTACAGAGAACTTCAATCAAGAAATGAAGATTCCTGGCATCAAATCAATGTTACCAGGGTCACTAAATCGCAGCATCTCTTATCGCTCAAGTGCAACACAGAATATGCTTTTGCAGTGTCTGCCTGGAATGAACTGGGCGAAAGTGCTATTTCAAGTGAATGGCCAATAAAAACCATCAAAGGTATCATATTCATGGTTATAAAGGAATTCTTTTGTCAAGAGTGGAAGTAGATTACAACTTTCCCTCTTGAGATTTAAGCAGTGTGTTATTGCATGACTTGAATTATTTTATTTATCCCTATCGGATGATAACTGGCGAGGGGCAACACTAATGAAAAGTCGAAGAAAGTGTAACACAATTTAAACGAGGAGTTACGTAAGCTTCACAGGGATGTGAAATTGTTGGTTGCAAGGGAATTATTATCAGCAACCAATAAACAGCATTCTATCCTATCTAGCTTTCAATTCATTTCGAGAAAACCTGTGAAATATCTTGGACAATAGGCATTTTTCGGCGATGTTTTCGTGGGCGTACTCCACCCTATTAAAAAATGGTTAATATCATTATTTTGGTTTACATCCTTCAGTTTCAGATTCTTGATGCTCGAAATTGCTTAGCAGTCACTTGCTAACTCAACATATTGCATGCCGCCCTGACATATGCAGTTACTGCTAATGGGTAATGTGTAGTTACTGTTAATGGGTAACTCATTCTTGTATTTCAGCCACCCATTCTATCGGAAGAACAATTGGCATCGTTGTACCAGTGGGATGCGGGGTCCTCATTCTCATGGTTGTTGGAATTGTCTGCTTTAGGAAGAGGAGTAAGAGGAAGAAACAACGAAGCAGCAAGACAAGAAGAAGGTAGAGAAACTTAACACTCCTTAAAATTTAACCACTTTTACGCTCGGTAGATAGAGAAGCAGCAATTACGTATGGGTTACAAGACTTATTCGCAGTACAATAGCAATAAAATATCCCATATCTCCCAAGGCACTGCGACATAAGAACCGCCCTAGATGTTTCCTACTTCTTGTCCAAGTCCCAGGTCTGTACGTTATTCCGTACTGGTCAGGAGTTATCAGTCAAAATGTTTCACGCAAATTTAGAGAGCACAGTATGGAATTGCCATGTTGAAGCCCAACTGCTTGGGCTCCAGCATGGAGGCCGGAAATCAATGAAAACATCTGGCAATAAATTCTGCTACAAAAAGCGGTCAAATCACCCTCATGAACAAGTAAACATTCACAAAGACACTTCTCGCGAAACCTAATCTGTCCAGATTGTAAAAAATCGCAGGATGACAGACAGACTTTCGGCGGCCATCTTTGTTCTCGTGTGGCGTGAAACTCCGAAATTCAAAATGCTCTAACTCAAATAATAATAAGTAATATAACTGCTACACTTCATACCTATTACCAAGAAAAGCACGCCCAACATAAATCAGTCTTTGTTTTCCTTTGACCATGTACCTCGGTGCTGCATTCCCTGACCAAAAATACAAACTGTCAAATATAGTAGTGGCCTCCAGCTTCCGCTTCTGAAATGCTTCTTCCAGCCTTCAATAATATCAATTCAGCGGTGTTACAATTTCAATATTCCCTGACTTTTTTTCCCTGTGTCAATTTCCCCTGACTCAAAATATAATTTCCAGGTTTTTCCCTGACCTTCAAACATTTTTCCCGGACCATTTCCTCGGCCTGTGGCAACTCTGACGGTTAGGAAGAAGCTGTAATTTCACAACAATAAGTATATAGGGAATTGAAAGTAGTACGGAATTGAGGTATAATTTATTTGCAATTTATCTTTAGATCGAAATCCGACATTGTTCCCCTTCTCCTAAAGGAGACTCCGCCCCAGCGGGTGACATTTATGGAAGAGCTCGGTCAAGGCGCCTTTGGTAAAGTTCACAAAGGAATCCTGAGAGATTTACCAAAACGTGAAGTATTTTTTAAACCCAGGGAGCAAAGATTGCAAGTTAAAGAAGGGAAAGTGGTCGCTATAAAAGTCCTACTTGGTAAGCAGACTCATTACAAACAAAAAATAATAATCAATATCAAAAAACTCTCCCTCTTGAGTAAAGCGCATTATGTAACAAAATGTTTCGTCGTATTGATAACAAATGTCTTGAAGCTGATTGGTTTTCTCTGCACCCCTTGTTTGAATGGACATAAGTTGCATCCACATAAGTTTGGAAAGAGTGATACTATAAGAAAGACGTACAGGTAATTTTCTGTTGTCTTGAGCGTGCGACAAAGAAAAGATCTGACTCCCTGACGTGACCATTCACACACCAGTCGGATGCTCTGTTCACTGAGTTATTTAAACAACAGAGTGTTTCTGTCGAGGAACTATCGGCTGATAGTTGCCCCGCGGAAATTTGATGTTCTTAAATCAAATATTAGCCCGACAAGGTGTGAAAGGTGGTAGGGCGTGGGGAGCACCTGACCGTACGTGAGATATCTACGCTACTTTCATAGTGAAGATTTCAAAGATATGTATTTGTTTCGGAAAAACCCTTTGCTCTCCTTGTGGTATTATTCTTTCTAGAG
The DNA here is from genome assembly GCF_052425735.1 of Oculina patagonica. NCBI lineage: Eukaryota > Metazoa > Cnidaria > Anthozoa > Scleractinia > Oculinidae > Oculina > Oculina patagonica. The sequence continues at coordinate 18,675,503 of NC_135759.1, read as the reverse complement.
CAAAGTACTTTGCGCCAAACGCATGCGCAAATTAGTCTACGTTATATTCTAAGGAACATCGCTGGAGTTTCCCTAATGGTCGCGGGTCGCGGGTTTCAAGTCGCGTGTCGCGGGTTTTAAATAAGTCGCGGGTTTTGAAAAAGTCGCGGGTTTTGAAAAAAGTCGCGTGTTTTTAAAAAGTTGCGAGTTTTCAATAGAAACCAATTATTTCTCAGTAGAATTCATTCAAACAAATTTAAACTCGTTTTCTTGGGAACTACGTTACAAAGTAGCCAATTACTTTGCGGGTTAAACAATCAAATTACGAACTTCGGAACAAACTCTCCAACTTTGGTCCGGCTAAACTTCCCAAGTTTGCAAGTTGAGGAGGAACAAGACATGTTGCTCGAAAGTCATGTTCATGTCGGAAATTCAGGTGAAGAAAACATGGCAGCAGCGGTAATGTTTCAGCGATTCCAGTGGCTAGAGTTACAAAATATTTGGTTCAGTGAACTGAGTTGAAGAGCCTGACGTCGTTTCGCATGAGCGATCTGCCGATAAATAAATTTTACGTCGGCTGAAATTTGGTCAAATTTAACTTTTTATATACAGCAAATACATCTTTAAAATTTTTGTGAGGCTTTAACTTCAATGTCAAGTCTTCTGCGTTTGTAAACCGAATGAAACTGGACGGCTTTACCGATCTTCACGTGAAATTAATTTTATACAAATGCGAAAGAGTCAGACAAATTTGAATTAAAAGTCGCAACACGTTTATGGCTCAATTCTATTTTTATGGTACGTGTTTTCTTCCGATGGTTTAGCGAAGCAAAACCATTTCTGTCAACATAACTACAGAAGGGTTTTTAAAATCTGCGCCAGTTAAAAATATTTTAAAGAGTTTTTGCCACAGAATACTAGTAAAATATATTTATCAACCGTACGCGTTCAATCATGAATACTTTGGTTCAACTTCATGATCGCTCGCGCGCAACGTTGTTTTTCAAACTTAAAAGCTTGATTGCAAATCATGCAATGTTTGATACCCAATTTGAACATGTTTTTTTTTCAGGACGTGATGCAACGGACGGTATATGTAATCCTTATCCTTATACTTAGTGTAGGTCAGAACGTTGATACCGACGCCGTGCTTGTTCAAACAACTATTTTGAAACTCGAACAGCTAGAATCGCTGAAATATTTCTGCCACCACTTTGTAACGTGTCTCGTTCCTCCTCAACTTGCAAACTTGGGAAGTTCAGAAGTTCAGTCGGCAAAGTTTGGGAAGTTTGTTCCGAAGTTCGCAATTTGATTGTCTAACTCTGAACTCGCAACGTTACTTCGTAACGTAGTTCCGAAGAAAACGCGATCATTTTAAAACCGGCGTCTTTGCAACCGGTTTAAATTTGTTTGAATGAATTCTACTGAGAAATAATTGGTTTCTATCGAAAACTCGCAACTTTTTAAAAACACGCGACTTTTTTCAAAACCCGCGACTTTTTCAAAACCCGCGACTTATTTAAAACCCGCGACACGCGACTTGAAACCCGCGACCCGCGACCCGCGACCATTAGGGAAACTCACATCGCGGGTATCGCGTGTATTTGCGGTAGGATTCCTGCAGACTCCGTGGCGCAAAGTTAAAACCGCAAATTAATTAAATTTGATTTTGAGACTTTCACAGCGTTTTCGTAATTAAGTATGCAAAAACTTGCACCGGGATTTTGGGCGCAAAACCCCTAATTACCAGGAAACAAATATCCTAGCTGTACCGCGCTTTAAAACTAGTAATAGCTCTCGCTAAGCTGCCCCCGCCTCTTTAGTAATTTCTGTTACAGCAGTAATCTAAGATTAGTCGAGTCTTTTTGTCGCCTTTACTTATTGATGCCGGCAATGGACTACACATTTAGGCTTCTCTTTTACTGTGCCATGTACGTCACGACATTGTTTGCTGCGGAATGTCTTGTTGTGTGACACCGTTGCTTCCTAAAAAATTCGCAAATTCAAATCGAATATATAACCTAGCGGAAATAACACATAACACATTATTCGCGGTGACAACACGCAAGCTTATTTCCGGCTTATAGCATTCAAAATGAACTTACAGTAATTTTCAGGCCAAAAAGCCTAACAATTCCACAAGTAACAAAATATGGCACATTCAAAGATTCGAGAAAACAATTTTTGATCCTTATTCAACCCACTCTTTTGATCAAATAAACTGACAGTTTGTTAGGGAAACGTATTACCTTGTATTGCATGACAAAGTTTACGCTTTTGTTTATTTCTCATCGTAAGATGTAAACGATTTCCATTTGTTTTCTCGACGTTCAGTCGCTGACTAAGGTAAGAAACTCTTCGTCCCTGAATGATACGCCTGTTGTGCTTTCCATGTCATTTTCGGTATCATTTTAATTTCAGGTACATGTTTCAGCAATTTCTTCAAGCAACGGATGTGTCTTTTGATCACAGTGCGACGTCTATTTTTATCCTTTGCGCACTGACTTCCATTGCTCATTTGTGGGCGTTCCGGCAATCCTTTGCGAGCCGCTTTGACAAAAATCGAGATTTTTTCCGGTACCATTCACTGAATGCACACATTTAACCCTATGACTTTTAAGGTGCCTCCTCGGGTTCCGGCCTCTGGGCCGGGGCAACAACCTTTCGAATGAAATGTTTTTTATTTGATTTGTTCTTTACTTTTTGAGAAACTTCTTTCGAGCAGTTAAAACCGCAAGTTAATTTAATTAAAGTGAAATAGTTGCCATCGATGTCGCCATGCAAAAAAGTATCATGTCACAGCATACGAAAGGAAAACAAAAGTATCTTGTTACAAATGAACAAAAGTATCGTGTTACGGTTGAAAAAGCGTAAGGATCACCCAGGAAGGAACGCTGTTGGTGTTTTAACGCCTAACTAATAGTGAAATAAAGCAAATAAACATGAAACATAAAGCATCAGTCCTTTAATTGATCGGCTCCATTGCATTCTGCACTATCCTTTGAGTCTCTGAGTTTATTTATCGGGTTAAAATTTCCATCTTACGTTCTCTAGTGATAATGTTGTTCACAAAGATAATCAGCCACTGAAGACTTTTATGGGAATTTTAAACCTCCAACAAAATGAAAATGATGTTCAGACGACCACAATTTCATTTCACAATCAGCGGATACAAAAACCAAAATAGAACAACAACAACAAAACAAACGAGAACAAAACAAAACAAAAACGTGCATGTCATAAACACCTCGGGACGCTTTCTCGTCTGCTTTTAACCTTTCCTGTTTTCATTTCCTTATCTCAGAAAGAGCTGGCGAGGAAGGCAGATTTCAGCTTTTACAGGAGATCGAGTTCATGAAGGCAATTGGTTCTCACAGGAATGTCCTCAGCATGCTCGGTTACTGGGTTAAGTCTGAACCCATCATGTTAATCTTGGAATATGTTCCACACGGAGATCTTCTTCAGTGGCTTAGAAACCAAAGACAACAGGTAGAGTTGTTTTGCTGCTTTAGCAACACTAGGTGGCCTTAATTTTTGCAAGAAAAGAAGTGTTGTCATTTACATATACCATGCACAGTAGCTTATGGTTTAAGATAAATCGAGACAAATCGGGAGAAACCATCATTTTATCAGTTTATTTTTTTCATACAACCTTATTCATCGTACCAGTGGATTCGTGCAACGTTCTTCTATAAGAAGGTCAATACTCCGGCGAGGCAATTTCGTATGCGTCTTATGCCTAAAATACGAAATTTTTGGGTACAAATCTTGATTCAGATTCGAGTCAGCTTCGAGTAAAACACGACGGTCATTTTTCGACACATAACATCCCTTACGAAAATTTGCTGCCGATACAATGTAACCCTCCCAGACGGCTATCCCATCTCTTCCCACTCTCTTTTCACGCTTCTCCTCCAGGTCATTCGCGGTCTGCCTCGTCTTCCTTTGCATTCTGGTGCCCAAGTCAGTGCAGTCCTGGTGTTGTTATTGCCGTCTCTTCGCAGGACGTGTCCGACCCATCTCCATGTCAGTTCACATCTTTATCTTTAGAGAGAGAGGCAGTTTTTTAGTCCGACTATTCACTTCCTCGTTTGAGATTTGGTTTGGCCAGAAAACTCAGAGTATCTTTGCACGTTTTGTGGAAAGCATCCAGTTTGTTCATGTCAGTGGCTGTAGTTCTTCACAGCCGTCTCTACCTCGTACAGTAAGAAAACCACTCCATTGGTGTTAAAAATGCGCACTTGGTTTAAGAGCTGTACTTTGATGATTTCCATACGGGCTGTGGCGTGGCAAAAGCATTTCTTTGCAATACCCATTCTTTGTTTGAAGTCTGCCTACTTCCCGCCTTGCTTGTCTAGCCCTGCTCCGAGGTCTGTGAATGCTTCAAGGTCTTCCAGTTCATTGCTGCCAACAATGATGGGATCGCTCTCCTGATGTTCAGGAGCATGGTATTGGTTTTGCTCGGGTTGATGTTTAGACTCAATGCTTTAGCTATGTCGTGGACGCGGGATGTCTTCTTCTGCATGTAGCTGCGTCTGCTTGCGAAGGGTGCGATATCATCTGCGTAGTCCAGGTATTCTAGAACGGGCCGGGTGAGGTAACGCAGTGCTCTTCTTTTATCAAGCGTGTTTCTCATGTCCCAACCAATACCATGACGAAGGTGAAGCTCAAACCAGTCTGATGTTTTTAACTTGAGCTCTGATCGTACAGGTCTATGACGATGTTGACACACATTTTAGGATTGCATTGTGACCCATAGCTTCTCTCTGATGGCAGTATCAAATGCTTTTCTGAAGTCAACGAAGTTCACGTCCGTGAGGGGCCTGCCTTTCCATTCATTGCTCATTGTTTCTGATGGTAAAAATCTGTTCCATTGTTCCCTTCCTTGTCTGAAGCCAGCTTGTTCTTGACGCAGCTTCTTATCTACACCTTTCTTGTTTCTGTCGCTGAGAATTCTGCAAAAGATCTTCAATGGAACTGATAGGAGGGATATACCGGGTAGTTATTGCATATGCATGGTCAGAATCTCTCTCTTAAGGATTTTCACGAAGACGATCTTCTCCAGTCTGATGGAACTTTCTGCTCGGCCACGTTCTTATTGAAGAGCATGTTGAAAAGCAGATTGTGGTGCCTTGCGTGCATTTTAGTATTTCTGTGCCGATGGAGTTCATTTGTGGACTTTTCCTGCTCTTTCTCCGTCGAGCGCTTCATCAAAATGCCCCTTCATTTTTCATGGATGTCCTCTTCACTCGTTAGCAGATTCCCACACTTGTAACGAAACCATATTGAAACCATATTGGGTCTGCATCCATGTGGACGGGGCTAATCCTAATATAATTTCCGTAACCAGGCTGCTAGTGTACTGTGTAGGGTGATTGGATTTTTTAGTAACATCTTTTTCAGGTAACGTACCTTCAGGTTATGAATATATTACGGAATTTGTTTGACATTAGACAGCTAATACAAATACCAAACATCTTTCCTTTTTATCCCATGAAATGCCAGGTTCTTTCTTTCCTTTGAGATATGCAACTCTTGGTGAATCTTGGCAATAAGAAAAAAGTGGATTTTTCTGCAGTTCTTGTCTGGTTTTGACCTCACATTTTTATTAATTTTAGATCAACTACAAGAACAGCACTGATGAGGTAATCTTTGAAGCCGTGACAGATTTCGCGGATGGCAATAATCTGTCAGATCTAGCTTCTACCGCAAAAACATTTGAGCAGAAAATAGTAAGCAAGGAAGACGACAAGGCAAGCGAAGTTAAACATATGGAGGAAATAACGAATGTTGCTGATAACCAAGATTTAATGGGCGCATCTCACATGGCAATACCAGAGCACTTGAAACCGTTATCTGAAAACAACAGGGATAAAGGTTTAACATTAAATCCCAGTGAGAAGAGCTACCCTGAAAGGTATGCGGTCTTGCCCACAACAGTTAGAGATGTATCTGGTCAGCCTAAGCCCGTGGACACAAATGGCAGAGCTTTTAAAAAGAGCAAGCAAGATGACAAGATAGAGGAAGATAAAGCAGATGATCAAATAACTTCATGTTTGGAAGAACATCGCATCACAATTCCTGAAACTCGTGATCCATCAGAGGACGGAGAGGAAAAAACACAGAGCAAAGAGTTCAGTGCGCAGGGCAGCGTGGATTGTTTGGATGTGATCCTAACTGCGACAGACGAAAACGAACAAGTGAGAGACTTACCAGTTGAACTGCAGCCTGGTGTCACAACTGGTGACGTTGCGGTCGACTTTTCTGCCAATGATCTTCTTTCTTTTGCGTGGCAAATAGCAAAGGGAATGGTAAGTGATGAGATAATAACACGTTTTGAGAGATGAAAATAGATTACACGTAGGCAAATTCCAAACAGGAAATAAACCAGCGATTCTCCCGGTAGTTTACTTCATCTCCACACCGATGCCATTAATGCATGATGTGACCTAAAACTTATATATTCTCTGACGTAAATTACATTTTGTGTAAACGTAAACATTGTGAGAGAAAGGAAAGCCTAAACTTGGGAAAAAGACGAGACAAAAAGTAAGCTCCCTCTCCATCCTCTAGTTCTTA